>NW_027509209.1:245000-375000 GCF_051911475.1 Siphateles boraxobius | reverse complement strand
ATTTAAAGTTTTTGGATCCAATAAAAATAAAGATTTGTCCAGAGTTAAACCTGCAGCAGTTTTTAAGATAGCACTTGCCACTGGTCTCCAACTTACAGACTCTGGGCCTGTCAGGAAACGTTGTATGAACTGTGCACGAAAAGTTGCTGTCCGACTTTGTAGATGCACAAGCCCTTGTCCACCTTCTTCCTTTGGTAAGTACAAGATGTTATGGATCACCCAGTGCATCTTATCCCAGAAGAAATCTATCTACATCGATTGTATCTTAGCAAGAAAAAGAAGTGGTGGGTCAACACAAATCAGTCGATGCCAAAGAGATGAAGCAACAAGGTTATTAATAATAAGGGTTCGACCCCTATAGGACAATATTTTCTTAATCCACTTCCATTTATCCAAGCGGCCCTTTATTTTCTCAATCATTCCTTCCCAATTTTTTAATTGAAAAGACTCATCCCCCAAATAAACTCCCAAATACTTTATCCCATCTTTTTTCCATATCAGACCACCAGGGAGTTTGGGGGGCACTATTATCCGCTCTCCCACCAAAACAGCCTCACTCTTTGACCAATTCACTTTTGCAGCTGATACCATTTCAAACTCATCCAAAGTTTTCATTAAAAGGTTTACATCATTTTGCTCTTTTACAATTACAACAACATCATCAGCATAAGCTGATAAAACAAAAGAACGTTCACAGTTCATCAATGTGAGGCCATTTAAAACCCTTCTCAATCTTTGCAAAAGTGGTTCTATTGCTAATGTATAGAGCATGCCTGATAATGAACAACCTTGCCTCACTCCACGCTGAACTTTAAAAGGAAAACACAAGCCACCATTAAATTTCAACATACTCTCAATGTCATTATATAATACTTTAATATAATCTTTAAAAACCAAGTTAAAACCAAAGGCATCTAGAGTCTTCCATAAATAATCATGCTCTACGCGGTCAAATGCCTTTTCCTGATCAATGGAAATTAAGCCAAAATTAACACCACAACTCTTTGAAAGATCCATCAAATCTCGTATTAAAAAAATGTTATCAAATATAGATCTTCCAGGCACACAATAGGATTGGTCAGGACTAATTATGTCATCTAAAGCTTTCCCTAATCTAATCGCCAATACTTTAGACAGAATTTTATAGTCAGAGCACAGTAAAGACACTGGTCTCCAATTTTTAATATCACTCAAATCTCCTTTCTTTGGGAGGAGTGTAAGAACTGCTCTCCGACTACTACGTGGTAAAAAACCAGAGAGCAAACTATCACGAAGCACTGCAAGCAAGTCTTCTCCTATAATGCCCCAGTATGCTTTATAGAATTCAAAAGGAATCCCATCTACCCCTGGAACCTTCCCGTTTTGCGTACTCTGGAGAGCTTCATACAGTTCAATTAAAGTTATATCTTCACTAAGTTTTGCATTGGTACTTTCTGATAATTTTGGCAGATCTTCAAAAAAGAAACCATCAACATCTTGATCTTTCCTAAGATCAGAGCTATACAGATTTTTATAAAATCTAACAGCTCTTTCTCTCATTTCGACTGGGTCTGATAACAGAACCCCAGCTTCAGACCTTAAATTCTGAATATAACGTCTTTGACCGTTCTTTTTTTCTAATCCGAAAAAAAACTTTGATGGAACATCCATCTGCTCCACATCCTGGAAACGTGATCTGACCAATGCCCCTTGTGCCTTTCTCTTATAGAATTCAGACAATTCGGATTTTTTCATGAAAAGAGAATCTAAATGGTCTTGATTTCCTGTTTCATGAATTAAAACTTGAATTTCTATAATTTCCTCTTCTAACTTTTTTATAGACTGAGTTAAAACTCTTGTGACATTTAGAGTATATTGTTGACATAATTGCTTAATGTTTACTTTCCCAATGTCCCACCATTCCTGTAAAGAGGAAAATTGATATTTTTGTTCTTTAAAAGACTCCCAATAAAACCTAAAAACATCTTTAAACTGTAAATCTGACAACAAAGTCACATTAAAATGCCAATAAGAACTACTTAATTTAACAGAACTAACAATCATTCTACACACGACCAAACTGTGATCAGAGAAACCTACTGGAAGAATTGAGCCATTTACAAAAAAACTAAGATGATGTTTGAAGACATAAAACCTATCTAATCGTGCCATTGACAACACATTTTCACGAGCATGCGTCCATGTGTATTGTTTAACATCATGATTAAAGTTTCTCCATACATCACCAAGCTCATTCCCTTCTATCATTTGTATCAGTTTTCGGCGTGAAGCCATGTGTGGTTCTACATGATTCCTATCTATATTTCTTTCGACACAATTAAAATCTCCTCCCACAACCAAAAAAACTTCATTATCACATGTTTCTATTACTGTATTCAATTGATCTAAAAACAACATTCTCTCTGTCTGTGAGGTTGGTGCATATACACAAATAAAAACAAAAACATGATCTTCAAAATGAGCTTTTATCTTTAACAATCTACCTTTTACAATCTCCTCTACTGAAAAAGATGAGGGAGCGAAATTTTTATTAAACAAAACTGCAACTCCTCCACTGAGTGAAGTATTGTGACTCAGAAAAGGAAGACCACCCCATTCCTTAGCCCATTCAACAGCAATTTCCACATCACTATGTGTCTCCTGTAAAAACAGGACATCAATTTTATTCTGTTTCACTACTTCATAAATCTGAGCTCTCTTTCTGCAATCTCTAGCCCCATTCACATTTAGAGATGCAATGCGAATGTCACTCATAATTAAAAATGAAAGAGAAACTACAGCACAGAAAGCAATACATCCAATAAGGGCATGCATACTAAACCATTTCATCATCATTATTCAATTGGAGTTGGATTTTTGTGACAATTTTTTTCAAACGATATACTTCTTTATCTATAAATCTTCCTTCACTCATTGAACTCTTAATATTTTCCATAAGTCTTCTGAGATCTGGAAAATATTCCTCAACTTTCACTCCTCTCATATTTTTGGTCACCTTCAAGAATTTCTTGATCTCATCCACTCCATATTCAAGACATGACCAACTGGATTGCAAACAAACGGAGTCGCTAGAGTCAGAGCACTCACCCTCACTGCTTTCATTGTCCACTTTACTCCCTTCTTGATCCTTTTTAGCCTGTTTCAAAACCATGCTCTTGTCATTTTTCTTCCTCTTCAGAGGTGTTTTAAAAACAACCTGATCCATATCCATTAAAGTGTCCTCATTTTGAATTACACTCTCCACTTGTGACTCAGTATCAGAGAACTGATTTAAGCTCATTTGTGTGTTATCAAGAGCTTCTCCACAATCAATACTGTTGCTTTCCACACTCTCACAGGTTACAATTTCAGAAATGTGGGCGTTTCTTTCATCAATTTCAACACTTTCTCTAGTTAGATCAGATTCAACATTTTTTTCTACCGACACTACTTTTGGACCACTAGAATTCGGCGCATTATTGGAGGTACTGGCGACTTCTCCGTCTTTATTCTGCTCAGCGTTAACGTTACCTTTTGCACCATCATTCTGCCCACTGCCCTGAGCGCTGTTTTCCGGGCACCCGCGGATCAAATGACCAGACTTTCCACAACCAAAACACCTCATCGTTTCTGTAGTTACAAAAACGGTGTAATCAAAATCATCCACTTTAAATTTAAAATTTACCTCAAGATCAGTTCTATTTCCGTTCAGAATCATAAACGTGAAACGCCTGAACGACACTACATGTTTCACTAACCCCGATTTACATCCTATAGCGATCTTTTTTATGGGAGCAATCAATTTGCCAAAGCGTGACAATTCCTTCATCAACATCTCATCTTTAATAAAAGGAGGTATATTTGAAATTGTGACCTTTTTAGCGGGAGTAGAAAGAGGTAGTACTGGAGTAAATAACCCACGGATGTTTATTCCCTTTACTACGACCTCATTCGCTTTCTCGACTGTATTCAAAAACAATACAATTGAGTTATTCATCTTAGACGCCGCTAACACACATTCATGACCAACAACATCACCGACCGCAACACTACACTCCTCCACACTCCCCACAGCCACCACCTTCACACCGTGGCGCCGCGTAAGTGAATCGAGAACACTTTGAGTCGCCATGCTTCCCAGTGCAAAACACTGGTTAAGGCAGGCGCTCAGTACCTCACAACAAATAACAAACAAAACAACAAAAAACACAAAAAAGTAAGAGGGGGGAAAAGTCTTTTAAAGCCACAACGGGCACAAAAAAAGACCACACACTCACCACACCACTCACTCCGCTCAACAAACGCCCGCACATGCGCACAGACAGAGAGAGAGAGAGAGTGAGAGAGAGAGAGAGAGAGAGAGAGAGAGAGAGAGTGAGAGAGAGAGAGAGAGAGAGAGAGAGAGAGAGAGAGAGGGAGAGAGAGAGAGAGTGAGAGAGAGAGTGAGAGAGAGAGAGAGAAAGAGAGAGAGAGAGAGAGAGAGAGAGAGAGAGAGAGAGAGAGAGAGAGAGGTAACAATAATAAGGTCAATAACGTCACTCATCACTTTGCCTAAATTGTACTGCTATTAGGTGACATCAGGTCTAAGTTTCGACTTGTGTAATATAAGGTTGCCCATTTCATTTAGGCCTACATAATAACATGTTAACTTTTGTCAATAACTGCCATTTTTGAAATACTTACAAAATACACAATCTTTACACATAGCACAAGTGTAGCTATTAGTTAAACTGTATTTGATTTAGACCTTCGAAACATATTTTAGACAGATAAATAGCCTAATATGCAAACAAAAACTTACGTTTGGAAAATATATATTTTAAATTAGGGTTAGTATTTGTATTATTATAAAACACAAAAAATACAGAATTACAATATATTAGGCAATATGCGAGGGAGCAGAAAATAATGTAGGATAGACTATACGTTTTTAAAGGATTCACAGTTTTCATTAGAAGAATCAGATATCAGATATAAGAAAAAGGTCGAAGTAAGGATTACTCTTACTAAATTTACACTTGTGTCTAAAATATTTAGCCAAGTTTGGAAAATATGTTTTTTTGTATTTATTATTATTATTTATATATATATATATATTGCATATAGAACAAGTAACCAACATAGCATATACAATATTACAAAACTAGGAGGAACATTAATTGGTAGCAGGGGAACCAGAAATGATATCAAAATATTTTACACACGTTAATGACTTTTGGTTTTTTTAACAATTTCAGAGAAGATATGAAGCAATCAAATTCTAATTTAAACATCTTAAATATTAGGGATGAATTTAAATATTTTTGCTCATGGATATAAGATTTTGCCAACATTATAAATAAAAATGAACAATGTATTCAATACCTTTGTTAACATTGTTTTCATAATACACATCAATATCCTTTAAAGTAAAATAGTATTTAATTTTTACTAAATTAAAGATAAATTCTGCCAATTACTTCCAGAAATTTTGGATAATTTTGCATTCAAAAAACAAATGCATCAACACCTCTTTCCCACTTTTACAAAAGGAACATAAATCGTCAATATCAGAGTATCTTGCAATTAATGATTTAACAGGATAAATGGTATGCAAAATTTTAAAATGTATTTCTTCGGTTTTATTATTAATGCAATATTTAAAGGGGATTAACCAAGCAGTCTTCCAATTAATATTATCAATAATAGAGTTACAAAAAAAAATTCCTCTAGGTGCTATTTTATTTTGTATTTGAAATATTGTAGCCTACAAATATGTTTATTATTGCATTTTTTTCTCAATCAATTTAATGCCGTTTAAAATTAATTTTGGATTTATCATTAATGTGGATTTAAATTGAATATGACTTTTGATGATTCAGAGTAGGGGAAATAGCTTTAATGACAGAATTAATTGCACAGGAAAACTATGGATTCGCATAAAAAGTTCGTATGTTAAAGTATTTCCATAATTATCAAACATATTGATAAGATGATTGATATCCCTGTTAAACCAAGTTTGGGAAATGTGTTGATATCGCTGATTCACGCGTGCTGACGTCACCCGCGCTGACCGCGCAACACAACACTCACATGTCAGCATCACGCGCGCGCTTTCATTCAAACGTTTCCTAGCAACGAAAGATGACCAGAGAGGACACACACAAGCCACAACTACACAACCTGTGTGACAGCTCTGTGTGTAGAGATCTCCGGGACAACAGCTCGGACAGGTAAGAGGGATTTATATACTCTACACACGGTGAAAAATAAAACTGCGGTCAATTATATGAAGTTTAAAAAAAAAAGATGCTGGCAATTCAAGAGTGTGCTTTGTTTATTTTGACACTGGTTTTGTTTTTAGTAACGTATTAATCAGTCGCATTTCTATTAATTTTGTCACGTACTTTATGCATTATCCTGACTACCACTACTAGATGAAGCCACCCGCATTTGACTATTAATCAGGAATTTTGTACACACACACACACACACACACACACACACACACACACACACACACACACACACACACACACACACACACACACTGTGTTTTCAAGTTTTATGGCGACTTTCCATAGAAATAAGCATTTTTATACTGTAACGTTACAACAGTAGCTATATTCTATCCCCTTACACTAACTCTACCCAATAGAAAGTTCAAAAGAACAGCATTTATCTGAAAAAGAAAGCTTTTTAAACATTATTCACGACCGTTCAATTGTTCAAAATTAATGCTATTATTCAGCAAAGATGCTTTAAATTGATCAAAAGTGACAGTAAAAAAAAAACATTTATAATGTTGCAAAAGACTTCAATTGTAATGATGCTTAAAATTCAGCTTTGCCAACAGGAATAAATTGCATTTTAAAATATATTCAAATAGAAAAGAAAACAGTTATTTTAAATTGTAATAATATTTCACAATATTAAGGTTTTTGATGTATTTTGGATCAAATAAATACAGCCTTGGTGAGCATAAGAGTTTTATATATATACAAGTAGCCTATATATTAGTGCTCTGCTGTCAAATCAATTAATCATGATTAATCACATCTAACATAAAAGTTTTTTTATATAATGTGTGCCTGTCTGTCTATATATATATATATATGTGTGTGTGTGTGTGTGTGTGTGAATATATATAAATATATATATATATATATATACAGTATATACACATATTAGATATACACAAACTTTTATGTTAGATATAATTAATCACATCATAATATTATAATAATATATCATGGCCTGCATTTGTAAGAGTCACGTGACTTGTAATTAAGAGGTTGTTTACATTACTGTCCAAATGACTATCCAGTGTATAATTAAATGTGATTTCTGCTATTTCCCATAGTTCAGAGAATGGTGTGAGCTTCTGGGATCTCCTCGATGGCCGAGAAGGAGCGTGGCTTTGCTCCGCTGGTGTTCCGACTGCATGGAGGATCTCCGCTGGCGGTGCGTGAGGTTCTGCTGGAGCGAGGCTGGGACGAGTATGATGAAGACGAGCGGGACGAAGGAGACTGGAACCTCTACTGGAGATCCTCTGGCTTTCGAGACTCAGACTACAAAAACATCCTGCCCTGGCAGAGACTGAACCACCATCTCAAAATGAGCCACATTACACGCAAGGACTATCTAGCGCGACATTTGAGAAGAATGAAGAGCGCTTTCGGCGCAGCCTTGTATGACTTCAGCCCTGCTGGTTTCATTTTGCCAAACGAATACACAAAGTTTCTAGGGGTGTATACTAAGAATCGCACCACTGATGGAGGGAAGTCTTGCTACTGGATTTGTAAGCCTGTTCACCTGTCGAGAGGAAGAGGTATATTTCTGTTTAAAGATATCAAGGACTTGGTCTACGACTCTTCAGTAATCATACAACGATACATCAGCAACCCGCTCCTCATTTCAGGATATAAGTTTGATCTGCGCATTTACGTTTGCGTAAAGAGCTTCTGTCCTCTTGTAGTTTACATGCACCAGGAAGGCCTAGTGCGTTTCGCGACAGAAAAGTACACGCTTGCTTCTTTAGACAACCTATACTCTCACCTGACGAACACCAGCATCAATAAGTTCGGATTGGGCTACGCCATGGACAAAGAGCGAGTTGGCCGCGGATGCAAGTGGACCATGAGCAAATTCCGCAGCTTTCTTCGCAAACAAGAAGTAAACGAACTTCTCCTTTGGCACAGGATCAGCAATATCATCACGTTGACTCTGCTCGCAGCCGTTCCTTGCATTCCCTCCAACCCCAATTGTCTGGAACTGTTAGGGTTTGACATCCTCATCGACTCCAGCTACAAACCGTGGCTTCTGGAAGTCAACCACAGCCCGGCACTTTCATTAGACTGCCCTGCTGACGTAGCTGTCAAGAAAGGGCTGATCAATGATATAATCGACCTGATGAATTACAGGATGATGGATGGTTTCAGACAGAAGGAAGACCTCAGAAAGAGATGTACAAGATTACAGCCAAAAATTCCTCTGCTACCCAAAACTTCAGGCAAGAGAAGCTTGAATCAGTCCATCTCAAGCTCTTCAAGTTCTCCAGACACTGTATTGTGTTCTGTGAATGATTGTGCTAGAACTAACAGCAGGTTTGCTTCTCGCCCCGTTCACCCCAGTTCAAAATCCACAATGTCCAGTGGACATGCAAAGGCTCCACAGAAGAACGTTGAGGTGGAATCTGATGACCTAAAACTCACAACGCTTAACAGTACGAGGCAGTCTTACAGAAATACACCATCTTCCATGTTCAAGTTGCCTTCTCTTCACATGCATAAACTCAAAACGCCAAGTGTCCCATGGAACCGCAGGACTCAGGATAGAGACATCCCTCCTCGTCGTGTTGGAGACTTCATACTGACGTTTCCCTTTAATGAGGCGACGTGGAAAGCCTCTCAGGACCAAGTGGATGTGAAGGCTATTGTGAATGAGGTCCGTAAACTCACAGACAGACTGGGATCTTCCTTTAACGAAAAGAAGAGGAGAAATGCGGACAGCAGTCGGAGCTGTAATGCTGTCAGGGACAGATTTGAGTTTCTGCTTTGGGGGCCAAAAGATCCTCCTCTCCTCAGCGAATGCTACTCCTCAGATTCAGAAACTAAGTAAAATAGTTTAAGTTTTTTTTAACTAATTTAGACAGAATTTTATTTGTGCCTTATACATGTTAGCAATCGTTATATGACAATTAAACTCACTTGTGTAATTTTTTTATGTATTTTTTTCTTTTATGCTCAGCAAAGCTGCATTTAGTTATGCAAAAACACAGTAAAACGCACTTATATTATTAAAAATGTTCTATTTTAATATATTTTTAAAAATGAAATGTATCATTTTCCTGACCCAGACTATTGAAAAGTAGTGTACATACTACGATTAGACAAAACAAAGAAAACACATCCTCAGATGTAATGCTTATATATAAAGATATTTATTCAAGCTCTTCCTTACTATTTTAGGAATGTTCCTCTAGTGAAAGCAGAGTTGTTAATATAATGTCACGCCGGTCAGAGGGTCTTCACCTAAAATACAGTATCAGATGTTCATGCTGAGAGAAGCTCTAGCAACACAACGCATGTGCAAAATAATAGGCAGGCTTAGTTCACTCGATTGTCATTTACAGTTTATTGATATGTTTAGATCAAAGAGTTTAGATGATTTACATAAAAACAACAAATAAATAAAATGAAAATAGTTTTTAGAAGTTCACTTTTTGTCCATTATAAGGTCACGTTCATTGTTCTTAATGTGAACCCGTCCAGATGTCTCTTGTGTCCCGTCCCGATAGAGAGTTTTAACGGTCCCGTCCGGGAACATCCTCCTCTTGTACTGGGAAGTATGGATCTCTCTCTGCCCGTTAGTAAACTCCACCATCTTTTCACCATGTCTGTGGAAGCAGTGTGTGAGGGAGGAAATAAAAAAGGAGGAAACAAACAGGAAAGGCAGACATTAATCTTACTGTGATATCTTGACGATAGTTCCATCTGGAAAAATGCTTTCCTGTCGGCCATCGGAGTGGAGAATCTTGACGGTGCCATCCGGGAAGGATATTTCCCTTGTGCCGTCAGGATGGTGTTTTTCTAGGGAAATGTTACATTTAAACAGACATTTAAAATCCCAAATTCAAATTACACTGAGATTTTGAAATACTTTCACTAGCCTAAATTTTACAACTAATTACAAAGAAACTGCAAGTAAAGGCTAATTCCTGTGTTTTTGAATGTTTTTGAAATACATTTATTTTAAGCTAAATATACTACAAATAGATGTACATATTTATGTACTTAATACCTTGCAATTGTGCATTTACTATACTAAATGTATTTACTTAAAGTCTGCTAAATTGGATACTAAATTGGAAACTAATTCTGTACTTAATGTACTGTAGTTATCCGGAAATAGTGTTGAAGTCCAACTAAAGACATACTTATATGACTGGTACACTTGAAATATCTTGCATTTAAAAACTGATATTATACTGAGATCATGCTATCCTTACTAATAGTGATAATAAAACACATTTTAGGCTTAATATTGAGAAATGTGCTTTGTTGCAATAAAGAAGTACTCCAAATAAAGTTTTAAATATAATATTGACATCTGTAAGTCTCAGTTATAAATTGACATATAAGTAATATGATTAAGCAATATATCAGTAAGTATGTTAATGGTTTTGTAGTATACCTAATATGAAATAAATGTATTTTAAATACATTTTGGTATAGGTTTTTTTTCACTAGCGTCACACAGCACTGACAGACAAAGACCAATGCCAACAATCACCAGATTACAGTGCGTCATTTCTCAGACACGACCTGACAAAAGCAGACTGAACATGGGAACGTGTAACAAACTGATCAGACAAAACCCAGCCAAGCGTCTGTCGCTCAGTGCAGTGTGGATTGGCATTAACACATTGAATTAAACATGAAATGTTGAAGTAGAAAGACGGAAATAGTAATGTAATAGTCTTTTTTACAACTTCGATTTTTTTGTTGTTGTTATTATTATTTTTTAATAATGTATGTCCACAAAAGAACATGTTTTTTCTAACCTCTTTGGTTGTTCGGAAACTGTACAACCTCCAAACCAGATGGATAGGTTGAGTGTGTTGTTTGAGCGTCACAATAGAAGTATATCTAGACATAAAGAAATAAAATTGTTAACTTAAATGGCAAAACCAAACAATAATTTGAAAATGAACAAAAGACTGCAGGGATATTGTGCATTTGAAGCATGAACAAAAAGCTTTTTAAAACTAAAGGAAACCATACTAAATCTAGAAGCCAAAATACAAAATGAAATAAAAATAAAAACAAGTGACATTTTGAAAACTGTAAAAACCCTGAACTGAAGATTTATCTGAAAAATACAAATTCAGGAACAAAGACAAAAGGCGTGGTGAATTACGGCGGGACACAAAAATCGAAAGCTTAAGCCTGTAGGAACTTGTAAGTACTCTGGTGAATGACCACAAAATATTTAGCACATTTTGAAATGTTGCAATACAGCAGCAGTAAATGTGGGAGCAGACTTGAAATTCTCTAAGGGCCTCGTGATACACACCACAGTCCCGTCAGCCATTGTGCGTTTAACATCTCCATTGAAGAAGGTAACAGTGACCGACTTATCAACACCAATCGCTTTCTTTGTTCCGTTGCGAAATGTGATCACACGGCATCCGTTCAAAAAAAGACGTTCTACCTATAAGAGAAAGTAGAACATTTTGAAAAAAGGGTTGGAAGATGTGCGTAATACAAATTTCTAATTGCAAAACATCCTCCTTACTCGTCCATCTGGATAGTGTGTTTCCTCCCGTATTTTGTCTTTTCTGGCCTGGGATGCCATGTGTGCATCATTGCAGTCAGTCTGATGATAAAACAAACTTCCCTGTGAACAAAAGTGTCATTATGATACTATGATGCATTACACATTTCATAATAGAAACTGGGTCAGAGTCTATACTGTCATGATGAGACATACATGGGATAAACATTCAGAAAAAAGGTACAAAGCTGTCACTGAGAGTGAACTGTGCAAGTGTGTGTCATTCCTCATGCTCTGAGAGTGCTGATGTTGCATCGGGTGAACTGTGCCTTTAAGAGAAAAGTAAATACCTTTACGCCACTCGAGGCATTGTTCTGTGGGCTGACAGTGGAAAATGCAGAATTCTTTCCTTTTGAAAAACATAACACACAAGATATAGCAAGTTGAACACAGTAGGCTTAGATTCAGTGATGACAACTTGTATTTTAGTTCATAAGAGATGAAGCACACACAAACGTACTCAAAGAGTCGGCTGAGCGTTCTGGTATCCTGTTAGCTTTGGTACGAGAGCGTCCGTTTGCCTGCATCAAAGAACAAGAAGCAAGAATGCAACAATTTTTCAATAAACAGTACTGTACTAAATATCAGTATTTTTGTTCTGTTATCCATTAAAATATCAAAAAAGAAAAGGAAACTGATTTATTAATTTACATAAATCAAACAAATATGAGCTGTACGCTTATGCATGCATGTCAAAATAACATGCAGAGTGATTGAATAAATATATTATGTGCAAGTGATTCTGCATTTATTCTCTGTGTTCCATTAGCTCTTTGTGTTCATAAATTATGAACATGGCAAACAATTACAAAATAAAATCAGGATTTAACACTTACACTGTATGAAATGGAGTTGTGTAGATGCATTGCACAAGCATGAATTATATATAAAGAGCCGAGTCAATTATCTGTCACTGGGCTTCGAGAGCACCATGAATTATTTCTGAAGAGATTAACGGGCACTTGAGAACACATTACACACATCAACGGCTTTATAGCAATTGAGTTAAGCTGAACTAGTTGTATGGGTCCTTACAGCAAAGGACTAAAAATAAAAAAGGAAATATTTACTATATATTTTATAATTCATATTTTATAGCAAGACCATGCACATTAATAATGTTAGCATACTAACATCGCTCTGTTGTGTGCTATTGATGGTGTGTTTGTGAAAGGCTGGAGTGGCGCTCCGAACATGAGGAGTCTTCTGTGGTTCCTCTCTGCTTTTCTCAAACTGAAGCACAACATATATGTTATTCATTGAGGCATATATAAACAAAGATATTTGTTTTTGTTCTGAGTAAAATCATAACCTGCTGAGAAATATTGCCCTCCATGTTTAACTATTTAGGTATATGAGATAACATTTTAAATAATAAAATGTTTTTCCAGAGCCTGTTCGGTAACACTTTATTTCGATAGACCACTTTAAACATTCTTCTAAGTAACTTTGCAACTACAGTACATGTCAACTAGCAGTCGTTACAGTATTAGTAGATTATTAGTTGTCTGCTTAATAATTGCAAGACTTTAATTGATGGTCCCCATCAGCATTCTACTGACTATAAGTAACTTTGCAACAACATATTATACTAAATCTAACCTGAGTCTAATAATGAAAGTTAGTTGACATGTACTCTAGTTGCAAATGAATGAGTTAGTTGACATTTAGTTGCAAAGTTAATTATAGTTAGTAGAATGTGTAATCAGTGTAATCAACCGCATGTTCATTCAAAAAGATCATTTTCATTTAGTCCTGCTTTCCATATAGAATATCTAAATATTCGTAAAATAAGAAACTTCCTTTGAGCAAAATTGCCAAATGTAGGCTACTAAGGCACTTATAATAAAACAAAACTATAGGAGACTTGACATCTATATTTACTTTAATTAATAAATAAATAAAGTTATTTAAATTGTATTTCAATAAATAAAAATAAAGTTCTAAGGGAAAGTGTACAATATTGGGAAATATTGTATAAACCGATTTCTCTGAAAACAAACTTAGATTAAGCCAGGATTTGGCCTTAGTTAAATAAGGACATTTAAAGGTCATGTTGCAGGTTAACCACCACTGTCGATTAATGGGTACATAAATCACTCAAGATATGTACATCATTTTTAAAATGTCTCAAAAATGGTCTTAAAGACCATTTTTTTTACGTTTTAGGTATTAACGTTTTTTTTTTTTTTACGCAATTCGGTGAAGACGTCACGTTGGGGAGAAGTGGAGGAAAGGTTGCCTCAGCCTAGTGTTAGAACGATGGCGACTGACTGGGATGAGGAAGAGGTGGCAAGAGCCAACATGTATGATGGCCCGCAGCCGTATAATCTCGAACCTGCCAGACGTGAGAGGGCAAATGAGGAATTGCCAAGAACTGATAGCCGTCAAAGCCAATTAAATGCATGGTCCGAGGAGAATGAGTGGAGAGTTGGTGAAGTGTCCTGGTGAGTTGCTATCATTTAGCAGCGCAGTAATGAGCGCTGGAGCTAGTCTACGAGCAGCAGCGCACAATAACCACACATATTGTTTTAATGTCATTGAACAGCACCGAGTGAAAAATCAACGTTTTCTTTATATCTAGTGGCAGTGATCATGACGTTAGTTCAGAAAAGTACCAGTAACCTTTGTCATAGTGTCGTAACGTTAGTACTGGTAAACTTTGTCTTTGTCATCTAGAAATAGAAGGCATCATGCTAGCTATATGGGCGTTTCTAAGCGTTTATCTCTATTTATCTCTAGATAGATAAATAGATAGAAAGAAACATATAGTAGGTAGATTTACAACGTAGAGTTAGTCGTATGTCAGAGGCGCCCGCGCCATTGGATGTGCAGTTGCCGCATATACTAGCCTATCTATCTATGTCTATATATCTGTCTGTCTATCTATATATCTAGTCTATCTATATCTATGTATCTATAATCTGCGCTATCTGAATACTCTCGTCTACTACTCGTCTCTCTAGTCACTCTCAATGCGGCTTTGGTATATTCTCTCCCCAAGGTGACGTAATGCAATGCATTGTGGGGGAAAGGAGAATCGTTGCAAACTGCTGTAAGATAGAACCTTCTTTTTCGTATTATATTCCGTTTTGTGATACCCAACAACATAAAATACAATGGATAACAGTTTAAATTTTTATTACCAATGAGCAAATTGCACAAATTCGTTGAAAAATTAACCCACGGCCTTTAAAGGATTAGTTCACTTTTTAAAAAAACTTTTGCTGATAATTTACTCACCCCCATGTCATGCAAGATGTCCATGTCTTTCTTTCTTCGGTCGAAAAGAAATTAAGGTTTTTGATGAAAACATTCTAGGATTTTTCTCCATATAATGGACTTCACTGGGTACCAAACGGTCCAAGGTCCACATGACAGTTTCAGTGCAGCTTCAAATGGCTTTAAACGACACCAGACGATGAATAAGGGTCTTATCTTGCGAAACCATCGGTCATTTCAAAAATAAATAAAAAACTTTAAATTTTATAAGCACAAATGCTCGCCTTGCTCTGTTCTGTGATGCACATTCGTGATCCTGTTCGAACTCGTTCATCAAAATTAACAAATCTTTTTTCGAGTCATTTCGTTCATTTTGTTCGTTGAATGAATGAAATGACTCGAAAAAAGATTTGAAGCTGCACTGAAACTGTCATTTGGACCTTGGACCGTTTGGTACCCCATGAAGTCCATTATATGGAGAAAAATCCTAGAATGTTTTCATCAAAAACCTTAATTTCTTTTCGACTGAAGAAAGAAAGACATGGACATCTTGGATGACATGGGGGTGAGTAACTTATCAGCAAAAGTTTTTTAAAAAGTGAACTAATCTTTTAAGTAGCTTTTATAAATGTGTATAAAAATATAGTTTAAATCTAAATATTTAACCCGTGGATCACTATTGAATAAGGATTGAATTTACTCTCACTGTGCTGTATGATCCAGCATGAGGAGAACCAGCGCTCTGAGGAATACTCGTGTCCACATTAAACCTGCTGAGAAGCTCCTGGTTCTCCCGGACGAGGGCTTCCACGCGGCTCTGGAGGAAACTGTGGGACTGGGACCAGTGACTCTCTCTCTCCATCAACTGCTGCTTCAGAGACGAGATCTGCTGTCTCAGATCCTACAGCAAATGCACATCATATGAAGTACTTTCTGAATAAATATTGCTATTAAAACCTTGTAAGGATCCTTAAAAATAAGTTCTTGTTTGGCATTAATAGTTACATGAAGAAATCGTTGAATCGTCATGAAGAATTACATGAATAGAAATTTCATTCTATGAAATCGCTGTGAAACCCCCCCTTTTGTAACTTGTATTTTAATAGTGTATAAGAAGTAAAGTGGTGGTTCTTCACAAGGTCACACATGGAGATGTGATGTGAAAAAGTGTGAAACTTTAAAAAATCTAAAATGTCTTGTTTCTACCTGAGGTTCATGAGGTTCTTTCGTAAGCTTGAGCAAAGGTCTGCAGACACCTTTGAAACCATACTCTTCCATCTCAGACCTAGTCAAATTCAGGAATATGTTCAATCAGAGATATAAAAATTATGGAAACTTGTTATAGAAAATGTTTTCAGTTGAAAACTATGTTGTGTAAGCGGCCCCTAAGTAAGTAACTAATGATGTTTATAATGGAAATGAATGAGTCAAAAACATACTCAGACAGCAAAATAGTGTCAGATCCGGCCCACGTCACACGTACCAGATGTGGGCCGGATCTGGGCCGACACTATGTTGCTGTCTGGGTACTTTAGCTAGACAATGATTTTCTTCTAGAGCTGCTGTACTGCCAAAACAATCTTTGTTGCATTAATTTCCTATTATCACTGTAAAGCTGCTTTGAAACGATCTATATTGTAAAAAGTGCTGTATAAATGATGGTGATTTGACTTAGGTTTCAGGGCATCTCTTCAAGTCATAATCTTTCTACAAAACCTGATTGAAGTATGTGGTTTCTCTTTCTCCATGCCACGTGTGACGTCTTCTGGAGTAACCTTGACTTTTGGAAATGTGTTTGTGAGAGTGTCAGGAACAGAAGATGGTCTAAAATCACTGTTGGTTTTGTCGGAGCTGTTAGCCATCGACCCCTCTAAGCTCTTGAGTTCAGAATCACTGCTGAAGCTCGAAGAACTAGACGTAGGAGTTGAACTGCGATGTTCTTCATTGAATTGAGTCTCACTCGGGGCATCACTAGCATAGTCTCCATCCGACAGATCCAGACTCTGATCTTTGTGATCCGTGTGCCTTGAAAGATAATGAGGAATCGGACTGTGAGGCTGAGAGTTGGGTCGGTCTTCGCTGCTTGTGCTGTCGTCAGATTCACTAAGAGCCAGTGACTCCATCACCTCATCGATTAAATCGACTTCTTTAGACGTCTCATCGGTGTGCCCACTTTGACTGTAGTTTTTGGTAAGCCAGTTTTTCTCATGGACTTTGACAATGTGGTCATTAACTTTCTTAAAGCCAACACTCCTGATTTGTGTCAGAGCAGATCCCCTCCGCTTACTTCCACTGGTTTTACCATAATTCCTCACAACTCCTTCCCTGTGCTTACTTTTAAGTGAGACTGCATTGTTTGCAATATTAGCAGTCAAAGCTTTGACTTTCCCTTTGTTGTTTGATAAAAAATAATGGTCTTGTAGAGCAATGGTCTTCTTTAGAGAGTCTTCCAGGTCATATTGTTGGTCGCTGAGGTTTCCCACACCCGTCAGTGCAGGACTGGTATCAGGCGTCTCTTGAGCGGGTCGCACTGACTGCCGACTGGGCTTCATGTTCATTATTTGTGAACCAATAGAGCATCTCCTCGTTGGACTTAGTGAGCAGTCCTTAACCTTCGAAATTTTAGATGTTCCTTCTCCTTTACGGAGAAAATTCCTCTTCTCTGCTCCTTTGATTTGTGTACTAGCCTGTAAAACAGAAAGGATGATGCTTATAACACACTTAAACTGCAGAAGAGTTTAAGAGTTTAAAAGCTGCTCATACCCGATTCTCACTCTGGAGAACAGCCTGGTCTGTTTTTAGATGTTCTTCAACAAACTCTTCAAATGTTTTTTGCTCTTCTCTCAGTCCTGGTCGAATAGGCCTGTGTTTAAATGATATTTCTTTTTAAATTGTACAGCTCTCATACTATACAAATAGCAAAAGTCTTCTATTATACACTCACCAAGCTGCATTTATTTGGTCAAAAACACAGTAAAAGCAGCAATTTTGTGAAATATTATTACAATTCAATATATTTTAAAATGTAATTTATTCCTGTGATCAAAGCTGAATTTTCAGCATCATTACTTCAGTCTTCAGTGTCACATGATCCTTCAGAAATCAGTATAATATAATATGACTATTTGCTGCTCAAGAAATATTTCTTATTACCAATGAAACCAGTTGCTGATTAAGAAACAATGACATTTTTTCCAGGATTTTTTGATGAATATAAAGTTCAAACGAACTTCTATTTAATTGAAATAGAATTAAATTACATTGGGTTTGTAGCAATGCACATTTCT
This sequence comes from Siphateles boraxobius, assembly GCF_051911475.1. Lineage (NCBI taxonomy): Eukaryota > Metazoa > Chordata > Actinopteri > Cypriniformes > Leuciscidae > Siphateles > Siphateles boraxobius. The sequence goes on along the minus strand of NW_027509209.1, from coordinate 356,695 downwards.
TTACTGTCATCTTTGATCAATTTAATGCATCCTTGATGAATAAAATTTCTTTAGGAAAAATCTTATCCCAAACTTTTGAACAATAGTATATGTGAAACCAATTAGCCTCTTAAGTGGCCTGAATAGCTTATTGCTTTTATTTAAAAAAAGAATAGCAATATAATGATATATATCAATAAACAGTTAAATGAATCATAAAAAACATCAACCAAGTAATTAGCCTAATTAAGGCAGTTATATTAATTTATAACTTTATATTTAATGCAGGTCAAGTGCGTGTTCCAGCATTTGACAACACGTTATAAGTGGCTCATCCAGTCACAATTTAGAGTGATAACTTAATGTTTATAAATGTATTTTTGCATCACATAATACCTTTCCTCTGGGTTTGGTGGGAGACCTTGCCTCAGTCCGAAAGGGCTTAGAGGACAGTCGTCTTGTGCCGGTTCTGAAGACTCTTCTTCAACAGGAGACAAGCATCTGAGCTCTGCTGATGGTGCAACGTCTGCAATGCAAATCGAGATCTCTTGTAATATTATGACTCAACTTCCTGGCATAGTTTAGTGTACAAGAACTCAGGTAACCTGATCTTCGAGAAAAAAATTAATGCAATTCACCTTTCCAACATTATGCAAGATATAAAGTCTTAGAAATGAACGTCTGCATTTTTAGTAGTAGTGACTTAAAAGTCGGCTTGCTGTGCAAATATATAATAAGGTGTGGCGAATCTTTTAAACAGGTCATGTCCTTTTGTTATAAAAGGCAATACTTGCCCTTCAGCTATTTTTTCTTTCTTTCACACATATCTGCTCAAGCTTGTCTGGACAAGCCACTAAATAAACCTATAATGTACAAGGTGTTTAGGACAGAATATCAATAACCATCAAATTTTTTCGTGTACATTTGTTATAACTTGCATGGTGAAGTCAACACACCCACTATCGTCCTGCCTAAATATGCTCAGTTCTTATTATGATCTTTGCAAATAGATTTGACTGTGTCTTTAGCAGATTTTTTTTAAATGTTTGTTTGCTCTTTGTCCATTGTGTCAACCTTCCTGACATTTGATCTCTATCAATACACGCTCACTGAGTGCTCTATAAAAGAGTTAAACTTCAGTTGTCTTTGATGACTCCACTTTTGTCGAAAGCAGTTCGTGACATCAGACATTTATCTTCTCAACAGGTCGAGACTTGCACACTCAGGCGGCGGAAGGGCATTTCCTTGAAGTGTGAGGAGCTTTAAACGCTCTGCTTTGGGAGTACAGACATTTAACCTCTACACACTTTAGGAAGTGATTCAGACCAGGGATCTGTAAAATATGGAGAATTTAACCGACACGGACAACAACTGTCAGGAGAACATCGACAAAAGCAGAGCGCTGTATATTTTCTACTCTTCTGTGGTTGTGCTGGAGTTGATCTTGGGTCTCCTGCTGAACATTTCAGTCATCCATCTCTTCATCTTCAAGCTCAAGTTCTGGAAATCTAAAACCATTGACATTTTCCTGTTCAATCTGGTCCTGGCTGACATTTTGTTGCTGATTGGATTGCCTGTAAAGGCGTATAACTTCCAGCAATGTAGTGTAAATAAGGTAGTGTGCAAAGTACAGCTCTTTCTGCAGTTTCTCAACCGAGGAGCCAGCATCGCCTTCCTGACAATCATCTCCATTTATCGATATTTTAGCGTAGTCCATCCAGGGAAGAGGAAACTCCTAATGATTTTGAAACGATCACCTCAGATTTCTATATTCATCTGGGTGCTACTGGGAATTTTGACTATTCCGGCCATGTTGCAAAGTTTTATCAGGTGCAAAAGCAATGAAAATGATGAGGAATTCAACTATGTCGTTCTCCTGAGGGAAATTGTGTTTTTTACCCAGATTCTGATCCCTTTTTTTGTTCTTGTGTACTGCTCAATACGGATTATCAAAAGACTCAATCAGAGGTCGGTGGGTGACAAGACTAAGCTCCGGAGAGCGATGTTCCTCGTCACTTCTGTGGTTCTTGTGTTCGCGGTCTGCTTCTTGCCGTATGCCGTCACAAGAGCGGTGCAGCTGAAGATGAACGGGCTCGTAATGAAAGAGGAGAAAGTTGCTGTCGTTAAACTGTACGATGGGTTTATTTGTCTCTCTTATCTGAACTGTCTGCTGGATCCGATCCTGTACTGCCTGAGCAGCAGTAAATTTAAGAAGTTATACATGTCAATGTATCTCCCCTTTCTGCTGGAGAAGGAACAACCGGAAAGTTCAGACGACAACGCGGATGAGTGAACCGGAGCCGGCTGAAAAAGAGGATTCTTGGAAACACTGTTTAGGGGAATTTTTTTGTAAATTATTTGCAATTGTATTGTGTTTAATACATTTTGAAATAGTTGATTTGACACATCATGACATCATGTCCAAGACTTATTTATTTTTGAAATGTATATTTAAACAACAAAAAAATCAAAGTCTGGATTTTAGTTCAAAAATTTAAGGAATGTATATTGCAAAAGTCTCTATCTAATGCACTGTAATCATTTTAAATGACCATTTTGCCTTTATAGTTCATTCTAAATGGTCCTGTGTGACAATTTTAAATGCACAAATATTCTCCATGCATTCTCATTATGCATTCTACTCGTGTCCTCATATTATTTTACCATTTAACAATTAATAAAATATGAGGTTATGAAAGCTGTATGCATAATAAGGACAAAATAATTAGTCATATGCCATTTAAGATAGTTTTAAATGAAGTAGCATGTCACACAGAAGCATTTTTAACAGCTTTATCTCCTGTTTACACAACGTGTCTTGCACATATTGGACATTCTGATGTGATGTATTCGTAAATGTGACTCATGATCTGTAGTTACCGACAGTTGTGGTTTCTCTTTAACTGGAAAGTTATGATTCTAGAGACTTTCTCTGTCAAGCACAGAGGAAGAAATGTCCAAGTTTTTGTTTTACTTGCATTCTATGTTACTATATATTTTTTTGCATGTATTATTATTGTTTTGGCTATTGATATGTAAGGTATTTTGAACTGATTTTTATTAAAACAGTATTATAAGATAAAGGACTTCTCGATACCATTGCTGTTATTGGTTGCCAGCAGAGCTTCTGACTTATTCTCAACCTGGCCAGAATATGAAGGTTTGGTTGAGCGTTTCTTGAAGGGATCTAAATTCTCAGTAGTGTTGTCGAGATGAGCTTCCGAAGCGCTCGGCGGTGTCTGGGCTTGCCAGTGCGCTAAGAATGTGGGAGATAAAATCAGCCCTGAAAGAGAAAGGAAGGTTCTGTAATGACCTGCAATAATCCCCACCAAGCCAGCACTGCAAATGCATACATCACTATATAAAGCTGAAAAAAGGTTGTAATGCAAATGCCACAGGCCTAAAAAACATAATGTCATTTGCATTACGCTTCCTGTAAGTATAATTTGAAAACTACAGCATTTCAGAAATGAAAACCTAAAGAATGAAGATACTTTCACAAAGATTTGTTTTTCCATCATAAACAGGCGTTAAATGCATTAGTGTTTCTCCGGTCATACCTGGACTGATGAGAGAGAGCAGTGTGTTCTGTTCCTGCAAAACCCTCTGCAACTGCGTCACCTGACGCTGAAGGAGAAGCTCGTTTCGGCCCGGATTCTGTTCAGACAGAGATATAAAAATCTAAATCTGTATTGAGATTCAAAATGTAAAGGTTATATACTGTATAATCTGCATCAAGTTAGAGTCACTAGTAAGTAACCATTCCACACTTCTTAAAAATATATATATAATTATTAGAATCAAACATTGACGGAGAAGAGTTTGTACCTTTGGGTTTTATTAATTTACAGTTATTTAGATAATCACAGTTAATCACTGAAATAAAAAATTGGACAATTCCTATTCTTAACGGAATATTTATTATAAATGATTCATCCATGCATATCACTTTTTATTTTTTCATTTTTTATTTTAATTAATGTGCCCTCATAATCTTTAAACAAAATAAAGCAGCGACATCTCTTTTACTGACGTGAGGCGGGACAACCTGTCACTCACATCAGATCCACCAATAGCAAACCACGAACATCCAATCATCCAATCAATTCCCCACAGAGAAAATCAAGTCCCGTTGTTTGTTTCCAATAAGAATGTTTGGGATGTGAGTGTGTGCAGTTTAACAAAAACGTTAAAGTATCGGCAAGTTATGTTTACCAAAGACATTATTTCACTCATAAACTAATAATAATATCTACTAACACTTTATTTTGATGCTCCTCTAACAGACGTTCTACTGACTAAAAGTAACTTTGCAAGTTAATGTCAACTTACTCCACTAAACCTTACCTAACAGTCTACTAATACTCTAATGAGAATGAGTTGACATTGCAAAGTTACTCAGTTGTCTAAAGTGGACCATCGAAATAAAGTGTAACCAAAGATAGTTTGAAACCAAAAGAATACGGATTGAATAAAAATATTTGTGATTTTATGTAACGATTTACAATTTTTTAAAATAAAATTCATGCAAAATGCACTGTAACATCTATTCAAAATGCAAATATCATGTGTAACATGTTTTTCAGAGTGAAAGTCAGGGCGCTTTAATATCAGAACATCTTTTCTGTGCGATTTCTTTATTTATATGCCATCTAAAGGTAGTTTTAGCTAAGACAATAGATTTCTGCAGAAACATTCATCTTATACATCTTACACAACTGGAAATTCCAACTTGCACATTATTGACTGTGATTCTAAAGGCCACATTCAGCATTCACCATGTCCACTAACTCATTATTAAACAATACAGATTAATAAAAATGTAAATACCAAAAGAGACTGACCTCCGGAGGGGATCTTTGAGACATTATATGTTGGGCGGGTTGGCAGACGGCTCTGCGTATTTCAGATTTCCGCTGTTCCACAAACGCCTCCCGACTCACAGACTCAGATGGAAAACTGTGGTCAGATTCACTGGTTGGAGGTCGTTGGCAGATCGACTGGTTTTCTTCATGATGCTGGACAACAGAGCCGACAGACTGAGACCCCAAACTGTCTGTCTTTGGGCTTAAACTTGTTTCTACCACAGTTCGGTTTTGGGGAATTTCTGCAGACATTGCCCTCAAATTTGACTGTAGAACTTTGGGGAAAGATGTTTGATCGTTGTTATGAAATCAATATAGCATTAGTTTCAGATAAACAAATCAAGCAAACTAAAACAAAATCAATATAATCCTAATAAATCTTAAAATGTCATGCCCTGAACAACTTAATTCAACTCCATGTAAACAAATAACTGAAACACATAATCTGTGCGATTTAACGTCGATAAAACTACAACTTACCTTGATCAAATCTTTAATCTGGTTAAAGCAAGCAATGAGGATATACATGTGCAGACTTGTGCACACCATGCAGTTTCAACTGTACTTCAGTAGTTATAGTAACTGTAAACAGTGGACGTTGATACCAGATTAAAATGACAAACCTTGACAGTTTTGCTGACTGGGGTAGATTGAGGAAAACAAGCTAAAAATCTAGTGTATTTTTCTTAGACCGCATGTTTTTTTTCCCTATTGCATAATTTTTTCCTTTTTGGCTTATTTTGCTGTTATTCCTTCTATTTCCCCTTCAGTTCAAATCTTGATTACACTAGTATTTTTCTTATGGTTGCTTGGCTCAACGTTCACAATTGCAAAATTAGGCTGTTCTGTTTGTGTATTGATAGGATGGCTCCTAGTCTCTCAGTTGATAATTAACTTGTTGATTTGTGACACTGATGAGAATATTCTTTTAAGGAGGATTGAATTGATATGTATTCAATTTCATTATTTTAAACCTGTATTAAAACATTGAAATTAAATACATTATTTTGCCGGGTCTTAAGGAACAATCTAGTCATTTCTTTAATCGATTGCTTTATAATTGATGACTGTCTCTGCCTATCCCTTCTTCTCTACTTTATTTCTCATAGTTTTTTAAATCAATGCAAATTTAGTACCAAACCAATATGAAGATGTTAATCAAATTGAAAAAGTCCAGCTCTGATAAATCATGTGATCAGAAACCGTAATGGTGGGTTCAAACGCACTGATCGACAAACACTATTTGACCTGGTCCATGTCCTTGTTAGGACAATGATTGACTGATGAGTGACGGCCCTATGATGTTTGTTGTACTGACATGTTTATAAGATTGAAAACCTCTCAAAGTCCCTGCCTGTCAATGCTCCAACATGAAGGTTCACAAAGCTGTTCTTTTACTTAGTCTATTACTTTTTACAGGTAAGCCAACAGATATTTATTCATAGCGCCTTAATTATTAGGCTATTTCTGCGATCTATAAATTAACAAAAATAAAATGAACTGAGTAAAACCTACACCTTATAGTATTCATTTTTCGGTATATCATTAACAACTCATGTTACCTTCAGATTTCCCAAGAGCCCAGACCGAAAGCACAGGTAAGTAAATCTGGTCATCTGCAAATTTGTTCTTCCAATTCCTGTTTTGATACATAGTTCTGTTGATCAAGTTTCAGAGCTTTATATTTTAGTAAAAGTCTGTAGTACAGTTGGTAAGGGCTTACATGGGCTCTTGTTTAGGATAGTTTTGCTTTGTTGGTTTCATTGAATCTAGATAGCACTTCATCAACATCGGTAATCATGTGTTTGTGATTAGAAGCTTAACTTGATCTTTTTGCCACACTTGTTTACATTCTACAGATGTTCTGGAAGCATATATTAAAACAGATGGGGCCTGGATAGTGAAATTGCCTAAAGGTCAATACACTGTGAAAACAGTGGAAGATTGTGCCGCCAAGTGCGACAAAGAGACTTCCTTCACATGCAGGTGCAAGTCAGACCATAACTATAACTCTCAAAATATATTGTGTTGCACTAGTGCAGACCGATCTGATGTTAGCGAGCAATGACACATGTTTTATTCCGCTCTATTATGTTAAAACACTGGGTATATATGTGCTTTGCAGGTCCTTTTTGTACATCGAAAAAGATCAGGACTGCATTACATTACCTGCCAACTCAAAAACTGATCGGATACTGCGAAGAATGAGTGCTGTTCTCTATGAGAAAAAGGGTAAGATTTTATAACCCAATCTATTTGTTCACTTTACAGATTTGAAAGTTTAATAGCAGATGATAAATTATGAATTATATTCAGCATGCATTACTCTTATTATAAATTATAATTATAACTGGTTACGCTTTTCCTTCTTGTTGTTTTTCAAAAGTCTACCCGAGTTAATATTTAATCTAGATTTAACAAAGTGTAGTTTGTTCCATTTCAGTAAACAAAGTAAAGAGGATTATATGAAAATCTATCGTCCAATGAGGGATTTCTCATTCAAGTGCAAATTTATCAAGTACTGTCTAGGTTCAACAATGAGAAATGTTTCAGTTTTGGATGGCTCAAAATATACCTGATGGATGTTGTCTTAACAAGCATACTTTAGGTCAATGGTTCTCTACTGGTTATGCTTTAGGACCCAGATATTTAGATACATTTACAATCATGAATAGTAGTAATATCCTTAAACTCAAACATTTTAAAATTGCCACAAACTGCATAAGACCATCAATGTAGAAAATGATTGACAAAACATAGGTTGATTATAAAAATAGACGATTGTTTAAATGCATAAAGAGCAGAAGTGTAATTTACTGGGCTAACCCTTGGCTATCGCATGAAACAAACACTGAGTCAAAATAATGTAGAACTTGTTTCACCATATGTTGACATCAATAGATTTTGCCCAACCTTTGATCTAAAAAGCCAATATCTTTTGCCATCTTAACTAAAGCACTTATTTTTTAAATCACATTTCAGTATTAGCATTTACCATATTTCCCTTATGTCAGAAAAGACATGAGACCCATTTTTGTATCACAAACTACATACCTTGTGAGAACTACTGAACAGTAACTACCATTAGGGAAATTAATACATCATCATCAGTACTGTATCAACATCAAACTAAATGAGTGTAATAGCTTGTACTAGCTACAATTAATGTGTTTTTAAGTATGTTATAATGAATGCATTGAATTCCTTCATACAGAGTACTTACTGGAATGCGTGAATGGCATTGGCATGGACTACAGAGGGACAAAATCCCAGACAAAATCAGGAAAAACATGTCAGCGATGGGAGGGATCTTTCCCCCATGTGCCAAAGTACATGTCTTAATTTGAATTTTTCAATTGTTATGCTGTAAAAGAGAAAAGAGCTTTAGGAAATACAGAAACTACAGTGGTAAAGTCAGCCAATTAACCTCAATAGTAACTTTCTACAGCATATCACCAAGGACACATCCAAAAGCTGACTTGGAGTCCAACTTTTGTCGAAACCCGGATGGAGACCAGGGGGGTCCCTGGTGCTACACTACAGATCCACAGAAGCGATGGGAGAACTGCGATATCCAAGACTGCACAGGTACTTTTAGCAAAAAAAACCCCCGCTAAATCTTGTGGGCTAACATACTGATGTGTAAATCTCATGCAAAAGTTAACCTAATTATGAAGTGCACTTGAGGTGAGCACTCTGAAGTGAGCAGGGCATTAGCTGTCACTGCCACTTTATCCATCTATATTCTGACCATTCTTAAATCCATATTTACAGTATTTCAACTTGTATACAGTCTATTTGTGCAGCATTTGATAAAACTGGATTTAAATCCCTGGGAACATCACAACAATAATAATTAGTCTAGGCGTTGAAATAAATCAAGAAGATGTGCCACCCAGAATCATGTATTCGTAAAAGAGAAGATTAGTTGCCTAAGACGTCTGTGCACATTTCACTAACGGCCTTGTGGAAAAGCCTTTCGTGAAGGGATTCAGTTGCCCACTTTCATTTGAAGCAACCTTTTGAAGCAATGTACAAGAATGCAAAAAACAGTTCGGAATTTGTCCCTTGAATCTGCTCTTTAATATCTCCAGAGGAATGTATACAGTGCAGTGGAGAAAACTACAGGGGCAAGATCTCCACTACTGTGAGTGGATTTACCTGCCAACGCTGGGACTCGCAAAAACCCCACAACCATGGTTACATCCCTTCAGCGTGAGACATTATAATTTATAGCACAAATGAGATATGGTTTATTTTGTGCATATTTTGACTATGGTCTGCCTTTTGCAGTCTTCCTGATAAGTACTTGGAAGAGAACTATTGCAGGAACCCCGATGGAGAGCCAAGGCCCTGGTGCTTTACCACCAGTCCATCCAAACGTTGGGAATCCTGCTCCATTCCACGATGTGGTAAGAAATGTTCTTGTCAATCTGTAACACAAAGTTGTGCTTCAAATGATTAGTTCATCATTAACTGGTCACCGTTCTCTTGTAGCAACGGAACCACCCACAATTGTACCAGAGCTTACCTGTACAAGTGGAGAAGGTAGCTCCTACAGGGGCACCATTGCGGTGACGGTCTCAGGAAAAACTTGCCAGGACTGGGCTTCCCAAAGTCCCCAAAAGCATTCCAGAACTCCAGAGAATTACCCATGCAAGTAAGCATCCACATGATGGATTTGATTAACTGGTTTTGAGAGACATTCAGGTTTTGATTAATTTCCCAATGGTGTCAAATCCCACACATGGAGGACCACCTTTGTGCTGAGCAGCTAATCATGGTGTTCAAGATTACTTGAAAATTACAGGCAAGTGTTTGATCAGAGTTGGAACTAAACTCTGCAGGACAAAGCCCTTTCCAGAGCTCCAACCCCATTTAGCACACATGAAAGGTCTTCAGGATTACTAGAAACTTCAAGGCAAACGTGTTGGAGTCAAACTCTGCAGGACAGGGCCCTCCAGGATTTGACACAGTTAAACTAGAAGAACTAAGTAGACAGACTTCTTCAAAGTCTGAATTATTTTGTAGGGGAAAGCTGTGAAATGTTATGCCAAACACATGCACAATATTGACTGCACAGGGAATACAAATAAAGTTTGTTTCCATCCCAGAGGCCTTGATGGGAGCTACTGCAGAAACCCTGATAATGAAAGAAGTCCATGGTGTTACACCACAGATCCAGAGACCCGCTGGGAGTACTGCAGTGTGCCAAGTTGTGGAGATCAACCTAGACCTGGTCGGTTTTAAAGGAGCCATTACAAACCATATAACATTAAATGTAGATTATGATGTGCTTTTTTTGTATGTTACTTCACATGCCCCTAGAACTGGTGAAAGAGTATAACGTAAATATTTGATTCCCAGAGGAGCCGGTGATCCCTGAGGGTGAAGGATGTTATGAAGGTGATGGAACCTCCTACCGTGGTGCCATGTCAGAGACCATCAGTGGAAAGAAATGTCAGTTCTGGACATCCATGGAACCTCATCGACATTCCAAAACACCTCAGGATTTCCCTAAAGCGTAAGACACTACACTGAACTACACCTTGAACTGTTGCGACTTTTGACTCCACTGATTTCCCCTCTGGCCCGTGCCATGATTTCACCCATCATGCAGAGATCTGAGGAGGAACCTGTGCAGGAATCCAGATGGTGACCGAGCCCCTTGGTGCTACACCACAGATCCCACAGTTCGGTGGGAGTATTGCAACATCGAGAGGTGTGAAAAGCCCAGCTCACGGGAGCCTCCTACCAAACCATCAGGGGCTGCAGTTTCTCCATCTATTTCTCCATCTATTTCTCCACCAACTTCTCTGGAAATAGGTTCATCCACCTACAAGCTAACAGATTATATCAAATTTCAAGAGAACTACAGCATTGACTAAGGGAGGATGTGAGATACAACGTGCTTTGTTTCTTTTACAAGATTGTAAGGTTGGTAACGGAGCAAGTTACCGGGGTCCCACATCCACTACTATTATGGGAGTGACCTGCCAAGCATGGAGTTCTATGACCCCCCATCAGCATGCCAGTTTTACCTCTGAAACGCATCCAGACAAGGGTCTAGAGTCAAATGTAGGTCTATGTAGAATTTCAAGCATTTTTTCCAGGCAGTTCCGGACATTCTAACACCTTTTTTACTTGATTACACAATTAGCAATGCAGAAACCCAGACAGTGATGTGAACGGACCTTGGTGCTATACAACAGACCGAGCTAAGAAGTGGGATTACTGTCAGATCCCAGACTGTGGTAACTGTTCTTAATATTCCTCTTGGAAATGCTTGACTCCAATGGCAAGGATTGTTGTTTTCCAGGCGATCAAATATCCTTCCTATGTAAGATACATGACATTCCTTTCTAATCAGATGGCCTGAAATGCGGACAACCAGCAACGAAACCCAAACGGTGCTTTGGGCGGATCGTTGGGGGATGTGTTTCCAAAGCCCACTCCTGGCCTTGGCAAATCAGTCTTCGAACCAGGTATACCAACAAGCCACCCTCCTCTGCCTATGTATTTATTTCCAGGCTCAGATGAATTGTAGTTATAAACTGTAAATTTCTGTCATGCCAGGACCAAAATCCATTTTTGTGGTGGAACGCTAATTGATGCACAATGGGTTCTAACTGCAGCTCACTGCCTAGAGAGGTGAGTGACTTTTTTTATTGTTTGAGGAGACAAAAATGCACAAAAAAGGGTTGAAAGTTTTGCCAAAGTTTAGAAGTAGAACAGCACAGTGGTTCCCACTCCACTACTGGGGATTCACAACACTGTACATTTTAAGTGTCTGTGGACTCCCTGAAAATGTGTTGGAGTTGACAACCATGTACTCCACCATAGATATATACACCAGATGTCGCCTTGGGGTTCTAAGCATGCGTCAAAACCGCCGCCATCTTGGAACAGGGGTCTTGTCATAGGAAGTAGCTAGGTAACACTGAATTCATGGATGATGCCGGACTTTTGTGCTGCGTATGGATGTTCACACGAAATCTAGTGTATATATCTATGGTACTCCACTAGCATATAGATGACCTCAAAGCCCCAAAGAGACATGGAAAAAAAAAACACAAAACTCTTTAATGGGGTCTTTATGCTGCAAATGGTTAAATGTGTTCGTACCACTATGCAGGTCTGAGAGTCCATCTGCCTACAAAATCTTCCTTGGAGTCCACACAGAACGTGCAAATGAACCATCCAAACAGGAGCGAGATGTTTCGAAGATTATTAAAGGGCCAGCTGGAACTGACATCGCTCTTCTCAAGCTGGACAGGTTAGAGTATTCTGTGTGCAACTGTTGCCATTGCAATTGAAACAACACTCTGAATCTGGTGAAGTGTTTAACGTTTTGTTTGTTTATACTTTGTCGTATCCCAGTTTAGTTATACAGATAAAAGAATGAGTAAGTGATTCAACAGTTGATTCCCCATCACATGAATTTTAGATGGGATTGTCTGTACATTGGAGTAATGGCAGATGGAGAGTGTTGAGGAATCCTTATTGTCTTGGCAATTCCATTTGGTTACACTAGTGGCACAATTCTTCTCGTTTAAAAGTGGGATCAGTAGTTTTTGAAAATCACTTTTGAAAACTGTCGGACCGACTACCAAAACACACTTGTAACCAATCAGGCTCCCAAAGTGTGTCTGAAAAGTAAGATTGTTTCCTTTGGTTCCTCGTTTAGTGAACAATATAACCCCCTATTGTTATATTTGTAATATATTCGTTACTATGACTGTCATGCTCCTGCTATCGAGTTGATCATGATAACTTAGTGGGTGTTGAGCGTCGTCTTCCACGTGAAACGGACCTGAACCATTGACGCATTAAAACATACATTACTACCAAAACACATTCGACATGGATTACCATAGAAACACATTGCTTTCACTAACCACTTTAGTCGCTGCCTGGGTTACGGTCGCGCACTTAAGTGTAGGGTGGAGCTATCAAATTAGGGGCGAGATCATTTTGGGGTTGGGGCGTGTTTGTTTCAACATTGGCCAAAAGTGTTTTTCAAAAACTGATCCCACCTTTAAGTATTATTTAATCACTGTGGTGCTAAATGCAGTTTTGGCTTTTAAAACGGTAACCTCATTTTATTTATAAAGACATTACGAAGGAAAACTAATTTTGTCTGATTTTAGGCCTGCATTAATAAATGATAAGGTATTACCTGCGTGCCTACCAGAAAAGGACTACATTGTACCAAGCAATACTGAATGCTATGTAACAGGCTGGGGGGAGACGCAGGGTAGGTCACTTTAACAAGTCGGTATAGCGAAATGGATTCTTTATCAAATATCTTTACTGTCTTACTCAATAAACATGACTGATTATTGATTTAAGATTTCGCAGTGTTCATAGCTTCAAGACCTTCTGTATCCATAGGAACCGGTGGAGAAGGTGTCCTGAAAGAAACCGGCTTCCCTGTAATTGAGAACAAAGTCTGCAACCGTGCATCTTTTTTGAATGGCCGCGTGAAGGAGCATGAGATGTGTGCCGGAAACATAGAAGGTGGAACTGACAGTTGTCAGGTAAGGGAGCTTACAATATTTAGGTTCAGTCACCTCACTGGCTCTGATTTAAACCCCAGTAAGCTGCCTACCTAGGCACCACTTTTAGCTTAGCATTTAGCATTTTGTCCCAAATGACGCAATATACACTATGCACTTACAGTATACACTATGTACTTATGAACTATGTACTCATCCGTGTAGTGTAGACATTTTATAAGGTTATTTTGTCATTCAGCTTTGGAGTCTGATGCCCCTCCCCCTCCCCTACGCAATTAAAGTTGCGACAGTTGAAGTGCATGAAGTGTCCAATAACATTTAGTTTCTTTCCATTCATTTAGTGCATTATCCAGGTAGGCCTATTTAAAGTGCACTTTTTCTTTTTGGGATTTTCAGTGTGAACACACTACTTGCACTGTTTATACTTAAAAACATGATAGAATAGTGCACAAGTACGCAAATTGGGTCGCACCTAATAAATACAAACAGATGTAGCCATGTACAAATGCCTTGAAGGAAGCATTGCAAGTATTTGTCACTGATAAAGCAACCCTAAGAATACATTTATTCAACATCGGAATATACTGTTAGAAAATAGTTTTATGCAATTAAGAAAATGACTAAATACTTGCATATACTAAGACACTGATATAATGTTATCATCTTGATCACAACATGCTTAACTTCTCCTTGTTTTTGCTTAAATGAATAAATGATGTTAGCTAAAACTGCATGATATGTATTATGTTAAGCCGGTGCACACTATACGATTTTGGCCACGATTTGGCCGTCTGAGACAAATTTAGCAAATCCAAAAAGAATCCTCTGATCGTTAGTTTGACATGTTCACCGACAGCCCATTAATGAGCGTTGCGATCAAATTTTACCTCCGAGGAAATTCTGGCAGTGTCAGATTTGACTCGCAGTCCTGCAGTGTGACTTCTCCTATGACGACAGTCAAATTGTCTTCATTTTTTAAGATAAGCCATGACCAAAATTAACGTTAGAGATTTCTATGTAGCCTCCATTTCAATCCCGCGTGTAATGTAGCTGACAGTCACCAAACGCGTCATAGATAGATGATGTAAAACTCAAGACAAGTTTTCTTGCATGCGTCCGTTTTTAACGTGTCTTGACTGCCGTACAGTCTGAAATTAATGACAACTGGGATTTTACAGTGTCACATGGATTACAGCGATGATCATGTTCATACAGTCTGACAAGCAGCATTCGTAAAGGACTATTATAAATCGCAGTGTGCACCGGCTTTAGAACTGCATTTCTGAAATATGGACATTCCTCTGACACAGTCACCTGATAACAGATTACTCGTAAAGTAGAAACATGCATTTTCAGTGAAGCTGCTTTGAAACGATATGTATGGTGAAAAGAGCTATACATAATATGAATTGTGTCTTTAAAGGAATAGTTCACCCCTCTATATTTTACTACAGACTAATCATTAACTCAACCTCATGTTCCAATCCTTTAGAACTTTCTTTCACAAGTGAGATTTGAGACCTACAATAAAGGGAAAGATTTGAGGTGAATGACTTAAATTGTGCCGTGTTCCTCACACGTATACAGGGTGACAGCGGAGGGCCGCTCGTCTGCTACGCACAGAACACCTTCGTCCTTCAGGGAGTGACGTCGTGGGGTCTAGGCTGCGCTAACGCCATGAAACCTGGAGTGTATACTCGCGTCTCCAAGTTTGTCAGCTGGATTGAACGCAGTATGAAAGAAAACTGAGAATTAGTTGGATTAGTTGAATGATGTGCAGGGGAATTTAAGTTAACAATGATAATAAAATAATTAAATGAATTTTTATTGGTGCATAAGCCGTTTTAAAGTTTAAGTAACAGACCCTGTTCATATGTTCAGTTTTGCAAACTGTCAAGCCCACTTTCAGTCTGTACGCTTATATGCACAAGCCGGATGTGTTTCAGTTTGAGGCAGTCCCCAGTGAACATGTTTTATTACAGAACTCTTCAAAGAACCAAAAATGTAATCAGATTTAAAAAATAAATAAAAATGTTTTCCTACATTAAAGCGATGGTAAACATCTTTGGAGAAAGTCTCTTTATTTGTGCTCCACAATAATAATAAAAAATGTTCTGTTACGTTAACAATGCTCTAAAATGTCAAAACCCTAGTAAGTGAAAGAAAAAATAAGTACAATTTACTATTATTATGAATAATTTAAGCCAACATTTAGAATAAATACATACAAAGAAATTTTTATTAGGAATTATTTTAAATGGTTTTAAATAAATTTTTTTGTCAAAAACAAGCATTTAAAGAAATGTAAAATCAAAACAATAACTATTTTATATATATATATATATATATATATATATCGTACAGTAACTACAGTCAATGATAAATCATTAGTTTGGGAACAATAATTACATAATTACACAGCAGCGGAAAATCATTGGTCCTTTGATTAGATTGCTACATATTTTATAACGTTATCAGCTTGATTACTAAATCAAATTCATATTTTATTATTTCATTAACTTTTGGAATGACAAAACTTGTTGATTAATGAGAAATGGTTTTCAGTTTGTATAATTTAGATGAAATCCTGAAAGGAGAAGGGATAAGCAGCATCAGACTGCTGTCACTTCTTTGTTGGATGTCAGATCAGCGGGCAGCAAATTCTCTAGCTGTTGACCTTTTAGATGGTTTTCTTTGTTTCTGCATGTACAGTTCACATTTGTGAAGAAAGGTTCAAGGTGACAAATGTTGCATGGTGAATATGTGCAGTAAAACCTCACCTCTTTGGACATTCAATGTCTTCAATGGTTTCTGGAAGAGGCACACCTTTGGTTTCAGGTAACAGAAGAACCAGTCCACCAGCCACGAACGCAAGCGCACCTGTGAGAGAGAACACGGACTTCACCAACCTCACACTGAGCGAGAACATGCTCAACATCACATCACATGGTTGCTGTCACACAATTATTTTAAAGGGGGGCACCAGTGAAAGTCATGCTAAGATGTGACCAATGGAAAACCCTTTTAATAGTAGTTGTTAATACAAATACTAGAGTTATAGTTTCTGTGTAGCATTCCAATGGGACTTGGGTTCAAACAATAATCCCTCATTTGCTTTGTAATAAACAAAACATTTGACTGGAACATCCACTGAGGAAATGTCGGTCCAAGAGGGTCAAAGTTCGTCTGGTTAGCATGATCCTACTAGCCCCTGTTTGTAGATGCTGTAACTAAAACCTTGAAAAATAAATAAGGTGTATATCTATACATTAATGTATAATTGATCAATATATTATGGATAATTTCTTTTACAAGTAACAATTAACATTTTATATACTATATGTATATATATATATTTTATTTTTTATTATTTTTTATTTTTTATTATTATTATTATTTTTTATTGACTGCTGCCTTTGACGGGACGGTAAAACCAAAAATGTTCAAGTTGTCCTTCTCAGGTTGTTCTGTTGAACACAAAAGAAGACATTTTGAAGAATATTGGTAACCAAACAGTTTCTGGTGCCCATTGACTTCCAACGTATTTTTTTCCTACACTATGGAAATCAATGGGGACCAGCAACTCTTTGGTTACCAATATTCTTCAAAATGTCTCCTTTTGTGTTCAACAGAACAAAGAAACTAATACATGTTTAAAACAATGTAAATGATGACAAAGTTTTCATTTCTGGGTGAACACATGAGTGAAGTGTTTAGGGACGGTGTGTGTTCTTGTGGTGAATCAGTCATTCAGCTGTCAGGATGTCATTTCCAGCATTTTGTAATTACTTGCATTCGGTGCTCTCCAAAACAACACAAACAAATCAGTCTGACTGTATGTGAAATAAACATATTGTATGTTTTTGTACCGAAAATGATAAGAGGTAGCTCTAGCCAGATGACAGAAAGCCTGTAGAGCAGGAAGGGCGCTATAATCCCTCCGATGTCACACAGTGTGGAACAGACCGATACACCCAGATTTCTGCAGCCAAACAACGTCATATACAGTAGCATTATTGACCAACCTGACCACAAACTACATTCTAGAAATTATATACTGATTCTTCATGTGTTATACACTACATGCAATGCATAATGCAAGATAAATGCAATATAACTCACCTGATAACAGTGGGATACAGTTCAGTATTCACAAACACTACCATTTCAAAAGCCATAGTGATGCCCAGCCTTCCAACACAAGCAACAGCACTTTTTAACCAGAACATACCTGTGGAAGATGCAAAATTTAAAGTATTCATACATATATCACCCTTTTTCAGTCAACTTCGATTAACCACAAATGGTCACTCACTGTTGGGGATGAATGCTGTGATTAAACAAGCCGCCCCTGCCACGATATTCGCAGTTGCAAAAGGAAGCCGCCGTCCGATCCGCTCGATAGTGAGAAGGATGAGGAAAGCTGCTGGCAATTCCACGATTCCAGATATGAGGAAGTCCACATACACGTTTCCTCCGAGGATTCCCAGCCTCATTATAAGACCCTGGTAAACCACAGCGCTGGTGAACCTACAACATGAGATTACAGATTAATGTTCGCCGTTTAATGCACTTAATGTGGTGTTTAGGGTCTGACGTACCAGTTGAAACTAAGGATGAACGTGTATCTTCTCAGTTTGGAAGTCTTGAACAGATCCATGAAAGAAGCAGTTGAGACAGACTCTGTGTTTTCACCTGACAGTGTCTGAAGGATGAATGTGGGCATTTAAGAGACATTTGGGCATTTGGTATTAAATGTATGCTCCTCATCTATGCGTATATTTTGTACCTCAATATTCTTGGACAGTGTTTTCTTGTTCTCTTTGGCTATCATTTTTGTGATCTCCAGTGCTTCGGATCTCTTATTTTGGCTGAGGAGCCATCTTGGTGATTCTGGGATAAACCTGAAAAAGTGTATTTAAATAATGCAACATGGCTACATTTATCTAACAATTGTGTAACACAAAAATATTTAACTACACGTATACAGAATCCTAAATGAAAAACGTGCTTAAGATTGTTCTTTGTGTTCATCCAGAAAGCAGCCATGTCATTACAGTTTGGAGAGAATAATTCAAATGTTAAAATGTTACAGTATAATGTTCATCTGTTATAGAGCAATCGTTTGAACCAAATGCTTAAAAAATACATTTTCAGATGAAACTGCACATATCAGATAGATACACTATACACTATCGTTTAAAAGTTTGGGTTAGATAAGTTTCTTATGCTCATCAAGGCAGCATTTACATTAAATTGTAATAATATTTCAAAATATTACTGTTTTTACTGTAATTTTTTTAATTTATTTTAAAATGTAATTTATTCCTATGATGACAAAGCTGAATTTTCAGCGTCATTAATCTCGAGTCTTCAGCTGATTTGCAGATCAAGAAACATTTATTCCTAAAAACATTAAAAACAGTTGTGCCACTTAATATTTTTGTGGAAACCAAAAGAACAGCGTTTATTTAAAACATAAATCACATTATAAATGTCTTTACTGTCACTTTTGAACAATTGAATGAGTCCTTGCTGAATACAATTATTCAATTCTTGCCAAAAATGTTACTGACTTTTTAACTTTTTTAATGTTACCCAAACATTTGAATGGAAGTGTATCTTGAGGATATACGTGTGCTATAAAAAGTACTGGGTAAAAATACAACAGTTCTTGTATCATAGTTTATATTTAATCTGGAATATTCTTTCAAGTTTTATAAAGGTGGGTTGGTGAAGATTATAAAATGACAATATATTAATACAAATTTGCACACAAACAAGTTAATAAATCTGGAAAACTCAATCAATTAAGTGCCGCCTACTGAAGATTCTGCCTGTATTGCACATAATGCACAGGCCCTTACCAATAGTAAGTCAGGAAGAAGATGTAAGGAACGGTGAAGACCACTTGCAGCCAGCGCCAGTTCGGGATGAGGTAAGCTAAGAGAGGAAGGATGAGGATGCCGATGCTGAATAACATCTGATAGGTCACTCCCACCGTCCTCCTATAGTCCACCCCGACCAGCTCTGTGACTGCAGACACGCAAGAAGAGTTATGGATACTATGAGGATATCAAGAACACAAAAACTGCGGTAAACATTTCAGTCAAGAACACTGACCGATCCGATCATTAGGAGACCATAACTATGGAAGTACAATTAGCTCCACACAGAAACGTATTTCATTTAAGTGTGATTAAATAACTGAAAAATGTTTAGATCGGCTACTTAGCACGTATCCAACCATCCAGCCGCCCTTCACCCCGAAGCCGAAGAGGACCCGGAACACCAGCAGGGCGATGTAGTTCGGAGACGTGGCCACCAGAATCCCTGTCACTGCGATGAAGAAGTTGGTCATCAGGAAACTCTTCATTCTGCCATATCTGAAAGAAAACAGGCAGAACAATTCATAATTAGATGGTTACTGAAACATTTATGTTGACATGCCAAAAAAAAAAAAAAGATTTGGTTTTAATTTGGAAAACTGCTTGATAACAATTTATTTTACCGTTCAAACGTTTAGGGTCGGTAAGACAAGTCTCCAAAGCTCACCAACACTTAAAAATAAAGGTTCTTTATTGGCATCTATAGTTCCATGAAGAACCTTTAATATCCAATAAATCGTTCCATTGCACAGAAGGTCCTTTATAGTAGAAAAGCTTCTTCACACTAAGAAAAAAATGGTTCTTTTAAGGTTCTGAAAGGTTCTTTCAAAGAACCTTTGAAAGGTTCTTACCTTTTCAAGGTAGTGAGGAAACGCGCTCTGTAGCGCTGTGTGTTCGCTGTCGGCTACGCTAGAAACATGACCACACAATATGTCGACCTCCATAGAAGGGGGCGCCCGCGGTTATGGAGATATAAATGCCTCATTCTAAGCTAATAAAAACATAACGGTTCATTATGCAAGGTCTTTATACACCACTGAAAACATAGTTAGGGATCTTATATTGCATTTCTGTCAATAGATCCTCAGAAATATTACACATTGCACCTTTGAGGAGCTTTAGAAATGTTTTTCTAGAAACCAAGTAAAAAAAAAAAGACCCATGTGATGGTAAAAAAAAAAAAAAAAGATAAAAAGTGTCTGTCATAGCCTACTTGTCTGCCATGTATCCAATTGCAATGCTGCCCACTAAGAAACCAACACCGAGCGTGGCCTGGAACATGTCAGCATACCAGGCGTCTGCACACACTAGATCAAACTGCAACACACAGGTCTCATAAGACATTTTGTTCTATTCATTCACACAATTTCCACCAAAAGAAAGTCTTGTTTTGTGATCACCTCAGTGACAAATGACTGTCTTCCCTTATAGTCGTACTCCCAGCCGTCTGGACAGCCCGTCGTAGTAGAAGGCTGGGCCTGGACAAAGTCACTTTCTGGATTGTCGCAGGAGAGACCAGTGGCGTTCCAGTCCATGTCGAACCTCTCGCACTGACTGTACGTCAGCCCTGCGGAGCCGTTCATCTGGGGTACGGTGGCCCTGCGTGCGTCTTGAAGGGTCCAGCCGCATCTCTCCCGGATCTCACTGACGCCAGGGTCACGGCACCAATGCTCCGGGGTGAAGCCCTGGAACACAATCCCCACATAGACGAAAGAAAACGGTATGGAGACCAAACTGAAAATGGTAAAAATTCGCATTTGGCACCGACCAAACGCGCCGACCTCCTCTAAGATGTCATCGAAAGTGGCCATAGTCAATGTATGTCTACGGTGGAGGCGTCCACAGCTTTAGAAAGAGGTCTGCTAAGAGGAGCACAGAATATTTACACACAGCTGGTTGACCGAAAGTCCAGAGGAGGTTGAAACTTGATATATTCGTGCTGTAACTGACCAATGACATGCTGAGATGGGACAGGGGCCACAAAGTTACAGTTTAACCCCAGTGACATCTGAAGCCCGTTATGCAATTTGTCACTGTATAATTTCTGTTCAGCAAGTGTTGTATGAAAACTGTTGAGTAAGTGTTAAGTAAACCTCTATTTTATTTGATCCCATTTCCAATGAGAAAAGCGGCACTTTTTTTACCCTAAAGCAACCTAATCTTGTTTACTAAGCAGTTTGCCGTGAACTACATTTTTCTAAATTTTGATCATTAAAATACAGTTAAATATTAGAGGAAAAACTTTAAACAAACTTTAAACAAACATTAGAAATGTTGCATTGTAAACTAAAAGCTAAAGCACTAAAATTACTAACTGGAAATAAAAAAAAACTATAAATAAATAAAATATAACCAGAAAATCTACTCACCATTAGATGAAAACAAACTAATATACATTTATTCATTTAGCTGACGCTTTTATCCAAAGCGAGTTACAATTACTATATCTCAGAGGTCGCACGCCTCTGGAGCAACTAGGGGTTAAGTGTCTTGCTCAGGGACACATTGGTGTCTCACAGTGGATTCGAACCCGGGTCTCTCACACCAAAGGCATGTGTCTTATCCACTGCACCATCACCACCAACGTTTATAAAATTATAAACGTTGCAATGGCAATTAACTGAAATAGGTTTAAGTTAAATTAAGTTTAAGCACTAAAATTGCTAACTGGAAAATAAAATAAAACTGAAAAAATGTGTGGAATAATAATGTAAAAAAATAAATCATAAAATGACTAAAATTAACCCAAAAGTTAAATGAAAACTAATATATATATATATATATATATATATATATATATATATATATATATATATATATATAAATTGAAATAAATTATAAACTACATCTACTCAATATTAGATGAAATACAAAATAATATTATAAATGTTGCAAAGGCAATTAACTGAAATAGGTTTAAGCTAAATTAAGTTTAAGCACTTAAATTGCTGACTGGAAAAACTAAATTGAACAAACTAAAACTAAAACTAAAACTGAAAAAATAAATAAAATAAATAATAATAATAATATTTAAAAAAACTAAAATCACAAAAATTAACCCAAAAATTTAAATGAAAACTGCAAATATAAAACTAAAAGCTAGTTCAAAATATTTATAAAAACTATAATCATACATAATGTTAAAATTATACTGGACCAAATTCACAGCGACACCATCATTATCAACAGCCGTGTGATGTTTCATTTGCTTGAGCGAGAATCAGTTTCTGGCCTCAGACTAGTTACAGTAGTTTCTGGCCTCAGACTAGTTAGAATAGTTTCTGCCCTCAGACTAGTTACAGTAGTTTCTGCTGGCCTCAGACTAGTTACAGTAGTTTCTGCCCTCAGACTAGTTACAGTAGTTTCTGGCCTCAGACTAGTTAGAGTAGTTTCTGCCCTCAGACTAGTTACAGTAGTTTCTGCTGGCCTCAGACTAGTTACAGTAGTTTCTGCCCTCAGACTAGTTACAGTAGTTTCTGCCCTCAGACTAGTTACAGTAGTTTAGTTACAGTAGTTTCTGGCCTCAGACTAGTTACAGTAGTTTCTGGTCTCAGACTACTTACAGTAGTTTCTGGCCTCAGACTAGTTACAGTAGTTTCTGGCCTCAGACTAGTTACAGTAGTTTCTGCTGGCCTCAGACTAGTTACAGTAGTTTCTGGCCTCAGACTAGTTATAGTAGTTTCTGGCCTCAGACTAGTTATAGTAGTTTCTGGCCACAGACTAGTTACAGTAGTTTCTGGCCTCAGACTAAAAAAAAAAGATAAACCGTTACCCTGGAGTATTTGTAAGACACTGGATTTCCTTTCTTGAAGCAGCTGGACAATTTCTGCATTACAAGTTGCCTAAAAATGTATAAACACATTTTAAGCAGCTCAAGTACAATTTCTATATATATATACAGACTAGTTACAGTAGTTTCTGGCCTCAGACTAGTTACAGTAGTTTCTGGCCTCAGACTAGTTACAGTAGTTTCTGCTGGCCTCAGACTAGTTACAGTAGTTTCTGGAATCAGACTAGTTACAGTAGTTTAGTTACAGTAGTTTCTGGCCTCAGACTAGTTACAGTAGTTTCTGGCCTCAGACTAGTTACAGTAGTTTCTGGCCTCAGGCTACTTACAGTAGTTTCTGGCCTCAGACTAGTTACAGTAGTTTCTGGCCTCAGACTAGTTACAGTAGTTTCTGGCCTCAGACTAGTTACAGTAGTTTCTGGCCTCAGACTAGTTACAGTAGTTTCTGGCCTCAGACTAGTTATAGTAGTTTCTGGCCTCAGACTACTTACAGAAGTTTCTGGCCTCAGACTAGTTACAGTAGTTTCTGGCCTCAGACTACTTACAGAAGTTTCTGGCCTCAGACTAGTTACAGTAGTTTCTGGCCTCAGACTACTTACAGAAGTTTCTGGCCTCAGACTAGTTACAGTAGTTTCTGGCCTCAGACTACTTACAGTAGTTTCTGGCCTCAGACTACTTACAGAAGTTTCTGGCCTCAGACTAGTTACAGTAGTTTCTGGCCTCAGACTACTTACAGAAGTTTCTGGCCTCAGACTAGTTACAGTAGTTTCTGGCCTCAGACTACTTACAGAAGTTTCTGGCCTCAGACTAGTTATAGTAGTTTCTGGCCTCAGACTACTTACAGAAGTTTCTGGCCTCAGACTAGTTACAGTAGTTTCTGCTGGCCTCAGACTAGTTACAGTAGTTTCTGCTGGCCTCAGACTACTTACAGTAGTTTCTGGCCTCAGACTAGTTACAGTAGTTTAGTTACAGTAGTTTCTGGCTTCAGACTAGTTACAGTAGTTTCTGGCCTCAGACTACTTACAGTAGTTTCTGGCCTCAGACTAGTTACAGTAGTTTCTGGCCTCAGACTAGTTACAATCGTTTCTGGCCTCAGACTAGTTACAGTAGTTTCTGCTGGCCTCAGACTAGTTACAGTAGTTTCTGGCCTCAGACTAGTTACAGTAGTTTCTGGCCTCAGACTAGTTACAGTAGTTTAGTTACAGTAGTTTCTGGCCTCAGACTAGTTACAGTAGTTTCTGCTGACCTCAGACTAGTTACAGTAGTTTCTGGCCTCAGACTAGTTACAGTAGTTTCTGGCCTCAGACTAGTTACAGTAGTTTCTGGCCTCAGACTAGTTATAGTAGTTTCTGGCCTCAGACTAGTTATAGTAGTTTCTGGCCTCAGACTAGTTATAGTAGTTCTCTTACAAGTGGTTCTCTCGTATTGCGTAAGTTTAGCTTACGCTACGGGAAAGATTCATCTTCTCGAGATACTGAAGCCAAAAAATTATCCTTAATTTTGTATACCTTGTCAACGCAGTGCAGCAGCTAGCAGACCTAGAGCAGGCCATCTCGCGTGCTCATTGGCTGCCCTGCGGGCAACTGCTGCAGCCTACCAGTGAGCCCGGCGTGACGTCACGCCCAATGAAGGGCGCCCGCGCCTTTATAGCGTCACAGCCCGCCAGATAGGCGTGGCTTAGCGTATAAAAATAGGGGCTGTAGGCTGAATTCTCTGATTTTTCGACTCTTCAGCGAGCTCTTCGCATCGCTGGATCTGAGGGAAGCCACCGCCGCCGTCGAACAGCGAACAGCCAGCCTAGGACAGCGCTGAGGAAGCCGGCCGTCTTCGCCACCTTCAGCCATCCGTGCGAGCTACGCTATCCGGCGACGTATCCTTTTGCCTTGCATATTATTCTAAAAGAGCAGCGAGCGTTTTTTTAAAGATGCCTCGCACTTCCTGCGGCTCGTGTAAAGCCCCGCTCAGCGCCGGAGACCGCCACCTGATCTGCGCTCTCTGCCTGGACCTGGAACACGGAGAGCTCGCCCTCGCGTCCGGGGGCTGCGAGCTCTGTGAGGAGCTTCCGCTGTCGACCCTGCGGGCTCGACTCGAAGCCTTCAACACCACAGCAGTCACTCCGCCCCCTGTGGGGCTGCGCAGGAAGAAGCGCCGTTCCCTGAGACAGCCGGAACCTGTGGCCACAGCGACGCGCTCGCCGGAGAACCTCCCTCGAGCCTCGCTCTCGCCTTCCCCACCTCTCCTCACTGACGCGCAGCTGCCGCTTGCGAGCCTCACTGCCGTCGCTTCGGAGGATGAGTCCGAGGGACACGTCACAAGAGACTGCTGCTCTATCCTGGAATCAGACAGCGAGGAATGGTCGCTACACTCCGCCACCTCGTCAGTCCAGGAATCCACCGCGCTGGAGCTGACGCGGAACTTATGCGCCTGCTGACACAAGCTGTTGACCGTCTCGGGCTCGAGTGGTCGCTGCCGAAGGAACCCGCGCCGAACAGGCTCGACGGCTGCTTCCTGAAAAGTCGCCGCCGCGCAGTTTCAGAAACTAGGCCCGCTCCATTCCTGCCGGAACTTCATGTAGAGCTGACGAAGTCATGGAATACACAGTTTTCTGCTAGACTTCAGTCACAGGCCTCCGCGTCGCTCTCCCGAGTGGACGGCGCCGCCGAGAAAGGGTACACAGCTATTCTCCCTGTGGAAGAGGCGGTCGCAGCGCACCTTTGGCCGCCCTCCGCGAGATGGCGGTCACGGTCAGCCCTCCCGTCTAAAGCCTGCAGAGCCACGTCCGATTTGGTCGGCCGCGCTTATGCCGCCTCCGGCCAGGCCGCGTCTGCTCTACACTCGAAGGCTGTGCTTCAGATCCTGCAAGCCGACCTCCTCCGTGAATGGGATGAGAAGGGCCGGGACCCAGCTGCGGTTACTGATTTGAGAAGTGCGACGGATCTCTCTCTCCGCGCCACCAAAGCCGCAGCCCAAGCCATCGGACGAGCCATGGCCGCGTTAACCGTGACGGAGAGGCACCTCTGGTTAACGCTTGCGGATATGAGGGAAACTGAGTGAGCCACCTTTCTGAACGCGCCGCTCTCCCCCACTGGTCTCTTCGGCCCAGCGGTGAACGGGATCGTTGACCGCTTCTCTGTGGTGCAAAAGACCACGCAGGCCATGAACCTCTTCCTGCCGTGACGCTCGAGTTCCGCCACAGGCCACTCACGCGAAAGACAAAGCCAGCCTCCTGTGCTAACTAGCACCCAGCGTCCAGCACAGCCTCAGCCTTCGCAGCGACGTCAGGGCGGCCGCCCTAGATCGCGCTCAGACAGCCGTCACAGACCGCCGCCCCCCAGAGGGCCTCGGCAAAGAATCACGCTGAAGTCCGAGCATGCGAAGCCCTCCTAACAGCGAGAGAGAAAAGACGCGCGTGTCCCGCTGCGGCCGGACCGCCGTCAAAGTTCATTTCCCTGTCAGTCCCCTTCGAACAGGCTACTGCAGTGGTTCAACTAGCAGCCAACGAGCCGGTTTATTCACCCTCTCGCCTGCACACAAACGCCGTTTTCACGGCGACCCAGAGAAATCTCAAAAAGAGTATAATGTCTGGTCCGGCTCACGCCGTCAGTGTTTTAAGTGTAGTGAAAGTGCCCACGCCCCAGTGTTCACCCCTACACATAAGCACTCCAAATCCCGTGTCACTCACAGAGCACACTCTCATAAAGCGCAGAAAAGCCGCTCGAGGGTTGAATGTAAGAAATGTGTCCACAGGTCTGTGCCCACTATCTGCCCGCTCTGTTACACGATCAAAGAAGCAGGTTATGAACGTAAGTCTCGTGCCCGCCAGAGAGCGCTCACGCTTGCTAACACAAACCTCCCCCCGGGCCCCGCCTGCGCGTTTAAGGGTTATCACAAAACGCAGGGCGTTAATAAAACGCTCCCCATCTATTATGATCGGGGCGTCAGATACAGTTGTAAGTCTCGTGCCCGCGTACGCGTGCTCACGCTTACAGAGAGCTCTTCCGCCCGGAGCGCTGCTCACGCGTCAAAGTGTGGTAAAAGTATGCTCCCCATCCCTTATGATTGGGACATCTCACATAAGTCAGCCGGTTTCGTCTGTCAGCGAGCGGCCATTGCCCAGAACCGAGAGCGCGCGCACCGCGCTTTCGGCTCCGGTTCGGTTTCACAAGCCCGCAAATGGCGGCGGTCTGAACCCGGAGGCCATTCGCCCCCTAGCGGCTCACATAGCTGCGTGGGAAACTATCCCAGGGATTTCAGAATGGGTGTTGAGCACAATAAAGCAGGGCTATACACTTCAATTCATTCGCCGTCCCCCGCGCTTTCAAGCCCGGACCGCGACGATAGTGAATGCGGAAGTAGCACACCTACTTCACGCAGAAATAGCAAAGCTGCTGTGCAAAGGGGCTATAGAAAAGGTACCGCCTTCTCTGAGCGAGTCAGGCTTTTACAGTCGATATTTTCTCGTACCCAAGAAGGACGGAGCCTTCAGACCTATCCTAGATCTGAGATATATGAACAAAGTGCTTGCGAAAAGACCGTTCAAAATGCTTACGACCAGGAAAATCCTTGCGCACGTTCGCCCGAGGGACTGGTTTATTTCTCTAGATCTGAAGGATGCCTATTTTCAGATTCAGATAGTACCCCGTCACAGGCAATTTTTGAGATTCGCCTACGACGGTCAGGTATATCAATACACCGTCCTGCCGTTCGGCCTGTCCCTGGCACCCCGTACATTTACAAAGTGCATGGACGCGGCGCTCGCCCCCCTGAGAAGTCAGGGGCTGCGCATAATGAACTATCTGGACGATTGGCTGATATTGGCACAGTCAGAGACAGAACTACTATCTTACAGAACAGTGCTTCTCAGTCATCTGGAAAGCTTGGGTCTCACGGTCAACTGGACCAAGAGCTCATTACTGCCCAGCCAGTCAATTTCCTTTTTAAGAATAGAACTGGACTCGGTGACCATGACGGCTCGTTTATCGACACAGCGCGAGCGCCGTGTTCGCCACCTAGCCGCATCTATCCAGAAGGGCAGCTTTCTCCCTTTGAAAACATTTCAAAGGACGTTGGGCTGTATGGCTTCAGCTGCAGCAGTGCTCCAGCTGGGCCTACTGCGCATGCGCCCGCTCCAACACTGGTTGAACGCTCGCGTGTCTCGCCGAGCCTGGGTGTCTGGCGGCCAGAAAATCAGAGTGAATCAGACCTGCATAGCAGCTCTGCAGCCCTGGTTAGTGGCCGACTGGTACCAGCAGGGAGTAATGATGGGAACCATCTCTTATCGGAAAGTCATCTCGACACACGCGTCCAACTCGGGTTGGGGCGCGCTGTTCGAGGGCAGACCGGCCTTTGGCCAGTGGTCAGACCAGGAGAAGGGTTTTCACATAAACTGTCTGGAAATGATAGCGGTCGAGAACGCGCTAAAGTGCTTCCTCCCGTTCATACAGGACCAGCATGTTCTTGTCCGCTCGGACAATACATCTGTGGTATCCTATGTAAACCATCAGGGCGGTGTCAGATCCAGAAATCTCTGCAATCTGACGGAACGCCTCCTTATTTGGTCGCAGATGAACCTGCGCTCGCTGAGGGCGGCGCATGTGCCTGGCCATTTGAACGATGGCCCAGACAAACTGTCCAGGGACAATGTCTCCCCAGGGGAGTGGTCCCTGCACCCCCAAACGGTCCAGAAACTGTGGCGCCTATTCGGCAGAGCGGAAGTCGACCTGTTTGCGTCAAAAGACAACGCTCAATGCCCGACGTTCTTCTCGAAGGACGAGGACGCGCTGGCCCAGGTTTGGCCCAGCCTCCCGCTATATGCTTTCTCTCTGGTCTCTCTGTTGCCACAGGTGATCAAGAGAATCAGGGAAACGCGCCACTCTGTGCTCCTCATAGCCCCGCGTTGGGAGAATCAGATTTGGTTCCCGGAACTGGCACGGCTGTCACATACAGCTCCGTGGCCGATTCCGGTGAGGGCAGATCTCCTCTCTCAGGCTCGCGGCACGATCTGGCATCCCCATCCAGAGCGCTGGTCTCTGCATGCATGGTTGATCAACGGGTACTTGTTGCCCTGCCAGAAGGAGTGATGAACACGATCACGCAGTCTAGAGCCCCTTCCACGAGAAGGCTAACGCGTCTAAATGGTCGGTGTTCTCTGGATGGTGCACCGACAGAGGTCTGGACCCGCGGACATGCGGGGTGGCGCAGCTGCTGACCTTCCTACAAGAGCTGTTGGATAAGGGAAGGTCCCCATCCACGCTCAAAGTATCAGTGGCGGCCGTGGCAGCGTTCGCAGAATTGATGCACGGCCAGTCACTGGGAAGACAGGAGTTGGTCATCCGCTTCCTTAGAGGAGCTAGAAGGATGAATCCGCCGCGCCCCCCGTCGGTTCCTATGTGGGATCTTTCATTGGTCCTCGAGGCCCTGAAAGCTTTTCCATTTGAACCACTAGACTCCGTGGGGTTGAAATATCTATCACTAAAAACCGTCTTTCTGACTGCACCGTCGTCAGTATACCGTGTAGTGGATCTGCATGCGCTGTCTGTCAGCGTGTCGTGTCTTGAGTTCGGACCAAATGACTCTAAAGTCATCCTCAGACCTAGACATGGTTATGTCCCTAAAGTGATGGGCACTCCATTCAGAGCGCAAGTTATTTCGTTGTCAGCTCTCCCAGCATCTGACAGCGAAAGTGATGTGAATCTCCTCTGCCCTGTCAGAGCGCTGAGGTTTTACATTACGCGCTCCGCCTCCTTCAGGCGTTCGGAACAGCTTTTCGTTTCGTTTGGTGGGCGCGCCAAGGGTCTCGCCTCCTCGAAACAGAGCCTGTCCAGATGGATAGTGGACGCTATAGCGGCAGCTTACGCTTCAAAAGGTCTGCAATGCCCTCTGGGCATCAGGGCTCATTCCACGAGAGGCGTGGCCTCTTCGTGGGCATGGTCCAGTGGAATTTCTATCCATGACATATGTGTAGCGGCGGGCTGGAGCTCCCCGTCTACCTTTGTCAGGTTTTATAACCTAGAAGTTCCTGTTGTCAGTCTGAAAAAGAGGTGTATTCTGACCAGATCTCCTGCTCAGATCACTTTCATGACTCAGCTCTCCTGGTTGAGCTGCACTAAGTAGGGTATGTGCCATGTGACTATACATACCGGCGCGCTGCTCTGTATTCCCTATGTGTGCTTATGTACAAGTGATGGCCCGCGTGGCTGGCCACCTTATTTTTTCCACTTATGGGGTTCCCCTCAAGCTCGGGGTCTCATGTGGATGCTTGGCGCGCACGGCGTTGACAAAGTGTTCCCGTAGCGTAAGCTAAACTTACGCAATACGAGAGAACCTCTCGCAAGAGAACGATACTCGGTTACTAACGTAACCTCGGTTCTCTCTAGAGAGGGAACGAGTATTGCGTAACCGGCCATGCTCGCGCCACGAGCGACTTCGCTTCAGTCGACGAAAAACCAGAGAATTCAGCCTACAGCCCCTATTTTTATACGCTAAGCCACGCCTATCTGGCGGGCTGTGATGCTATAAAGGCGCGGGCGCCCTTCATTGGCCGTGACGTCACGCCGGGCTCACTGGTAGGCTGCAGCAGTTGCCCGCAGGGCAGCCAATGAGCACGCGAGATGGCCTGCTCTAGGTCTGCTAGCTGCTGCACTGCGTTGACAAGGTATACAACATTAAGGATAATTTTTTGGCTTCAGTATCTCGAGAAGATGAATCTTTCCCGTAGCGTAAGCTAAACTTACGCAATACTCGTTCCCTCTCTAGAGAGAACCGAGGTTACGTTAGTAACCGAGTATCGTTTCTGGCCTCAGACTAGTTATAGTAGTTTAGTTACAGTAGTTTCTGGCCTCAGACTAGTTACAGTAGTTTCTGGCCTCAGACTAGTTACAGTAGTTTCTGGCCTCAGACTAGTTACAGTAGTTTCTGGCCTCAGACTAGTTACAGTAGTTTCTGGCCTCAGACTAGTTACAGTATTTTCTGCTGGCCTCAGACTAGTTACAGTAGTTTCTGGCCTCAGACTAGTTATAGTAGTTTCCGCTGGCCTCAGACTAGTTACAGTAGTTTCTGGCCTCAGACTAGTTATAGTAGTTTCTGCTGGCCTCAGACTAGTTACAGTAGTTTCTGCTGGCCTCAGACTAGTTACAGTAGTTTCTGGCCTCAGACTAGTTACAGTAGTTTCTGCTGGCCTCAGACTAGTTACAGTAGTTTCTGGCCTCAGACTAGTTAGCAAGATGAACCACAAGAACTCCTAGTAAGAATGCATGCAGAGCAGCTGATATTTTTATTGAAATAATGCCATTTTATCTCAGCATAAACTATTTAAATCAAAAAACAAGATGCTGTATAACATGACAAATACAGTCTGAGAAGAGCTAAAGCTTCCAACAGAAAAAAAGATGATCTCAGGACAGTTGAAGTTTTTCAGAGAATTAAACATACAATCTCCCACACAGCAGTCACAGACAACTCTTCAGAAGGGAGAGGGGGAACCCGTGACGACCAATAGCTATCGAGCGTACCGTCACCTGCCCTAAAGGACAGAGAAACATGTCCACCAAAGTGCAAAGTACTTAAAGAGATACCTCAGTTTGATGTACAGTACCGTCTCAGGAACTGTGAGTTATGAAAGACATACAGAACTGCTGTGGCTTTATTTGGCAACCATATAATATGTGAGGAATACACTGACGGATGGGTAATACAAGCCTATGAGAAACTATTAGAGCCAGAGGGAAAAACACTGTAACACATGCTGTCGAACAAGACCAATGTCCTGTTTTATTGCCATGTGAGAAGAAGGTTTTGGTAAATCATTTCCGGACAGCAGTCAGCAGGACATTAAAGGTGAGCTGAAACTGATAAACAACACATTCAGCAAATAAAACGCATACATTCGCAGGTGATTAATGTGACTAACAACAAAACTGTTCATGCTAACGGGAAAAGTGCTTTGTAGAAGGCTTTCTGCTGCTTGCTTTTCTTCTGCGCAAAGCGTAAATTTAAAAGAACGAGGAAAAACAATAACTTTTACAATAAAGTTCAATTTGTTAACATTAGTGCATTAGATATCACAAAATAACAATGAACAAGACTTTTACAGAATTATTAATATAGGTAAATGTTCATTTCTACCAATATGAATACATTTCTAATACACTAAGTTGTATAAATTAACGTTGGTTAAGTTTCATGAATGAACAAAAAAACGTTGTTCACTGTTAGTATTTCATACGAAGCCAAGGTGAAATGGTGATTATAAAAATTATATTTCAATGCTTTGCATTCTCTCGCAAAAGAACTGCTTTTCCCCGAGAAACTTACAAAAATCGCTTACAAAAATATTGCATTCCCCTGAGAAACTTTGCACTTGCTTGCAGAAGCACAGAAATATAGGCTTTTCCGCCACCTCATTATTTTCATCACAAGTTTTGGAAGTGAACACAAACTTTCTCTGATGAATGCAAAAGTTTGGTGAGAGAACGCAAAAGCATTGAATATCATTTTTCCTCCCACTCCCATTTCATTTTTTTTTCTATCACCTTTTCACTTTAGAGGCTCTGTAAGATCATGATATCTAATACATTTAATAATGTTAATGAATTCAACCTCATTGTAAAGTGTTACGCAAATATAATAATTACATAAATTCAACAATAACACAAATAAACAGCACACTGAAGCACTTCTGATTGCGATGAGAAATTACACTTTTGCAAGTCTTACATGCACTGTCATTCCTTCATGGCACTAAACCTCTGTATGCGCTCTGTGTTCCAGTAGGAGAAGTAGAACATGCTTTTTTGGCAGAACAAGCGGGCAAAAGCATCGCACAAAACACTCAACGACGAATGGATGTTATCGTTAATGCTGAAGCGTGATATTCCAAGCTTTGTGATTGAAATCTAAACTTGGCAAAGCGAATCAATCTCCTTTCGGTGCTACATGGCTCAAGATATGTGAAATACTGCTTCAGATTGTAGTTTAGAAAAGGTCTTCGACTGTATCTGCCACAATCAATCAAAATCATTTCAGAAAACAGTGTATTTTTCCAGTGAGCTGGTGTGTTAACAAAAAAACAGTACCCAAAAATCCTTAAATAACAATAAAAAAAATCGATATAGTCCATTTCTGTAAGTTCGTGGGAGACCGAATTCACATACGATGCTGTACACAACTCATCTTAATCAATGGGAAACGAACAAACAAACAAATAAACGATCAAATGACAAAAATAATTTTTGTCAGGAAGGCATCAAGTCAATTTAGTGGACGAAACGACTAACTTGCTCCTGAAAGCGGTCTCGCAAAGATTTCCCTTTAGAAAACCAAAAACTGGAGCAACTGAACGTTTAAAGCGTGGTGGCAGAGACATTCAGAAGTTCAGTTCGGCTGGCCGATGCGCTCAGACTTTAAGAAGGTCCTCGTCGCTGTCATCGGGGTCAGGCTGGGGTTTCCTCGGGTTTCTATCGCTGTATCTGGTCCGCGTGTCCACCAGGAGCCCCACCAGATCCTCATCGCTCTCCGCTTTCAGCAAAGCCGACCGCAGCCGTGAGGAAGAGGACGACGACGGGGCCATTCGGACCCCTGGGACCGTGAGCACCTCGTCCTCGCTGTCCTGCTCGTCCAGGGAGAAGGAGCGCAGGGCGTCTGCGCTGACGGGTTTGGTGGTGATGTGACCGTTCTCTTGAGGCTCCCGTGTGGGCGTCCCGGTCTCCTCCATCAGCCACTCCATCTCATCCTCACATCCATCCTCATCTGTGTTCACCTACAGAGAGAGAACAACACAGACGAGGAGAGTTACGCACAGACTCGTTCTGTTCAACTTGGACTCATTTTAAAATGATAAAGGAAATAAAAAAAGATAAACCGTTACCCTGGAGTATTTGTAAGACACTGGATTTCCTTTCTTGAAGCAGCTGGACACTTTCTGCATTACAAGTTGCCTAAAAATATATAAACATATTTTAAGCAGCTCAAGTACAATTCCTATATATATATATATTGCTGCTCATGAAACAATTTCTATTATCATCAATGTTAAAAACAGTTGTGTTGCTTAATATTTTTGTGGAAAATCCTGATACTTGTTTTTCCGGATTCTTCGATGAATAAAAAGTTCAAAAGAACAGAATTTATTTAAAATATAAATATAACATTATAAATGTCTTTACTGTCCCTGCTGAATAAAAGTATTAAATTCTTTAAAAAAAAAAGCACACATAAAATTTAAGTTGCATTTACCTCCTTTCTCGTTTGTGCAGCAAGAGAACAAGCAAACAGATTGTGAGGACAATCAACAGCAGGCTAAGCACCGCCCCTAAAGCCTGACTCCGCCCAGACAGTCCAGCATGCTCCTCCCCTCCGTCAGTGCTGTGTGGGTCCAGGGAGCTGATGAACAATAGGAGAACCAACACTTTACTTAAACTTCCTCTGCTGACATATCTCTGTGTCAGAAGTGCCTGGAAACATGTTTAGGCTCTGAGATACTCACAAAAATGTACAAACGGTGGAGGTGTGCCAAACAAACAGATACTGGCAGCCATCCGTTTCCAGCAAGAATTCTGGGATACCCTCTCCTGCTGTAGGGCTGCAGTGGAACAGGATGGTCGAGGACACGGTTTTGGTTTTGTCTCGCCCACATACGGAGTCAGACTGTACCGAGACGTCAAGGTTTCCACCTGACAACATACAACACGCCAACTGTTACAATATTACAGAAATATTTGTTTTCCCTCAAACTACACTGTTTACAGAAAAATAAGTAACATCAACCTAAAATATATTACGAAAAATATATCATTTAAAAATTCCCCCTAAGTGATGAAAGTGGACTTCAGATCAATTTGCTAATTGTAGCCAAATACTAATACTACAAAAAAAGACCAAATATTGAAAAAGTAAAGAAAAATCATCCAATTTTTTTTTTTTTGCCATTTAACATTTGAGCACTGCTCACAGAATTCCTCTTACCTTTGATATAATACTTGGCTTTGCTGGAAGAGCCAATTTTCCGGCGGTAACTGCTTTCAATCTTGACCTGACAGATATTGGCCCCCAGGCAATTGGAAATGGAGCTGTCGGTGATGCCTGAGAGCTGGATGTGGTAGATATAGCGATCTCCGTTAGAACGGATGTCTCCTGTGGCATTGTGGAAACTGGGGACAGATAAAACACTGTTAATCTCATGCACATAACCAGATGTAGTGTGGTGTAGTTGTAGACTCTGTATTAAAGCAGGAGAACCGAGAGAGCGAGAGATACGCACCGGTAATAAAGCGCTCCCAGGCTGAACATGGCTCCTGTCTCTGGGATTTTGATGGTTCCATTGAGCATCTCGACTTCCTCCTGCTTTACAGCGCATGCAGATCGAGTCTCCCACTCCAGCCAGAACTCACATGCAGTTTTATCCTCCCTAAAACACACAAAGGCTTATTTACCTGAGAAGTACAGTGGTAAAGCCCTGCAAAAGTACATTAAAACTACAGCCCAGATTCCCAATGGAAACTTTATAAATATGTATATATGTTTTTTTCTTCATATGGTTAGGTGAAGTTGATGTCGTTAAAGTCAGCATGGAATTAAAATGGCCAATTCATGTAGTTTATGGAATATTGCAGCATTTATTACAAATTATTTATTCGTGGAAAACTTTTTTTTTTATTCACGTGCCCTCGTAATCTTTAATCAAAATAACTCTCCTTCCCTCTTGCAGCGACATCTCTTCTCTTTTCGATGACGCGTTTAGGGCACGAGGGCGGGACAACCTGTCACTCACATGAGATCGACCAATAGCAAACAACCATCCAATAAATTCTCGATTACCAAAATCACATCCAGTCCTACAATTTTCTTGACCGAGAAGCTGATTAACTCGGATACACGTCATCATGGGTAAGAAATTACTATCTCAACGTCCAATTCATGCCAACTTTAACAGATTTTAAACACCAACACCACAAGTTAAGAATCCATTCACGCCAAGTTTCTCATTACTTACTTAAATAGTAATTTTGGATGACCCATTGTGCTGCCACACTTCAGCTGTATGATTGTTCTGGCTGGTATTCTGTTTCCACACACCTCGCCACCCATGGAATAATTGACCAGGATCTTTCCATCTGGAGGAAACACATGCTGATGAGAAACCAACAAAGCTATGATTATGTCAGAGAAGGTTTAAAAACACTTACCGATTAACTCCATGGTCTGCGTGTGCACACGGCCTAGAGTCTCCGTCTTCCCGTCGGCACGTCTGCGACACACGGCGGCATCCGCTGCACAACCTGACGGGCCTCCATGGACGGCCTGGCACAGATTGAAGTAGTAACTGTGGGAACATAGTACAATTGTGAATTTCATACATACTGACCAGATGCAGGTGCAATATTACACAATTGTTCCATTACTGATTAAATAAGTTGTGTCCAAGTTGCGTCTACTGATTTGAAAGCGTCCCACAAAAACTTGAATACTCCAGAAATGCATGTTCGCGGACAAAAAGAAAATACATGCACAGATATAGCAATTTTGGCTGATACCAATAGCTTTTTTAACTGGTATGGCTTCAAAAAGTATAGGTTAATATCATTTTGAGAAAAAAACAAAACAATTGTGCAAATATTTTGTATGTATATTCAGCATTTTTGTCCATCTAACTTGTAAATTAGTTATAATAATATAGTACAATCATTATAATATTTTTATTCTGGATATACTTTCAGCCAGTCTCTAGATACTATACCATAATCACTTTTTGTTAATGCTTCGGGAAAATATTTTTTTAGATGTTAAAAACTAACAGAAATCATTGATTACTTCATGCAAAATCAGACACAAACAAGAATTTTAAAACGGGGGAGCCATGTTATTATGTTTTTTAAAAATTTTGCATTATCAATCAATGTAACTTATAACGTTTTTGTTGTTGCTAATATTGGATATTCTCAATGATATATTGCACATTGACATCATGCAACAGGTGCGAGACTCACGAATCTTCCTTGTGGCTGAATTTCCACGGTTCTGTAAGAGAAGAGAGGGTGCGCAGGTCGTAGGTCTGGTGTTGTCCTGCCAGCTTGCACTCCATCTTTTTGGGTGGGCACACCACATTCGTACGCCACTGGAAGGTGGCAGAACACCCTTGGGTCTCGCTCATCAGCTGGGGTCTGCCACGGCCCGCCGCCGGGTCACACGAGAATAAAATGGACGATTGATGCTTCCCTCTTAGTGCTGTGAAACACAGGCACAAAAATAAAAAGACCTTAAAATAGCCCTTAATTCAAGTGCCGACAGAAACACATTTCCAATTCAAAACTTATAAAACACATACAATTTAAAATGTATAGACCTTATGCGCCAAAGAAACAAGGGCGCAGCATCTTTAGAATATTGTCTTTGAACTTCCGTTTTTGCGGTCGCTCTGTATATTTCTATGGCATCGCTGTCTAGGAGTAATTAGCTGGTGAAGTGGATTTACTTGATGTAAAGTAGACAAAAGTTCTCATGAGCATTGTAATGTTTAAAGCAGATGTCTTGACAAATGTCAGTAGGCCGGGAAGATTTTAAAAATGAGCCGTTCATTTATAAATACACAAGATCGCTGTGAAAATACAGACCGGAAGACAAAAGACAACGAGCGCAGCGCTGAAAAGGGGCGGGGCTACATACAGCCTATACAATGTAACTTTTGTCCCTCAGGCAGTTAAAAAAAAAACATGCATTTTGCTAAAGAACATTGTTTTGGTTTTGCTTCGGCTCTGTGTGATAGTGTGGATGAATATGAGCCTTCACAATAGATAATGCTTTATGTATCTCTCTAACAGAGTTGACTGTTATTTTATTTAACAGATAAATTGCCATAATGTCAGCTAGTCTACTCAACTAGTCTACTCAACTAGTCTGCTCAACTAGTCTGCTCAACTAGTCTGCTCAACTAGTCCACTCAACTAGTCCACTCAACTAGTCTACTTAGCTAGTCCACTCAACTAGTCTACTCAACTAGTCCACTAAACTAGTCCACTCAACTAGTCTACTCAACTAGTCTACTCAACTAGTCTACTCAGCTAGTCTACTCAGCTAGTCTACTCAGCTAGTCTACTCAACTAGTCCACTCAACTAGTCCACTCAACTAGTCTACTCAGCGAGTCTACTCAGTGAGTCTACTCAGCGAGTCTACTCAGCTAGTCCACTCAACTAGTCCACTCAACTAGTCTACTCAACTAGTTTACTCAACTAGTCTACTCAACTAATCTACTCAGCTAGTCTGCTCAACTAGTCTACTCAACTAGTCTACTCAACTAATCTACTCAGCTAGTCTGCTCAACTAGTCCACTCAACTAGTCCACTCAACTAGTCTACTCAGCGAGTCTACTCAGCTAGTCCACTCAACTAGTCCACTCAACTAGTCTACTCAACTAGTCCACTCAACTAGTCCACTCAGCTAGTCTACTCAGCTAGTCTACTCAGCTAGTCTACTCAACTAATCTACTCAGCTAGTCTGCTCAACTAGTCTACTCAACTAGTTTACTCAACTAGTCTACTCAACTAATCTATTCTATTCAACTAAATATTACTTGTTTAAAGGAAACCTAATGTAATTACAAAATTGTTTACATTTAAAAAAATGCATTTTGTAAACACAATTATTTAAATTTTTTACTTCAATTATTTATGTAAAAAAATATTTACTTTATTTTTCTTCCTTAACAAGGGACTGAATCCAAAAATGTATTTTTTTAACAACAATAAAGCTTGTCCAGTAGTTTTATCCCCCACATAAGTACACGTATTTCGTGAGATTTTAGGCTAGCAGGGATTCGTACCATCAGAGCAGAAGCCCCATTTCTGATCTTTATCATAGTTGCTTGTAGTTGCACACCACTTCCTTCCGTCAGTCCTGCCTTCAGTTGTGCAGTCAGTATAAGACTTGCCCAGGAAATTAAAGGGGAAACTGCACACTTCATCTTTATCTGTAACTGAAAGACAATTAACACAAATGTTAATGATTTAGAGAAAAAGTGTAACTGGATTCTTCCAACTTAGATTTTGAGCTTGTTTGATTGCAATGCTTTCTGGGATTGCCTTTACTATGAAACATTTACTTTGCACGTTACAAAGCAACACAATGATTACCTTTTGCCAAAAGTCTGCCCATTATGCCTTAAAATGTGGTTTAGTTCAGTTCAGTTCAGTTCAATTTTATTTATATAGCACATTTAAAAACCATCGTAATTGACCAAAGTGCTTCACAAGATCCAACAAAGAAACAAAAACAAATTATTAAACAAACAATATCACACAAAGTACAAACAGAAATAACCCACAGGTCAAGATATCAGAGCTCAGCTAGAATTGAAAGCCAAAGTATAATAATGCGTCTTAAGCAAGGACTTGAATATTTCAATAGTCTGCGCTTTTCTTACATAAATTGGCAGACTATTCCAAATATTAGGAGCAGCCACTGCGAACGCTCTGTCACCTGTCAAGCATCTGGTCGGAAGATCTCAGTACTTTGACAGGTGTGTGGACATGTAATAGCTCCATTAAATATGAAGGCGACAACCCACTTAGATTTTTAAAAACAATTAATGCAATTTTAAATTTAATTCTAAAACAAACAGGAAGCCAATGTAATGAGGCCAATACGGGTGTAATATGTTCACGTTTTTTGGTCCCGGTTAAAAGTCGAGCTGCTGCGTTCTGCACTAACTGTAGCCGTCGAAGTGATGATTGCTCCAATCCGGCATACAAAGAGTTACAGTAGTCTAATCGCGACGTAATAAAAGCATGTATGACTCTTTCAAAGTCTTTACGTAGCATGTATGGCTTGACCTTCGCCAGAAGTCTCAAATGGAAGAAGCTAGTTTTAACAACTGAACTAATTTGTTTTTCAAATTTAAAAGCACTGTCAAAAATTACACCCAGATTCCTGGTAAAAGGTCGAATATGTGAACATAGAGTACCAAGAGCATCTGCACATTCACTTAAATCTCCCGCACGACCAAACACAACAATCTCTGTCTTTTTTTCATTAAGACATAGAAAATTCTGATCTAACCAAATTTTGAGATCACTCAAGCACTCTAACGAAGGTTGGATGTTGTTCTTCTCATTGTTTTTTTACACTAGTTTACTAGGTTTTTAGAGCGATTCAGTGTCCGTCTTACCTTGAGGACAGGCGTCTCCTCCACTATACTGCATGATCACATCCTGCTCTTCCCTCTTGTAGTCTAGGCTCATGACTTTGCTGTTCCCATATGAAGCCGCTGAGCCAGTGGAGATCAGACACACTGCGCTGTCTTTACATTTTGTGTCTGCCACAGTCCCACACACATTGATTGTAAAGGAGCCAGAGCTTCCAGGAACCTAAGAGAGACACAATAAACAGAGATCCAGAATCGTTCTTCTGCTACTATGTTCCTATAAGCTGACAAACTGAGATTTTTTAATATATATACACACACGCACACACTACCATTCAAAAGTTGGGGGGCCAGTAAGATCATTTTTTGAGATCAAGGAATTAACACTTTCATTCAGCAAGGATGCATTAAATTGATGACCGACAGTAAAGACATTTATAAATGTTACAAAATATTTCTATTTGAAAAAAAAAAAATACTGTTCTTTTGAACTCTTTATTCATTAAAGCATTCTGAAAAAAAGTATCACAATTTCCACAAAACTATTAAGCAGGACAAACGTTTTCAACATTGATATTAATGATAAATGTTTCCTGAGCACCAAATCAGCATATCAGAATGATTTCTGAAGAATCATGTGGAGATATTCAGCTTTGACATCACAGGAATAATTACATTTCACAATTCAAATAGAAAACTGTTAAAACTGTGATCACATACGTGCAGCCTTAGTGAGCAAAAGTGCCTTCTTTAATAAACATTCCTATTCAAATTGGTGTCTGTTTGGTAAGACTTATAAGGATACTAATTTGAAATGTTCAGTTTTTGTTTTCTGTTCTCTTGTCATTACCTGAACGGGCCCTGACAGCGCTGAGAGGTCAAAGGTGTAACGCAGTTGTGAGACGGTCAGACTGCAGCCCTGCGCCGTGACGGTCTCCGGGCAAACCACCGGAGTGGCCCACTCGAACACATACATGCAGTCCTGAGCCCGGATCATCTGGGGAGAACCCTGCTCGTAGGAAACACACACTTACACTCATGTATAACAGAAATGAATATCAAAATCGTCGACTTCAACAGAGTTGTTGTTGGTTCAATCGTTTTTGGGTTTTGGGTTGATCTTTTACCAGCTCTGCCCCTTTCTGGCAGGTGAACACGATCTTGGAGGAGTAGTTGGAGCTGCGGTTCGACGGGCAGACGGTCGTGCTGGTGAAGCTGATCACCACCTCGTTGGTGTTGGTGTTATAAAGAGGAGGGGAGGTGATTCGTCCGATGTCCTGCACAGAAAGGAAAAGCCCACACTGAATTTAAAATCTGATTCAAACATGTCACTATAGATTAGGGTTGATTCAATAGCAACCCCTGGTGCCTCTGTTTCAGTAACGAAAAATACTTTTAATGAAATTATTCCTATTCATTTGACTGATAATATAAACTTTCTTCATCTAAATTATGAAATTTGAAGTTATGCATGCGAGA
The DNA here is from genome assembly GCF_051911475.1 of Siphateles boraxobius. Taxonomy (NCBI): domain Eukaryota; kingdom Metazoa; phylum Chordata; class Actinopteri; order Cypriniformes; family Leuciscidae; genus Siphateles; species Siphateles boraxobius. Next base: position 315,046 of record NW_027509209.1, on the reverse strand, counting down.
CGGCTTCTGTAGCATATTGGTTATTAATTAAGCTAACAATATTATATTTTTATGTCTATGATGTAATTGTGTCTAATTAATAGAATATTAAGCATAAATTCAATATTTATGACTTTAAAGCTGGTGTATGCAAGCTGATAAGCAAAACAAGAATTATGACTTTGATATGACACCCGACTAAAATATCCCAATAGCAATACTGAATCGATACCAGCGCAAAAACTAAAATAACAGTAAAACTAATTGAATAAAATGACAACTTAAAATTAATTGTTTTATAAATTAATAATAATAAAAAAAACACAGTATTATTTATATTATCAATCACATTCGCTAAAATTACACAATTCTGAACAGGTTGGAATAGGGGTGGGTGATATGACCAAAATCTTATTTCGTGATATGAGTAATTAAATTTTATGTCATTTTATATCACAATATAGTTATTTAATTTGATTTTATCTTCAAATATTATTTGCTAAACGAATCAAACCAACTAATATGATTCATATTATTTCTTCACCCAATATTTTTATATATTTAAATTATTATTTACTTAAATTATTATATTTAAATTATATAAAAAATTGCACTGAAAATAAAGGTAACGGTACTCGTATTGGCGAATAACAAAAATTAAAGTATCATATTGGAATTGTTGAAGAAAAGGCGGTATTGTGCTTCCCTACATTCACCATCTAAAAAATTAAGAACAGTGGAAATCACTGCTCGTGTGTTTACTCACAATTGGTTCTGCATTAACGGGGTCCATGCACACCGCGGCCCCTGGAGGACAGTTGACCCCTGGGATGGGATTGAGGGGCTGGCAGATGTTGATGTAGTAGTCAGGAGACTTCTCCCTGTCTACATCTTCATTGATAGCGGTGTAGTAACCAGTGTGATGGATCAGAGGACTCAGGTCAATCTGGCTGGTTCCATTCCAAACGGAGCACTTCACCTGCAGAAAACATGCACTAAATATGTTGCAGGTTCAAATGAAGCGAGGATCAGAGTAGGGGTCGACCGATTATCGGCGCCGATATTAAGCATTTTTATGGTTATCGGTCATTTTCAAAACCGATTTGCCGATAAATCACTACACTGAAGTTGCTAAACACCTCAATATAATAGAGGCCCTGTGATCTCCACGATGCAGAAAACACGGATGGAATCCAGACATAAAAATGGAATTTACTGTATAAAGCGAAATGTCATGGAATTTATCAACTTTTTGTAGAATTAATAAAAAGCAGGTCAGTACAAATCAAATTGAATTTCAAACCGCAAAAAGACAAAATAAATATAAATCCTGCGTGTCTCTAAATGAATGGCGCAGACGCGTGATTTCATTTACCACACACACACACACACACACACACACACACACACACACACACACACACACACACACACACACACACGTGACGCTTGCACTGTTTTCAGCCGCATCATTATATGAGGACATGATTGCACAAACATCATCTCCAGAGACGATTAGTCACTTCATGAGCTTTTTAATGCTTCAACTGAGAAAAGTTATCGTCATAGCATAAACACACTCAAAGATCTCCACGGCAACCCGTCAAAATTAAAGTCCGTTTTTTTATAGGGCCCTAAAAATTCATTCACATTCATTTTTGTTAAACTGTAAATAAATTTGAATAAGTTTGATGACTTCAATCAATTAGAAATGCTTTTTGATTACTAAAATTTAAGTCTTTAAGTTTTACAAAATGTTTACAGAATGCTGCTGGGTGCTCCTGCACTTTTTAAGTTATTAATATTATTATTACTAACAATAATAATGTTATTATTATCAGGTCTCAGGTTTAAAGATATGTTTAAAATCATTTAAAGAAAGTATTTGTCAAATCCCTTTGTTATTCTTAATTTTGACATTGACTTACATTTTTACACCAGACATATGCTATATATCGGTTCAAAATATCGGTTATCGGTCTACTTGATCTGTAATAATCGATATCGGCATCGGCCCAGAAAATCACATATCGGTCGACCCCTAGTTCAGAGGATTGAAACTTTTAAAAGACTTTCCATTACCTGTTGTTCGCAGACCAGAGAGGTGTGCCAGAAGAAGAAGTGACTGCAAGTGGTGTCATCCGAGTACACCAGCACGGGCTGCTCCGCGCCTGCTCCCTCAGACCTGCAGACGAAGCTGAAGACGCTCTTGTGTCTGAAGGAAGGGTCAGCGGCGCACGCGTCTCCGTCCTCATAGGTGAGCTCCACCACCTGATTCTTATAGACCAGCTTCCTTGTGGCGTTTCCGGCATTTATGGCCATCGAATTGTCCTTGATGCACACACCTGCAGAAAAATACATCTTAACATTATCATGTTAAGTCTTTGTTTAGGCCTAAATGTATTAAAACAATTATTCTCAATGAAACAGAAATGCTGAGCAAAACAAAGAATAATCAAAACGGGATGGAGTCTATCCATCCATCTATGATTCAGGGACAAACAGCAACCAGCGATTGGTTAAAACAACTGATCTGTCCAACACTAAACTCATGAGACATAACAAATCGGTAACACTTTACAATAAGGTTCCATTTATTAAACTCTAGTTAACTACATTAGTTAACTATAATAGTTTCTATGCAGATTCACTCCATTACAAAATCACCCCAGTCATTCAGATGATTCATTCTTTCCAATGTCATCTGGTGAAATTGTTTTCATATCGCGATATATATCGCAGAAAAATAAAATATCGCAATGTAATTTTTTCCCAATATCGTGCAGCCCTATCTCAGATTTAATCAAAAATATCTTAATTCGTGTTCCGAAGATGAACGAAGGTCTTACGGGATTGAACAACATGAGGGAGAGTAATTACTGACAGAGTTTACATTTTTGGGTGAACTATCCTTTTAAATGACATCGCTGTTGGTCGGCTTACATCACTTGAAACTTCCCACTGGTGATGCGAATGCAACCAGGAGAAATGGCCCTAGGGGAAAATTAAGTTCTCGGGGGACCGCGCTGGTGACTAGTTGCAATAACTACCTGGTGCAAAAGCCCCAATAGACTCCAAAGTTCTACTTAAAAATAAACAAGAGATATTTTTTCACAGTTTTTCACTGAATGAAGCGATGTCCCGATCCGTTCCACAGCGTCGGTATCGTACCGATACTGGCCCAGAACGCTAGATCGGAGATCGGAGGGGAGAAAAAAATATGACCTATACCTATCCAACAATGCTTGAATAGCATTTCCCTTGCTGCGACATCCAGGTAAGCGGCGCATATTGGGCGGTTTTGCAATCTATTTTGCAGGCAAAAAATGGGTTTGGGCGGGTGGATAAAAATTGGGCTGGTTTCGGATCAGTTCGTTGGGTTTTTGTAGCCGAAACACCGGCACGTCAGGTCCTTCTTTCGGCGACCCTCTGTTCAGCAGGAAGTAGTATGTCTCACACACTCACTCTCACACACACACACATCTCTGGCTGATGTGCCCCCTAAACTCACAACAGACACTCCGTCCCTCTACCTTCGGTGTGCTATAAACACGGTTTTGCAATCCGTATCCTCCGTTTATAAACCGTAGGCTGTAAACGTTAGGCTACACATGATTTTGACGCATATCCAAGCAAGGGTGTGTGCAGAGTGTGGAGCGCGCACTGCACGGCACGAACACTTCCGGTTTTCCTTTCAACAGTGGAAACAACATCATTTCTGGTCATACAGAAAATAACTTATTTATATATAACTTACATCAATATTAATTTTTTTGCGCAGCTTTTGGTGTGCATACAGTTCAAATTAAAATGTTGGTGTTCAACTTGCGTTTTAAAAATACAACAACCGTTAATTTTTCGTTTTACGGGTTAAAAAGGAAAAACGAATGGCCGCAAAAGTACACGGATCAATGGATAATTTTAAAGCTTGTTAATGATTAACTTTAAACCTGTTGGTAGCTTTAAGTAAGTTAGCCTACTGAAGTAGCCTGCCTGCCTGTATTTTTTGTAGTGTTTGAATAAAGGGTGGCAGTCTTTCATAATCAACTGTTGTTGTGGACTATATACCGGATAAGTATTTGTTCTCCATTTGAGTGAGATGTTTTTAGGTTGCTATTTGAGTAAAGTGCTTCCAAATATTTTATTAGGCCTAGTATTAGTTCAAGAATAAAATAAAAACATCGGATTAATATCGGTATCGTAAATAGCCAAAGCTGCGGCATCGGTAGTGAAAAAGTGGTATCGGGACATCCCTATGGAAACATACCTGTTCCAGGTGCACAGCCAGCGTTGGCTACTTCTCCACACACGTTCAGTCTGAACATCTTCCTATGGGCCAAGGGATCGTAGACCGTATAGCCACCGGTTCGACTGAGGCCGTTAAGGTCAAAAAGATGACCTGAGGAGACCAAACACATACACCGTAAATACATATGCATCTTAGATTGATTCAGGGGACAAAAATAAACGCAGTATGCAAGAGCTTGTGTGAAAAGAAAAACATGTTCTGTATTTAGGCTATTTGCATGCAACAGACACATGCACCTAGAAGCCAGTGTTATGAGCAGACAGGAAGTGTCTAGATAAGATGATTCAGTTGTTCTGCTTCTGAGTGTTCATGTGAGTAAGTGTGTATTCTGTGTGACTGACTCGCCTGTAGCTGGATTCGTGACTTTACAGTCTCCATGCTCAGTGCTGTTGAGAGGACAGGCTGCAGCCGTGAACCACACAAAGTTATACACACAGTTCTCCAGTGCTGTGATCAGAGTGGGTTCAGAGTCCTGTAGGCACAGACAAGAACAGGGTTACAGATATATATACACAGAAATAATTGTAATTATTATTATTTACATATAATTATAAATTTAGGTCAGTAAGATTTTTGAAATAATTTAATTGATCAAAAATACAGTAAAACTAGTAATATTGTGAAAATAAATAACTGTTTTCTATTTGAATGATGTAATTGATTCCTGTGATCAAAGCTGAATTTTCATCATCATTACTCCAGTCTTCAGTGTCACATGATCCTTCAGAAACTTTTCTAATATGTTGATTTGCTGCTCAAGAAATATTTATTATCATCAATGTTGAAAACTGGATTCTTAGACAGGTAAAAAGAACAGCATTTATTTTAAATATAATCTTTTCGTGACATTATAAATGTCTATGGTTATTTTGATTTATATTTATTGATTTACCTTGCCTTAAAAAAAAATTATCAGATGGGCTTTTATATATATATATATATATATATATATATATATATATATATATGATGTATATATATTATATATAATGAGCTTTGTTTTAACTCCTATCAGTGAACTTCTTTTTGAAAATAAGGCATTTCAATAACTGACCAAGAACCTTTTCATTGACATTAAAGTGAAATTAAAAAGTGAAATTAAAGTTTTTGCATCTGAAGTCTTCATACACACAGTGCCTAGCATAAGTGAACACACCAATGCTAAAGTTGACTAAAAAGAGGAATAAAAAAATAATCTTTTGGAAATTGATCTTAATGCTTTAATTAAAAAAATTTGGAAAAATCCAACCTTTAAGGACACCAATTTTCTTTGTGTATGAATAATATATCGTAAATAAATAAATGTTCTTCCTTAAAATACAGGTTGCGTAAGTCAGGACACCCCTATGTTCCTAAATTCTCATTGAGGAATGGGATTAATATCCCATGTCAATCTCCAGGTATGGTGAAGAGTGTGTGATGAAGGGAACTTTATCAGGATGCATATTATCCCGGATCCATGAAATAACTGGCCTTTAAAAATAAAAATCTGCTGTCTCTATGGGAATTTAACATAGGGGTGTCCTGACTTATGCAACCTGTATTTTAAGGAAGAACATTTATTTATTTACGATATATTATTCATACACAAAGAAAATTGGTGTCCTTAATTAAAAAAATGAGGAAACATCCAACCTTTAAGGCATTAAGATCAATTTCCAAAAATAGATTTTTTTATTCCTCTTTTTAGTCAACTTTAGCATTGGTGTGTTCACTTACGCTAAGCAGTGTACATACAGTATGATCAGAATTATATCTAAAAGCCTTAATGATTACAGACCACTTTGTCTGGGTCGCATCTGAAGCGAATGATGGTGGTCCGGTTTCTCTTCTGGTCAGGACAGGCTTGTCCATTGGTGTACTTCAAAATCAGTATGTTTTTATCCCACTGTGGTCCTGCCTCTGCCTCCCCCAGATTCACATACTGGTCTCCGTCCTTCAGACACGCTGCAGCGCTGGACGGGCAGCTCCACAACCCTGAGACAAACACCCGTTATAAAACCTATGCTGAATGGTCAATGCGCTCCAGCTGTGCTGCGGACACTCACCGGTCTGAGGCACCAAAGACTTGCACACATTGATATAGTAACGCTGCCTCTGATTGGCCTTTTCTGGTACGATCATCCAATTAGATTTGTGCAGGGCCAGAGAGGATAGATCGTAGGAATGGCCATTGCCATCACTGCCAAACAGACAGTAGATGATTTAGACAGTTATATTATGCGTTACGTGCAAATACATTAGCAAGAAAGTTGGGTTACACTTTATTTTAAGGTGACGTAGTTACATTATAGCTACTCAAATAAGTACTGAGTAATATTAATTAACTACATGTACTCACTATAGTTACGGTTAGTTGTAATTATACATAATGTACTGTTATTCCTATAGTAAGTACATGCAGTAACGTGTAACTGCGTCACCTTAAAATAAAGTGTTACCAAAAGTTGCTCTCACTTGTAAGAGCAGGTCGTAGTTTTGAATGAAGGGCAGGCCAAAGCTGTGTGCCAATCAAACAGATATGTGCAGTCTGCCGTCTCCTTTATGAATTCTGGCTTACCCTGACGAACAAAAAATAATAGTTTAGGAAAACCATTCAACTTTCTAATAAACTTGATCATCGGCTGCAAGGAACTCACAGGATTCTTGCTGTGGTCGCAGGAGAAGAGGATAGCCGTTGATCTCTCGTAGACCTTGTGGCAGGATTCCCCATTTGTGTAGTTGATCATGATAACCCCATCATCAAATGTGAGGTTTTGATTGGCTACCCCTGCAAAGGAGCATGGGAAAGGTTAAACACGAAAAAAACCAAACAAAAAAAAACCTTCTACTATTAATAACCTACTTATGGAAGCTTGTTTCCGCCACAGAATAAAACATTTTAAAAGATAATTGTGACTTTATTTCTCAGAATTGCGAGATATAAAGTCAGAATTGCGAGATATAAAGTCAGAATTGCGAGATATAAAGTCAGAATTGCGAGATATAAAGTCAGAATTGCGTGATATAAAGTCAGAATTGTGAGAGAAAAAACTAAGAATTCTTATTTTTCTCTCGCAATTCCGAATTTATAACACATAATTGTGAGTTTATATCTCGCAATTCTGACATATTTTCTCAGAATTGCGAGTTAAGTCCAATTCTACGTGGGAAAAAAGTCTGACTTTTTTCCCCTCAGAATAGTTTTATCTCACAAATCTGACTTTATAACACGCAATTGCGACTTTATATCATGCAATTCTGACTTTATATCTCCCAATTGCGTATTATAAAGTCATAATTCAGAGATATAAGCATGCGATTCTGAGAGAAAAAGTCAGAATTTCAAGTATATTTCTCGCAATTGCGAGTTTATATCTCATAATTCTGACTTTATAACCTGCAATTGCGACTTGATATCAATCAATTCTGACTTTATATCTCGCAATTCTGACTTCATAACACGCAATTGCGACTTTATATCAATCAATTCTGACTTTATATCTCGCAATTCTGACTTCATAACACGCAATTGCGACTTTATTTCACGCAATTCTGACTTTATATCTCGCAATTCTGAGAAATAAAGTCAGAATTGCGAAATGTAAACTTGCAATTGTAAGAAAAAAAGTCAGAATTGTGAGATAAAAAAAAAAAAAAAAAATCACAATTACCTTTTTTATTTTTCATTCTGTGGCGGAAACAAGCTTCCATACCCACTAGCTCAGCATTGATACTGAACTAAAGAAATAAACTCGCCTGCTATCCTGTGTGTTTGGCCCTCGACCTGACAGGAGGACACAGTGTTGCTGGCACCGTGAGGGCAGACAGAGGATGTAATGGGGCTGCACACTGCAAAGTGATACTCATAACCCAAACCCTTCACTTCATAATCCTTTCCAGCCAGCGGTGTGAGATTGTATTCATAACCACTTTTGGGGTCCTGGACTTTACACTTTTCACCTGCGAAGAGCAGGAAAAACACTGAGTTAAAGCGAGAGTCTGAGTTAACCGTCCTGCGAAGTGATTGGCTGTTCATCTTACCCTGCACTCTTTTGATTGGACAAGCTTCTGACGTTCTCCAGATGAAAACATATTCACAGCCGTCTTTGCGATCAAACATGGGTGCGCCCTGTTAATAGAAGTAAAAAAATAATGTGTTATAACAGCTTCATCATTAAAACCTTCAGTCTCTTAAATACATGGGACACTTTCCAGAAAAAGAGTACAAGATCTGTGTAGATTTTATCATGTTTTTGAAAAAAGTCTTTTTAAATCACTAATGCTACATTTATTTGATAAAAAATACATTAATATTGTGAGATATTATTACAATTTAAATCAGATTTGATGGATAAAAAAACCTTTGAGGAATAGAAAGCTCAAAATAACCACATTTTTTAAAATGGAAATCTTTTGTAATACTATACATGTCTTTACTGTCACTTTTAATCAATTTAATGCATCCATGCTGAATAAAATAATTAATTTCTTTCAAAAAATAATAGTAACAATAACTTTTATCCTCTAAACCTCTAAATACTCTTATTTCTTTTTGTTTTATATTTTTTTTGTAATCCAGTTACCAAAATAGGGAACATGAGTTTTATCATTTCTGTGATCTTTTTATTTGCCTAAATCTAAATAAAAATAAATAAAAAACACCAGAATCAATAACCCTAAAGGATTTACAGAATTTCCTTATATTTACCTGTGACTAATCAGGGACCAAATATTGGTTTGTAGTTACTTAGAAACTTACATTATACTTACATGAAACATTTATATGGAATGAGATTTTTTTTGCTTCCAGCTAAATACGAATACATTTTTGATCAATACAATTATTTAACAATAAACATTTAGGACACTGTAAATTTTAGGTTAGAATATAGTGTAAATATACATCATTTTCATAATCTAATAACTTTCATTCAAAAGAATATGAAATTACTTTTAAAAGGGTAATGAGACACCAATTTGTTCCTTATTTGTGGAAAGTGCCATGGATAAAAATCTTTTTGGACTTACAGGACTGTCATCACACTGGAAGATGATTCGGGTGGAGTAACGTCCTGAACTACACTTGTCCCCGTTCAGATAAACGATACTGATGGAGCCGTCTGGTGCCGCCTGCAGGCTGGACTGCACGTATCCCAGGTTCACACTCCTGCCTTTGATCTGGCCACACGCTCCAATCGTTCCAGCTGCCAACAACAGAATCTATTAGTTTATTGCGAGGTCATTCAGACTAGAACTAATGCGCCAACCCTTGGTTGCAGTTATAAACAAACCAATAATCACAAATTACCCAGAAGCCAGTCTGTCAACACATCAGTAGACACTCACCGGGGCAGCCCTGGACGCGAGGCAGTGGTTTACACACGTTGATGTAAAACGTTTGAGACCGGGCCTGATCCGAGGTGTCCAGAGGAACATAATATTTGTCATCCAGGCTGAGGTCACCCAAGTCATACGATCTACCTTGTAAATCTGGAAATGCAGGGGGAAACGGCTTGAGTTTAGTGATAATAGTGGTGCAGAAATGACACATCTCAGGTTTAAAGTCACCATGAAATCAAAATGGACAATTGTTCGTTTTTATGGAATATTACAGCGTTTATAATAAATGGTTTATCCCTGTACATCATTATTTATTTTTGTAGAATAACTTCCCCTCCCTCTTTCATGATGACGTCATTTACTCAACAGACATCCACCAATAGCACACCACAACCATCCAATAAATTCCCCATGGACAAAATCAAGTCCCACCCCACATTTATTCTTATTCAAAAAGCATATGCATTACAATAGGAAAGACTCTCGCCAGGTCCATTTCATTAACAGCATGTTTTTGGCAAGTAAATGGAGCATGGGAAGGCTCACCAGTGATTTGGCAGTCTACAGGAGCAGGCTCGCAGGCTAGTGCAGTGGAAAGCTCAAAGAACACATTGTGGGTTACATGAGTGCTCGTGCCCAGCTCTTCGTGTATAAGCCTCAGGGAAGCTGGAGTGGCCTTTTGGTCACACACAAGATTAATGATGAAGGTGTCTTCGGTACCTACAGGAGAGACGGGAGACAGGGGTTCAGTCCGGGGCAGAACTGTTCTAACCTTAAAGCAAAACTCTCTATAATACTTGATTTTGATGATCTGATGATTCCGTGATTAAATACATGTGTGTAATGTTGCTGTCATGGCAACAGATTTCCTACAAAGCTGTGCTAGTCTCATGATCACCCTAATATGATCATGTCAGGTACAAAAAAATACAATACTATTCATTATACACTATTGGTCAAAAGTTTTAGGGTCAATAAGATTATTTTTCTGAAAGCAAGTAATACTTTTATTCAGTAGGGAATGCATTAAATTGATCAAAAGTCACTGTAAAGACATTTATAATGTTACAAAATAAATGCCGTTCTTTTGAACTTTTGAATTATTCATTAAGGAATCATCAAAAAAAAGTGTTCCACAGTTTCCACAAAAATATTAAGCAGCAAAACTGTTTCTCCAATATTTATAATAATAATAAATGTTTCTTTATCGGCATATTAGAATGATTTGAGAATGATCAAATGATACTGAACAGTTATTTTGAACTAAAAGTAATAATATTTCACAGTATTACTGTCTTTTCAGTATTACCTGTATGAGCACAGGACACTTCTTCCAAAAAAAAGAAGAAAACCTTTCATCTATAAGCTATTTAATCGAGTTTTTTTCGAGTTATGGGAAGCATAATATGTCAGGTGATCTTTGCACTGGCTACGCACCTGTCTGTATGTCCATGGCCCCTTTGTATGTAAGAGTGAGAGCGCCATCGGTGGAGAACTTGAGAGATTGCTCCACCCCGACCTGACTCACAGGCTTCTTATCTTCCAGCTCACAGCCGGACACAGGTTTATCTCCCACGGTTCCGCACTCTTTCACAGGCCCGCAAATGTTCACCTAAAGTAGACAGGAGGGCTATGTGACTTTTGGTTTCAATTTGTTATAATTGCACTAAAGACACATTTCAAGAGGGCAAAAAGAAACTGGAGACAAACGTAAGAGAGTAGGACTGCACAGAATAATTGTGCTGGAAAAGTCAAAATTTTAGAACAATATGATTTCATTATTTCTCAAATTCAAACTTAATAATAGTGAATACTTTTGACGATTACCAAATCTACTGAAAGTCCCAGTTTCATTTCATTAATCATCCAGTGCTGTTACTGCTATTTAGTATCGATTTTAGTACAGATACAACCCTATTCAAGAACATTTGAAAGATTTGAAAGTGCTTCATACGACAAAGTCTTTTCCATGAGCCTTGACATGGTATCCGCTTTCAGAGGCCAGCGGCTGAAGGTTGAACTCAAAGCCATTGTTGGGATTTTTCACTGAGCATGTCTGTAGATAAAAAGAGAAATAAGAAACAAAATCTTCTTCATTACCTCAAAGTAATCACTTAAAAAAAAAAAAAGGTAGACCTGGTTGGTGTCAACAACAGTTGAGATGGCACAGGCTGCTTCTGTGTCCCAAACAAAGTCAACGATACATTTCTGTTTCACCAGGAAGCGAGGGCCAGATGGCTAAAGAAAAAGAGCAAAGAAAAATATACCGTTATCATATTGTTCTTGCCACTGATTTATAACTAAATAAGCCTTAAAAGCAAGTAAAAGATCAGGAATGACTCACTGCTGTCCCAGATGAGCAGAAAAAGTGGATACGTGTTGTGTACGTGGTCGTCACTCCATCCGCTTCACACATCGAGCCATTAGTGTACTCCAACATTAGCTGGTCCTGATCCACTATCACCGGCCCTTTCTTAGCAATGCCCAAATTACTGACCTCTACCTTCTCAGACAGGCCTTCCTGCTCGATTAACATGTACACACACGTTTGTTGTCAGTGTTAGAGTTTTATTTCACCATGTCCATTCTCCTCAAGCGTTCACTAACCTTGCCAGTCTCGAACTTGATCTCACAGACGGAAGCACTTCTGTCACAGCCAGGCACGGCTTTAAGAGGGCGACACACGTTGATGTAGTACTTCCTTGGGCCGCTGGGGTCAGTCGTCTGCATGACCTGCCAGTTCCTGCCTCCATTAGATACTGACAAACTGCGGAGAGGAAGGAAACAACGGATTCAGTGTAAAGCCATTGTTGTTAACACGGTCTAGCTCTCCTAGACACTGTCAAACATGTACAGAGAAGAGATAACACTGACTCAGGAATTATTAGTGCACTTATATCTGGTAATCGTATCTAGTATCCGAAAACGTCTCCGGTATGGCTACAAATGAAAAGAGAAAGAGTTCAAATAAAAATAAAGTAAAATAAAAGAAACTCTTCAAAGTAAGCTGTGTTGAATGTTTTGCATGAAAGAAATAAGTAACAAACTAATCATTACAAAAACTATAAATTACAAAAAAGCAAACCAACTGGTGAAAGTGCTAAGCAGAGACATGCTATCTGTAGTCTAATGCTACCAAAAAAACATAATTTTTGCCAAATATTAAAGAAACTGAGAAATTAAAGAAACATTATTGTAAACAAAATATTGTTGTTGTTACACTGAACATTTTCAGAAACAGAAGTAGAAAAACTCAGAGCACTGTTTAGCATCATCCAAATTTAACGAACCAACAAAGATACACATATCTAGTAGATAAAAGAGTGATGGAAATTGATACATTTTTAAATGTATCAATTTAAATGACAAGACATTTCTATGCCAAAAGGTAATTTCTTCCAGTAATTTGTCCATCTCAAAATATCAACGCCTATTTTAGTTTAATATACAGAGACAAGACATTTAAAGGTTGATTCACTCATAAAGTGTGGAACTATTAAAACATGGCAGTGTTTGTCTAATCATCCGACCAGCGACATGAGTTAGGGAAGGGACTATCTGTTTCATTAATCAATGGCAAATGCGGAAGGATTCAGGTAACCAATTATTTGTAAAACCAGTTTGATGATACTAGTGCAAAAAATGTCACAGTTCACATTTACAGTAACATTTAATATTCCTGTAGGACATGAGTGTTTAGTGAAAGGAGAGCTCACCTGGACAGGTCGTACTGCTGCAGAGTTCTGGGGTCCGTCACGACACACTCGTGTAGTCTCTCTGGACAGGCGTAGGAAGTGTACCATTTAAAGTTATAAGTGTATTCATCCTCATCCTGCAGAAAAATATTCATAAATGTAGGATATTGTTATAAGACGAGACAAAAGCTCTGAAAGCCCTGATATACTTCAAGAGAATTCGAAGAACAAACAGGTGTGACGTCATTTTAAACAAAATAAAGTAAAAACGAAGTTCATTTGGAGAGTGCGTAAAAGCTGGTAAACACCTTTGAACTACTATTGGTCTGTGGCGATTATGTAACAGGTGGGTGTGTCTCTGAGACTCCGCCTTCATTGATGTGGACGTCTCATTTCATCAGTTCAGTGCATCGAGCTCAGACGTCCGCAAGTAAAACATGAACACGCTGAAGAGTTAGGGTTGCCACCTGTGCCGGTTTTACCTTCCTTGTAATAACCTGTCCCGGGAAATTTATCCACTCTCCCGGGGCATTTTCAAAAGGCTACGTGAATATATATGTTCAATTTACTATTTTCTCTCCACTTGAGATAGCCTATGCGTTGTGCACAGAGTGGTAGAATGCGCTATCATTGGCTCTGGGACGTGTGACGTGACGTAGGCTATGTCATCTAGCGCGTCTGTCTTGGCAGCTAGCCAGTAATTAGAGAAGCAGTGAAGAAGATTGTACGTCAACGTGGCAATCCTATGAAGAGTGCTTTATAGTAGAAAATGAAGTTGTAATTCTGATTGAAAGTGGCACTGTTTTTCATTTTTAATACTGTAAAGCTGTTCACTTTAAAGCAATATATTGTTAAAAGAGCTAATATAAATAAACATGACGTGTCTTGTCTGGAGTGCCGAATTGCAGATCTTAAAGTCCCACAGAAGTGCTTTGAAACGCACAGCATTATTAAATGTGTTGACGTAATTTCCACTGAAACCGGAAGACAGGGCGGGACATATCGAACAGCTCCTCCCCTTTTAAAAATAGCCAATAGCGTTTCGTTTTATGTCACAGCTCGGCCAGAACCGTTAAGATCAGTGAAGCTGCAGTTTCCTCCTGATCCCTAACCGTTTCTCCTCCTAATCTCCTCCATATCGTCTAAAAACAAAAAGACTGTGTGCGCTACGACGGTTCGTGACACTAATGTGAAACCAGATTTCATTCGCCCCAATGGTAATCATATTACACTGTCTGAATCATGCCCTATCCCCTATATAGTGCACTATGTACCATTCACCATGTAGAAAACAGTAAATGTGTGAACAAGTGACGATGTTAGCAGCTTCAGTGTCTATTAGCACATTCTAGAGAGCATTTGATTGGACAGAATACCCGATGAGAACTGAAGTGCAGGGTCATGTCATCAAAATACGATAAGTTTAGAACGCTTATATCTTCTAAATTCAAATTTTGTCATTGTTTTGGAGCACACTAGCTTATAGATAACATATTCATACTAAAAGCCAAAAAAATTCAATTTTGATTTCATAGGGACTTGACAATTTTGTTATTATACGGAAAGCACTCAGCACATATTTACATGTTCTTCTAAACACTAAACTAGCAGTGTGAGTTGCATTAGGATGTACAGTAACCGTATACTGCAGGAAACGTACCTAGGAACAAAAAACATTGCTGTGCGTATATCAGGGCCTTTATAGGAATAACGTCTGAAGGTGTGTCCAATGCAAAGCTTGAGACAAAAAATGCTTAGCACACATCCCTTTATGCTAGAGTAGCCTTACTTGAGGTGAGGCTAAAATATGTATTGTGTGTGAACAGGACAAACACAACAACTGAGCAGGAGTGATACCTGAAACTCGGGTTTGCCTGGACCGGCCTTTCTGTCACAGAGGAAGGAGATGTGTGTGGAGCGCTGCGTGTGCTGCTTGTTGTTGTACTGAGAGCCATTTTTGTAGGTCAACTGGATCATGCCATCATAGTAAGAAAGCCTGGCGTTGAACTGGCCGAGATTCCAAGAGTTTGTGCCGCTGCAGAGACCAAACAGAAAAATGGTTCAAAAATCACTGTTAAACATGAAATATGTTGTGATTGGCGAGATTTCGTTGATTCATATCACACTTCATAAGTGAGGACAGAAGAAACTTGTTGGATTGTACCTTGTTAAATTTAAATGACCACGGTGAACTTACCTCTGGTCAACTTGACAAGCCCCTGCTGTTTCTGGACACTGTGCGGCTTTAACATTGCCACACACGTTGATGAAGTAGTCGTACTTCTCCCTGGACATGTTATAATAACCTCCAGTGGGTTTCTGAAGGGGGGACAAATCAAACGAAATTCCTGCAAAGAAACAGAAGCACATTTAAAAGCAGGCAAAAACACCCCATGACCTTTAACCACGAAAACACACCCCCACAACAATACAGCAGAAAGTACACTAAAATTATAAACACTATGGATCAGAATTTTGTTTTTTTTAAATAAAATATAATTAAGTGTAGTTAAGTTTATAAATAAATAAATTGTTTTTGCACCGAAAAATCTTAAGATGGTGGAATAATCCAGTTTGGGAGAAGACATAATATAATGGATACAGATTAAACAGTTTTTGCCAACTGTACCAGACGTATTACTACTGTAGGTTTTATTAATATTTTGAATTACATTTTATGCTGTCCGTTTTTCCCCGTTTTCATTTTAATTTCAGTTAAAGTTTTAGAAATTTTGTTAAACTAACCGTATATGACAAATATGTACATTTTATTTTATTTCAGTTAACGTTTATTTTATTTAAAGTAACAAAAATGTTTTTTTTATGGTTTTAGTTTCTATATATATATATATGGTTATAATAACCCTTCATTTTACCTAAAAGTAAAACTATATAAAATAGGTTTTGTAAAACTTAACATTTTCAACTTATTTAACATTTCTTGTTAATAAGTTTCAAGAACTAAAAACTGATTTTTTTTTTATGACAAAAGCACATAAAACTTCTGAAATGAAAATGAAAACTGAAATTATGAAAATAAAAGCTAATTCAATATATGAATTAAAGGTGCAGTGTGTAATATTTCTGAGGATCTATTGACAGAAATGCAATATAAGATCCATAACTATGTTTTCAGTGGTGTATAAAGACCTTGCATAATGAACCGTTATGTATTTATTAGCTTAGAATGAGGCATTTATATCTCCATAACCGCGGGCGCCCCCTTCTATGGAGGTCGACATATTGTGTGGTCATGTTTCTAGCGTAGCCGACAGCGAACACACAGCGCTACAGAGCGCGTTTCCTCACTACCTTGAAAAAGAAGTTTTCAGTGGTGTATAAAGACCTTACTTAATGAACCGTTATATTTGTATTACCTTAGAATGAGCAGTTTTACTGAATAATTATAACATAATTTCTTAATTTATCCTTGTAAAGAAACCTCATCGCTGAACTGGCGACTCTCTGCTGTCTCAGACGATGTCATATTTTCCTGTCGGCCACCGTAACTTCTGTTGGTTGCAATTCGTAACCTCCCCACTAGATGCCGCTAAAAATCACACACTGCACCTTTAATAGTATATATAGATAACAGCAAAATAAGCGTGTCCAGTACCAGCTTGTGGGTCTTCCACCTTGCAGTCGTTCCCTTCTGTTTTGGAGAGGACGCAGGCCGAAGCCGTGAACCACTCAAACTCGTAGACGCAGCCGTCACTGGACACACTCCTCAGGACCGGAGCGCTCTCAACATCTCCAGGCTTACACTTCAGAGTGATGATCGTTTTCACCTTCGTTTTCTCTCTGCATTCGTCTCCGTCAGTGTAAATCAGTCTGATGTCATCTCCATCTGACACCTTTTGCGGAGAAGACAGGAATTTGCCCAAGTTCAATGTTTTCCCGTTTCCTAAGAGGAGAAATGTTGAGTTAGAATGAATCATCATGAGTATGATAAAAGTGAACACATTTATCTAGATTTATCCAGGATCTGTAACGGCGCACTGACCAACTGCACATATTGCTGCGTCCCCAGGGCAAGAACTGGCCGCCCCCTCCTGGATGATTTTATGACAAACATTGATGTAAAAACGCTTCTTATCAGACTCCGCTGCCTTGGCGTCCACAGCCTCCCAGTTCTGAGATCCTTCAGATTCTGGGGAAACAAACATTCGCAATAAGTCACATGATACAAGTTGGTACAAGTTCTTTTTAAGATGTTAACAGAAACATTCATAGTTTTGAGAATGGGTTTCAAACTACCAGCCTGAGATCATTTTATATGGCCATCAAATGCTAATGATTTATACTTTAATTCAGCTTGCAAATAAGTATTTCCACTTACTATACTACATTATGAGTTTTAATGTTACTAATTTCAGTCGGTTCCGGTGTCTAATCATATGGCTTGGAATAGAGTGAAACATAAAATAAAATAAAAAAATACTACTTCATAGTACTTTTATTGTGCAAGGATGCAGAAAATTGACAGACATTTATTCAAATTTATACTTTTAACTTTCTATTCATCAAGAAAAAACATTTATCAAGGTTTCTACTATTAATCACAGCACAACTGTTTTTTTTTTAACATTGATAATAAGAAGAAATATTTCTTTAGCATCAAATCAGCATATTAGAAGGAGACCGTGTGAAGACTAGAGTAATGGCGGGTGAAAAATCAGCATTGCCATAAAATATTTTCAAATAGAAATTGGTTATTTTGATCTGTAATAATATTTCACAATAGTACTGTTTTTAAATAACTTCAATAAATGCAGCTTTGGTGAGTATGAGTCTTCCTTTAAAAATATTACAACAACCTTACTAACCCTAAAATTTTTAACAGTAGTGTATTAACAAAAAAAACAAACATCATAAAGCCAGTTTTATGATCGATCATTGCCGTCACAGTACAGAAATGTAGCTCATCTTTACCTGGGTAGCGTGTTAAAGGTGACAGATCATAACGCTTCTTGTGGTCTGTGACTCGACACAGCAAGTCCTCCTCCTTCACGCATGCGTACGCGGTTTGCCAGTCGAAGTAATACGTGCAGTCAGACTCTCCCGTAAAAACCGGCAGGCCATTCCCTGAAAACCACAAGCCTGCTGTGAGCGGAACATTTTGAAGAAACTAAATTTGGACATGAAACAAGGTCATCTAGGTCACGTTGTTGCAGTTCCTTCCTTTTGGTTCTCAGACCATTGAGCTTCCTCAATCAGCCAGAGTAAGAACATCAGCACTTGACTACAGAAGTCAGTGTGTGTTGAGTCGTGGTGTTACTCACCAACAGTGGCATTGCACTCAAAGTTAATAATGGTCATGCGCTGGAATCCCGTGCTGCATCTGCTGCCGTCTGGGTAGATGAGTGTGAGATCTCCATCTGAGTATCTGAAGATAAAAAGCAACGAGTTAAGAGACTGCTCTTCGGTTTCAATTCTGCACTGCATTATGTAAATCAGTAACAAATAAAATGTGAGTAAAAGCGAACCTCAGTGTTTGGTTCTGGAATCTCCCAGCAATCTTCATCCCCTTCCCGTTGTCTTTGACTTGACAGGCGGATACGTAACCTTTGGCATCACCACAATGACCAGCATTGGTCCCCCCGCACACGTTCAGATAGAAGATATAGGTGTCGCTGCCACTTTTAGCCTCAGCCATATAGGGTGTGCCTGAAGCTAAAATATGAAGAATGGTAAAGCATTATAAATCATAAATATGTACTTGATGATGAACCACAACTGCTTGTACTTGTTATTGAAGGAGGGTTTGGTGTTTTTGCTAAATTGTATGAAGTTCTGCTAACACCAACATTGATTTAATGAATGTTTCACTATGTTTGCAGAAGGGGTGCAACAGTTCCCGGTAAAATAAATAAATAAAATTGAACTGCGCCGCTATGTCATAAGTGAACATAAACAGTCGAGAGATACAACACGTGTATCAGTATTTTAGATGCAGGCACTATGTCTTAAAGTGACAGCAGCCGAATACTCCTGCTGATGTTTGAGTTTTTAATGTTCATCAAACAACAAAATACAAAGAAACCACTCATTGCTCTTGACTGAATAACTTTTGTATCTTTAATAAGGATTGATTTGTATTTAATTTATACAGTGAAGATTATATGCACTATTTTACATTTGATTACTTTATTCAATTTCTTTAACTGAACACTATTGTTAGACCTGGAAAACCTGAAAGGATGGTTTATTTTAATTGTATATTTGCTCTATTGTATTTATTTGTGCTATTGCTTGTTTATTGATTATTTGTTCGTATTTTTGTTGGGACAGAAGTTAAACTACACTACACTAAACTACACTTCTATGTTGCCTTTAGTTGGGAAAACAAACTGCCCATCTGATTTATCTTACTAACATAAATATTGCCAAAATATACCATACCATGTTATTTGAACAGAGTATAATGCCAATGTCTTGTTCTCTAACTGAAAACCATGGAAATACTATGTTTTTGGGACATCATAACACTATCATGCTTTTAGACATCAGTGGTATCAGTGTTTTTTTTTTATTATTTATATACCATTTGCCAAGGCAAAACATGTTTTTCATATTTATATTAGCTTTACTTCAACTAACGGAAACTTTAATAGTACCACTGTACCATGATACTGGAGTTTATGTGGTTTATTCAATTAAATGTACTCATTAAAGGTGCAGTAAGCGATTTCTTAAACGCTATTGGATCAGCGTGGACCAGATCGTGCACCACAGCCAATCAGCAGTAGGGGGCGTGTCTTTCAACTCTTCTAAGTGTGAAGGGCTGAAAACAGCCGCTGAGGTTGCGTTTGGTTTTGCTATAATTCACAGAACCGTTAATGCTGTTGTTGTAATGTAGTTATAGTAACAGGACAGTTTTGAGTGTCATTGTTTGCCGGGAGCAGGGGCCGGTTGCACCAGCTGTGCGCAAGTTACAACTTAGCCTAGTTTTGACGTAAATGGGAACTAAGTTACAACTTACGAACTACTAAATATGTTTACGTTGCACCATTAAACTTAGTTTAAACGTAACTAAATATTTACGGCAGCCTCCGATCAGGAGTAACGGTTGGAATAAAATATCAGACAGACTGAACTGCATCAATAAGCTCTTCTTTTACCTGACAGACTTCAATTCTTTAGACATATATGATAATGCTGACATTTACACTCGCTTACATTTTTAGAGAGAGTACATTATGTGAAAAGATAACTTTGTTAGCGGCTCTAGCGCTGTGTGCATCGGTCCATGTTGTGCATGTCAAATATCAGTCATAATCCATAAACGTACTAATATCTTATGTTTTTTGTATCAATATTTATTTATTGATGCTTATTTCATTTCAAATACAGTTTCTGAATGTTATTTACATATAAAAACACTTATGTTACGGTCAAGTATCGTATTTAATGAAAACTTATTTTTACCGTTAGTAAGGTGAGGTGAAAGTTGTTAGAATGAAGGATAAACTGAAATTCACGGCAATTCAACACATGTTCTGCTCACGTATTTGAAGGCTTCTACTGGCTCATCGAGGCTAAACGTCATAATATGCGACTACGCATTACTTTAAGGAGAGCTTACGACCTACTAGCTACGTTCTGCCTTACTAACAAATGGTGCAACGGAATATAGTACAGAGTTAGTTACAAACTAGCTAGTAGTTACTAAGCCTCTAGTGTGGACTTTACGTTCCAATTTAAGAAAGAACTTACGAACGGCTGGTGCAACCCTACCCAGGTGTGCTGCCGGCGACTAACAACCAACTCTTGCTTATATATACTTTTGTGTACTATATGTTTATTCTTTGTTTTCCTTGTTGTTCGCTCGACATCCTCGCTTTATTTTCCGATATTTGTTGATTTAAAATATCAACAGCGTTTCTCAGAAATCACTACTGCACCTTTAAAGACCACATCTAATTCATCGCTCCTTCATTGTTTCCACAGAAAAATGTACATCGCTTTCTAAACTATGCCTGTAACTCACAGCTGTGTGTCAGGTGACTGAGGTCGATGGAGATGTCGTGCTGATCACTGGTAAGTTTGCACTCTTGACTCTCCAGGTAATCTCTGTGGCAGGCGTACTCCGTCACCCACTCGATCTCATACCGACAGTTTGAGTCGCTGATCATCTTAGGGTTACTTCCCTGATAAACCATTGAGAAAACTGAGCTCAAGGAGTACAACAGGTACAATAAGATGAAACACTAGGCCTCTTCTTACCGCCTGTCTCGTAGAGGGACAAATGAATGTAATCGTCACTGCTGGACTGTGGCCATCACATAAATCTGGGATTTTTTTGACTCCCTCGTACCGCAGCCTTAGTCTGAAAAAGAGAACGTCAGTTATGCTGTTCCTGTTTTCATGTTCCTTGAGCCGCAAATCAGCATATCAGCATGATTTCTGAAGGATCATGTGACACTGAAGACTGGAGCAATAAGTTCTTGAACCCTCAGGTTTGACAACAAAGGAATAAATTACATAAAAAGAAATGTATATTAATTTATAAAAAAAAAAGATATATATATTGTTACAACCAATTGTTTTGTATTTTCTCGTTTTCTTTTTCTCTCTTTTGGTTTGGAAGTGTTTGTGTCCAGGTATATATATATATACACACGCACAATTATAGCATTGTTTATTGTTTTAGCACTTAGCACGATTTACGGTGGAACAAGCTCGGGAACAATTACTGGAGAGTGACGAGGAGAAGCATTGCTTAGAAAATTCGAAGCATTCCTAAGAAAAACGCCTGGGACTATTTTTTTAAATAAAGTTACATTTTTCATTGTTCTTTACACATTTTATTTAACAATTACACATGTCTGTCAAGCAAAGGCTTTGACAAATATATTTTTGGTTAAAAACTGTTCACTATTGTTGTGTGATGTGTGATTTTCAGAAATAAATGACAAAAATCTGATTTCCGTTTTTGAAATTCTCTAGTTGATTGTACATTTTTCACTTTATAAACACATTACATGCATGCTTATGTTAGCTTAGGGTCTTCTGAATCCACAGATACCGAACACATAGTGTTCCATCTCCATTACATATGGTTTATAAGCCCAAATGTAAAAATAGAGAAAACGGACCAAAAAGGGCTTAGTCCCCAGAGGGTTAAACACGGTTTATTTGAGCTTGTAAGAATTGTAAAGTTCGAGGGATTGGGAAAGTAAGGAGTTTGACGCCATTTTTGTTTATTGTAAACCTTTTGATCTCTGTTTTTGGTTAGGGAGTTAGGTTAATATATTATACTTTTATTTTATTTTTCTTTAGGTTAGGTTTTTAGGAAAGAGGTCAAAGTAACAAAATTTTGTTTGTTGTTTTGGCAGGGTCAACTCCCGAAGAAAAGTTACCTTTTTATTTATTTTGACGTTATTTTTAGTTTGATTTCAATAAACCCTCAAAAGATTCCCCGCTCACACTCTCTCATTTCATGTTGCGTCCTTTACCCCTTGACGGGGCGTAACTATATAGATATATCCCTTTATTTTTTTCTGAACAGCAGTGAAATAAGCTTAATAACAAATTAGCTAATAAATGATCCCATACTTGTCATTGGAGAGCAGCTCGAGCTGGTGAACAGGCTGACCCATGTCGAAGGAATCTTTTCCAGAGATGAGACAGGCCGCAGATCCCTCGGGACACACACTTCCAGCAAGGTCTGAACAGAGAGACATTACCGTAGTTATCTGCATTGCACTGTTAAATGATTTGATTGTTTAAATAAGATCCTGCTCAGCTTGTTTGGTTTAAAGCAGCTATATAATGTTTGTTGACTGGTTTCCAAACTCTTGAGAAGTGCACACCCCAACACTGCTATGGATAAATATGATATTACTGAAACTCACTTAGACTTCTGCATATATTAATGTAGAAATCACTTTCATCATCTGGGTCGTCAACCAGGTAGCCGTCCGACAGTTTTATCATTGGGTTGAGGTCATGCTTCTTTCCGTCCGAGTCAAAGACATAGCAGGGGACCTTTAGAAATGCATTGAGTGGTGAAAGAAAATGTACAACTTTACTACAAGAAAGTTTCAAGTCACTGCCATTTCCTCTGTTGTAGTATAAATAAGATATATATGAGCTATGAGGCAGAATATCTAAAAAAGTGGATTTTCAAATTTTCTGAAAATATGATTGGTGCTTGGATTAGCATAATAAAGTTATTTGTTTTCCCCACAATTCATACATATACTATTTCAACAAGTAAATATATACATAAACTGTGTGAAGCAATAAAATTAACTTATATGTGCTTTTCACAAGTTGAAAATGTTAACGTTCTTCTTAGATCATTCTTTATGCAGATTATGCATAACTCAACGGATTGGTTCAAGCATGAGTTTAATTCATTATTTTCTCACTGAGAACAAATGAAAAAGCCAAACACACACATTTAAACACACACCTCCCCCACATTCACGCTCCAGCACGTCATCAGCTTTACTCACCTCCTTATGTGGTGTAAATTTATCACGTCTGCAGGCGAAATACGTCCTCCATTCAAAGTAGTGCACACACTCCGAGACCGTGACGAACTCAGGTGTGCCCTTTGAAGGAAACAAATGTAATGTAAATCAGCAAGCAATGAGATAAAAATGTTTGCAGCAGGGTTATTATTGTACACAAACTATTTAAAACATTTCTGTTAATTGAAATAAAAATGTAAATATATATATATATATATATAATGTATGTATGTGTGTGTGTGTATATATATATATATATGTCATTTTGATTAATTGCGATTAATCGCATCTAACATAAAAGTTTTTGTTTATATAGTATATATGTGTATGTGTGTGTGTGTGTGTGTGTGTAGATGTAGATGTATATATACTTTTATGTATCGATTAATCAATTTGACAGTCCTAATATTAGTTAAATATAAATATAAATACATTTAAAAAAATGTGAAATGTTGCCTTGGCAATGAACTAAAATAAATGTAAAAATTATGCATTAAGAAAAAAAAAACTAATATATATATATTAGGGCTGTCAAAAGATGAATCGTGATTAATCGCATCCAAAATAAAATTATGTGTTTACATAATATATGTGTGTGCACTGTGTATAATTATTTTGTATATATATAAATACACACACATGCATGTATACATTTAAGAAAAATGTGTTATTTATATATAAAATATTTATATTTATATATAATATAAATTATATATAAATATAAATAAATAAATTATATATAAATATATACAGTATATACATGCAAATATTTCTTAAATATATACATGCATGTGTGTGTATTTATATATATACAAAATAATTATACACAGTGCACACACATATATTATGTAAACACAAACTTTTATTTTGGATGCGATTAATCTTTTGACAGCCCTAATATATATATATATAGACAAATTTCAGCACAAACAAACAATAAATATATATATAGTCTAGTGATAGTAATAACAAGCCAAACTACACAAGTCGTTCAAGTATCCATCAAAGCCGATTTTGAGTAACTTCAGCAACACCTACGGTACTTTGCCTCACTATTATATCAAGTTTTCCATCAGTCATTTGTTCCTGCGCAGCGAGAGGGAGGAAGGAAACGAACAGCTTTGCAAACGCCACAGTGTGTGTTCACGGACACCTGTGACTAACAGCGCTGCGCACTAAAGCTCACCATGGTTTTGCCGCATTGAAAGCTGATGCTGCTCTGGAAGTTGCTGCTCTTGTCATTGCATTTCCTCGAGCTGTTGAAATCCAGCACAGCGGGAGAGTCCCTCCGCAAAGAGAGATCACCTATGGAGAAAAGTGCAAGTCATTTCTATTGTAACAATAGAAATTCAATATTTTACACATGTTTATGATATTAATTTTTCACTGTATTAATTGGGTCTTTATACTTGGGGACCCGAAAGTTATTGCTATAAATTAAGACACTCTACATGCAGTTAGACTATAGTAATAAAAATAAAATCAAAACTAATTTGTAACTGCAGAGTTGTGTCTAGCACAAAACAACAGCCACACAAAACTGTTCGTTCAAACCCAAGTCAACTAAAGTTTATCAGCACAAACAAATCAGAAAATGTCTCTGTGACACCCAACAAGATAAATATATTACAGCATGTGATCTGGAGAGGTTGGCCAAACATCTAGCAGTGCACAACCCATGGGAACAGCAGCATGAGAAGAAGATAACCGAATAAATGCAACAACGTAACAGACGCTTCCATAAACATGTTGACTAGAGCCATGTTCAATATTAGGCCACTCGAGAACATGTCAGTATTTTCTACATACTAAATATTTTTTTTTATTTTAAAACAGTGGCCATCATACAAAAATAAATGCTTACAAAGACAGTAGAGCACTGCATTGTCATCACATGACCTCATTGTGTTGTTTATATTTAACTCAGCATGTGCCACTTCTTTATTTCATTGAAATTAGAAATGTTAATTAAGCAAATATTATGCATGATTATTCCAAATTAGTGTAAAATTGTCTTAAAAGGAGAAGCGATCGGCACGATGTCAGGGTGACCAAGGCAATGTGTGGTGCTGAATGTTGGACTGACCATCGTCTCATTATCTCCAAATTAAACATCCGGATTAAGCCTAGCAGACGCCCACAAGGACAAAGACGTGTTAAGCGTCTTAACATTACTCGCCTACAACAGGAACATACCAGACTGGCCTTTGTTGAGGCTTTAGACCATCACCTGGAGTCTCTAAGCTTTGAGCATACAGACGCTGAGGCAGGTTGGACTGCTCTCAAGACCGTACTGCATTCTACAGCCCTTGAATCACTTGGTGTTCCATTACGTACACATCAAGACTGGTTTGATGAGAACGATGCAGAAATCCGAGCACTCCTTGACGAAAAACATCGCCTGCATAAAGCATATCTGAATGACAGCAGCTCAAGTTTAAAGAAAACTGCCTTCCTCAACATTCGCAGGATTGTTCAGCAGAGACTCAGAGTCATGCAAGATGCCTGGCTGTGCGCAAAAGCTGAGGAGATTCAATCTTACGCTGACAGTAACAACACCAAGTGCCTCTATTATGCACTCAAGCAGGTCTATGGTCCGCAACACTCAGGAACTTCATCTCTCCTGAACTTAGATGGAACAACACTCCTTACGGAGAAGGACAAAATACTTGAAAGGTGGGTCGAACACTACAGCGCGGTCCTCAATCGGCCATCATGCATAAATGAGGAGGCAATTGCGAGATTGCCTCAAGTTGAAATAAACCAGTCCTTGGCTGTTCTACCATCCACTGAGGAAACCAGCAGAGCCATAACACTTCTTTCATCAGGCAAAGCTCCAGGGTCCGATGCCATTCCAGCAGAAATCTACAAGGCTGGAGGGCCTCGCTTAGTCGAGAAACTGACCGATCTCTTCCAGGCCATGTGGAAATTAGAAGCTGTTCCTAAGGAGTTCAAGGATACTACTATAATCAATCTATATAAAAGGAAAGGCAATCGGCAGGACTGTGACAACCATAGAGGCATTTCCATACTATCAGTCGCTGGCAAAATCTTGGCAAGAATCCTTCTGAACCGCCTAATTGTTCACCTAGACCAGGGTCTGCTACCTGAGAGTCAGTGTGGCTTCAGAAAAGACCGCGGAACCACTGACATGGTATTTACTGCTCGGCAGTTACAGGAGAAATGCCAAGAACAAAATGTTGATCTATATATGGCTTTCGTTGATCTAACAAAAGCATTCGACACAGTCAGCCGGGAGGGCCTATGGAAAATCATGTCCAAGTATGGGTGTCCAGACAAGTTCATTGGCATTGTGCGCAATCTCCATGATGGCATGATGGCCAGCGTCAGAGATCAGCAAGAACTCTCTGATCCGTTCCCAATCACAAGCGGGGTGAAGCAAGGCTGCGTTTTAGCGCCAACGCTCTTCAGCATGGTGTTTTCTGCCATCCTGCAAGACTCATTCCACAATCACAACACTGGGATTAACACCATCTACCGTTTTGATGGCGGGCTATTCAATCTGCGGAGGATGCAAGCCAAAACTAGAGTGGAGGAAGTCACTGTTCGGGAACTCTTGTTTGCTGATGACTGTGCTCTGGCTGCTGGCTCAAATAAAGATCTACAGGACAGTATGGACCACCTCTCCTCAGCTTGCAACAACTTCGGCCTAACAATTAGTACAAAGAAGACTGAAGTCTTATACCAACCTGCTCCTGGTAAACCCTATACTGAGCCAACCATCTTTGTGAATGGGCAAAAGCTTTCAGCCGTTGACAAGTTTACTTACCTTGGTAGTACACTGTCTCGTGCTGTGCACATAGATGATGAAGTTAACATCAGGATTGTCAAGGCCAGTGCAGCCTTTGGACGTCTACGTGACTCAGTATGGGAAAGGACTGGCATCAAGCAGGAGACAAAATTGAAGGTCTACCGGGCTGTTGTTTTGCCAACTCTTCTTTATGGGTGCGAAGCTTGGACAGTCTACCAGCGCCATGCCAAAAAATTGAATCATATCCACTTGAGCTGTCTAAGGAAACTGTTGAGGATCAAGTGGCAAGACAGAATTCCTGACACGGAAGTCCTCAGCAAGGCAAATATCCCCAGCATCTACACCATGCTTGCGAAGGAACAGCTTAGATGGACTGGTCACGTGACTAGAATGTCTAACGTGAGACTTCCAAAACAAGTTTTATTTGGCGAGCTGAAAAAAGGCAAGCGAGCACAAGGTGGCCCCAAAAAGCGCTACAAGGACACTCTTAAAGTTTCCTTGAAGAGTTTTGGACTCGACCTGAAAAGCTGGGAATCCCTAGCACAGGACCGATCTGCCTGGAGTAGAAAAGTCCAGGACGGTGCAATCCTCTGTGAGAGCAGGAGAAGCTCCTGTGCTATCTTGAAGAGGCAGCAGCGCAAAGTTACCAAGAAAGAACAAGTGGATGCACCTCAGAGTTCTACATCCTTCCTGACCTGTCCAGTGTGCCACAGGGAATTCCGGGCTCGGATTGGCCTCTTTAGCCATCTGCGCACTCATCAAAACCCAACAAAATGACAAACGTGCCATGGTCATCATCAATTTTTGATGGACGAACAAGAGAAGAGAGATACTGTACATCTGTACACTGTACATCTGTACACTGTACATCTGTACACTGTACATCTGTACACTGTACATCTGTATACTGTACATCTGTATACTGTACATCTGTATACTGTATACTGTACATCTGTATACTGTATACTGTACATCTGTATACTGTATACTGTACATCTGTATACTGTATACTGTACATCTGTATACTGTATACTGTACATCTGTATACTGTACATCTGTATACTGTACATCTGTATACTGTACATCTGTATACTGTACATCTGTATACTGTACATCTGTATACTGTACATCTGTATACTGTATACTGTACATCTGTATACTGTACATCTGTATACTGTATACTGTACATCTGTATACTGTACATCTGTATACTGTACATCTGTATACTGTACATCTGTATACTGTACATCTGTATACTGTATACTGTACATCTGTACACTGTACATCTGTATACAGTATACTGTACATCTGTATACTGTATATCTGTACATCTGTACACTGTACATCTGTATACTGTATACTGTACATCTGTATACTGTACATCTGTACATCTGTACACTGTACATCTGTACATCTGTACACTGTACATCTGTACATCTGTACACTGTACATCTGTACATCTGTACACTGTACATCTGTACATCTGTACACTGTACATCTGTACATCTGTATACTGTACATCTGTATACTGTACATCTGTATACTGTACATCTGTATACTGTACATCTGTATACTGTATACTGTACATCTGTATACTGTATACTGTACATCTGTACACTGTACATCTGTACAGCTGTACATCTGTATACTGTATACTGTACATCTGTACACTGTACATCTGTATACTGTACATCTGTACAGCTGTACATCTGTATACTGTATACTGTACATCTGTATACTGTACATCTGTATACTGTACATCTGTACATCTGTATACTGTATACTGTACATCTGTATACTGTATACTGTACATCTGTACATTGTATACTGTACATCTGTATACTGTACATCTGTATACTGTACATCTGTATACTGTACATCTGTATACTGTACATCTGTATACTGTACATCTGTATACTGTATACTGTACATCTGTACACTGTACATCTGTACACTGTACATCTGTACACTGTACATCTGTACACTGTACATCTGTATACTGTACACCTGTACACTGTACATCTGTATACTGTACATCTGTATACTGTACATCTGTACAACGTACATTGTACATCTGTATACTGTACATCTGTATACTGTACATCTGTACTCTGTACATCTGTACATCTGTATACTGTACATCTGTACAACGTACATCTGTACATCTGTACACTGTACATCTGTACACTGTATACTGTACACTGTATACTGTACATCGTATACTGTACATCGTATACTGTACATCTGTATACTGTACATCTGTATACTGTACATCTGTATACTGTACATCTGTATACTGTACATCTGTATATTGTACATCTGTATACTGTACATCTGTATACTGTACACTGTACATCTGTATACTGTACATCTGTATACTGCACATCTGTACATCTGTATACTGCACATCTGTACATCTGTATACTGTACATCTGTACATCTGTATACTGTACATCTGTATACTGTACATCTGTATACTGTACATCTGTACATCTGTATACTGTACATCTGTATACTGTACATCTGTATACTGTATACTGTACATGCGTATACTGTACATCCGTATACTGTACACTGTACATCTGAATACTGTACATCTGAATACTGTACATCTGTACACTGTATACTGTACATCTGTAAACTGTATACTGTACATCTGTATACTGTACATCTGTATACTGTACATCTGTATACTGTACATCTGTACACTGTACATCTGTATACTGTATACTGTACGTCTGTATACTGTATACTGTACATCTGTATACTGTACATCTGTATACTGTACATCTGTATACTGTACATCTGTATACTGTATCTGGTGTGACAACATCAGACATTGCTTTGACGCAACTTTTGACGCAACGCAACGATCACAACTAGGACAGGCAAATTTCAGCAGTTCAGTGACTGAATGCAAGTGGGCGGGGCCTATGATGGGATTATGTATTCATGAATGTTTTGCTATGGAGAAGGGCATATGCAAAATAATTTGCCCGTGTGACATCACAGATCCTGCAATATCAAAACAAGCCCTTTTTGGATTTTGCTTAGATAATTGTTTATGAGGAGGACA
The DNA here is from genome assembly GCF_051911475.1 of Siphateles boraxobius. Taxonomy (NCBI): domain Eukaryota; kingdom Metazoa; phylum Chordata; class Actinopteri; order Cypriniformes; family Leuciscidae; genus Siphateles; species Siphateles boraxobius. The sequence goes on along the minus strand of NW_027509209.1, from coordinate 284,412 downwards.
TTTTAGGATGGGGTTCCCTCACACAGGGATGATTATATCTGGAAGTCCACAGCATCTAAAAGACTCTGACTCTGATACTGAAGACCTCTAAGATGTCAGGGACTAGAGCTTCATGATTTATAATATGTGGCGGAGCCGGAAATTTTAATTACTGCTATTTAAATATTGTCACTTACTTACAAAACCAGTGCACCTGCTACTAGATAACTTTGACCTACTTCCTGTGAATCATAAATAAACGACAGCAGGAACACGAGATAAAGAATACCAAGATATGTCACTGAGCAGCATACACACTTAAATGAATGCAAAAGTTTTCAGATGCACTGCCACTATTGTGTGAAACACACATTAAAGGGTCGGAAAGCCCCATAACGGATGCAGAGCAACCACCAAAGAGTGACAGCGAGGACAGCTAAAAGCCAGCACACACTGAAATACTACAGAAATAGACATTACACAATAGTGTTTGAATGCTTTTCATACAGACGTACAAAATAAACAACTCATGCAATGTATGTAATACGGCTGAAAGTGAATATATATAGCACAGATTCAGTCAGCACGATTAACATCTGCAAGCTGTCTTATTTTGTCATTGGGTCACATGGTGTGTGATGCAATATCTGGTAAATATATGGTGTTTGTTCTGACTCAGATCGCTATTGGTCGGGGTTTTCATTTGATCGGTTTGTGTCATACGGAGGTCAGCTGACTAGAAGGATAAGGCCAAACAAACAAGTGCTCTGTCATACAGCTAATATGCACAGTTATATGATGTACTATAACAGCGCTGGGTTTATTAGGATGTTATCTAATGCAAAGACAGAAAATGAGAACTATTAAGCGCACTTCCTTTAAATAGTTTTAATGTTTCACAAGAATATCCAGAATAAGTAAAAAAATCTATTGTTTCTTTCTTTGTCCAACTGAGTGTTTGATGTGACTTGAATCAATAGGAAATGGTATCACATGACCAAAACGGTGAATCTTGAGCGAAAACATGTTTAGGTCACATTTCACCACAAAAATAAAACAAAACAAAGGAGAGAAAAAATTAAATATATACACTACCATTCAAAAGTTTGCATTCAGTTAATTTTTTTAAGTAGTTAATACTTTTATTCATCAAGGATGCATTAAACTGATCAGAAAGTGAGAGTAAAGACATTTATAATTTTATAAAGATTTTGATTTCAATTAAATGCTGTTCTTTTAAACTTTCTATTCATCAAAGAATCTTGAAAACAAACAAAAAAAGTATCAGTTTCCAGACGAATATTAAGCAGCACAACTGTTTTCAACATTAATAATGAGAAAAATGTTTCTTGAGCAGCAAATTATCATATTATACTGATTTCTGAAGGATCATGTGACACTGAAGGCTGGAGTAATGATTTGACATCACAGGAATAAATTAAATTTTAACATGAAATGGTTGTTTTAAATTATAAAATATATTTAACAATATATCTGTTTTTACTGTATTTTTAATTAAATAAATGCAGTCTTGATGAGAATATTCAAAAATATTCTGAAGTCTAACCCAATCTTTTGAATGGTAGTGTATAAGTAATTATATATTGCATAGAGAAAATAACCTCTATTTTAGGACAGATAAAATTGAAAAACAAATGAAGAATGAGAATTTGGAAAATCTGACAATGTTCTCATAGAGGTCTTGGATCAGTGCTACTCTCACAGATGATATCATGTGTATCTTAAAGGGATAGTTACCCCAAAAATATAAACTCTGTCAGTAATTACTTTCCCTCATGTTGTTCAACCCCGTAAGACCTTCGTTCATCTTCGGGACACGAATTGAGATATTTGTGATTAAATCTGAGAGCTGGATCACTCCTCCATAGGCTTCTAAGGGATTGACACTTGTTCCCCGAAAAGTTATTAAAGACATCGTTAAAATAGTCCAAGTGACTACAGTGGCTCAATCTTACGTTTATCAAGCGACGAGAATACTTTTTGTGCGCAAAAACAAACAAAAATAATGACTCTATTTCAACTATTGATTTCCTTCTCTGTGGGCTCGAGTGAGTTCACTAGTGTAACAGCGCAGCGCTTCTGTGTTGAACGTCACACGCATCACACACACACATGACCAGCGTCGGGCAATAGTGAGCCTCCGTGTGACGTAGCTCTACGCTATCACACTACGCTAACACACTACGCTATCACACTACGCTATCACACTACGCTATCACACTACGCTATCACACTACGCTATCACACTACGCTATCACACTACGCTATCACACTACGCTATCACACTACGCTATCACACTACGCTATCACACTACGCTATCACACTACGCTATCACACTACGCTATCACACTACGCTATCACACTACGCTATCACACTAAGCTATCACACTACGCTATCACACTACGCTATCACACTACGCTATCACACTACGCTATCACACTACGCTATCACACTACGCTATCACACTACGCTATCACACTACGCTATCACACTACGCTATCACACTACGCTATCACACTACGCTATCACACTACGCTATCACACTACGCTATCACACTACGCTAACTTACTCGAGCCCAAAGAGAAGGAAATCAATAGTTGAATAAAGTCGTTATTTTTGTTTGTTTTTGCGCACAAAAAGTATTCTCGTCGCTTGATAAACTTAAGATTGAGCCACTGTAGTCACTTGGACTATTTTAACGATGTCTTTAATAACTTTTCGGGGAACAAGTTTCAATCCCTTAGAAGCCTATGGAGGAGTGATCCAGCTCTCAGATTTAATCACAAATATCTTAATTCGTGTTCTGAAGATGAACGAAGGTCTTACGGGGGTGAACAACATGAGGGAGAGTAATTACTGACAGAGTTTACATTTTTGGGTGAACTATTCCTTAAATTACTACTAAATTAAACAATCATTCAAATTTCTAATCAGCATACAGTCGAACTGGTAATCATTATCCCAAGCCAGAAAACAGAATATTCACAATAGGAAGAAAAAAAAACCACTTGGACCTGATAAAAATTAACATTAATAAATAATATGTAAGATAAGTAAAGCACAGATACAATAAAGTGTTTTGTGCTTTTATTAGATGCACATTGCTGTTGCAGTTTGGTGTGTATTGTGTGATCTGGCATGCTTTGCTCGTACCCACTGACTGGTGCTGGCGGCTCGTCAGGTTGTGGGCACAGACCGCACTTCCTTTTCCACATTCTGTGTCTGGAGACGAATCACAGATCTTCAAAGCGTAGCTCACATTGCTGTCCTGGTCGATGGCTTCCCATTTGTAACTTCACAGTCACACACACACACACACACACACACACACACACACACACACACACACACACACACAGTTTAATTTGAACCCATTTCCAAGATCATAATGTATTTCAATTAAATGACATCATTGGATCATAAAAAAAGCTGAATGTCTCAGGTGAGACAAAGTGTGTGTTATGGTTGATTGGGTCCAGACAGGTACCTTGACCCACACAGGCTAAAGAAGGGCCATAAACTGTATTAAAGCAGCGATCAGCAAACTAGATCATATTTAAACGCATGAATTTCTTTCTCAACAAGTGTTTATATGTTAACCATCACGGTTTGCCAGCAATGATCAGCATTAAGAGTGTTTGTTTATTTATTTAAGATCTCACCTGCACAGATCCTTGTACCATGGGCTGTCATCCGACTCCACAGCTGATGTGACACACTGAAGCAGAATCAAACTAGAAATAACAGTAGCGACGATTCCGCGAACACGACCCATATTTTACCCAAGGAAATAAATTAGTGTGCACAGTCCGTCATGATACAGCAGTCCTTTCCGATTACTGATCATTACCCGTGTACAGGAACCACTCAGTCACATGACGGCATGACATGTGGTACAGGTCACGTGGTTCGCTCCGTTCGAATATCGGTAAGTAGAATGACAGCAACGTGGAACGGATCGTCCAAAATGGGCGTGACTTAGCGGCAGAGACATTATTTTTTTAATCCCTTTATTTTCATTTTCATGAAGGCAACTCACATGCACAATGTCACCAAATCAGTAACTATACAAGAGTACGACTAAATAAACTTTCTAAGCAGTACCATTGTACATGTTACATTGAGCTAGGTATACTTACAGCTTTTAAATTAGAGCATCCCTCCCCCTACAATATTGTAGGTGTCTTCAAGTGCTCCTCGATGCCACCTGGCATTCTTCCGTTAATATAGCCCACCACTCATCTTACCAAACATTTTTAAATAATATATGTAACAATTATTTAAAATTACAGAATCATTATCGAAACATAAAACCCTGACCAGAATCATCACACTCAGTTTTTCTGTAACGTCTGCCTGTCGGCTTACCAAATAAATAATAATATTAGTTTGTGTTTATGGGAATGTTTTGACATCTTACTTAAATATTTCGCTATGACAGATATCCATAGTGGTCGCAGCCTAGAACAAAACAAGAAAAGTGTAACAATGTTACATTACAACTATTATAATTATTGTTATTAATCCTTGGTAAAAAAAAGAAGGAAAAAAAAGCAATTTTGCGTCAATTTAACATTTTCTTCAAAGTGATCCTCCTTTCTATTTTATCATTTGTTTTTAAAGTCTATGATTATTATGCTCAATGGATGATTTGGCTGTTTGAGCCGCCATGCGCCCCCTGGTGCATTTCAAGAATAGTGAGATGTGCCATCCAATATTCGCCAATGAGTCATTACAAAACAAATGTGTGTCCTGTTTAGCTAACTACACTATATTCCACAGAGAACGATAAAACATTTTTAAATCCAGTGATGTGTACATGCAATCAAAATAACCATTAATTGTATGTATGGATTGACTGTAATAATTATAACTGTGTAATAACCGTGTAATAACCATGTACTAACAGTCAGGATGGCCGAGCGGTCTAAGGCGCTGCGTTCAGGTCGCAGTCTCCTCTGGAGGCGTGGGTTCGAATCCCACTTCTGACAACAAACTTTTTAACCCACATTATGTTTTTATTGTGTTTCAACAGAACTGGAAATATTAACATCTTCACACACACACACACACACACACAAAAACAATGTTTTACAAAGCAAAATCAAACTGAGGTCAAATATCAATCCTTTAATAACAACAAAAAACTTTTTCTGTTCAAATCTTAAAGCCATCATAGCAATCAAACTGATGGTATATTTCATCAGTTACATGTGTCCATTTATAGATACACAAGATCTGCTGAAAAGCTGGAAATTCAGTCTAATTCTAAAACTAGATTCTTTAATCAAAAATTATGTGACAAATAGTTGCATGGTTAAAATGTTTTGTTATTTTAAGATCTTACTATGACTAATGTTTGAACAATACAACCTCAAAGCAAAATGCTCTATTTTTACAAAATAATTAAAGAACATTATAAGTAGGTGGTCAAAAAATAATAATAAGCAAAAAACCCAGCCAATCCAAAACTGGATAATCTTTGATTCAATGCAGAGCGTAACCCGCTAGCTTCTCGGTTCTGAAATAAAACAATGGGAAAATTAAGTTTATCTACATACTAAACATTCAGAGAATCAATCAAAATTTGTGATACTTACATGAGCCTTCTCACATCAGTGCACCTAAGAAATTAAAGAAGAAGAAGAATGGAAAAAGTTATTTATAGGTCATTAAAAACTCTACCAGTTAAAAGTCAGGACAGTGGTCACACTTTACTGAATTTATATTATAATACTTTAATCTAAAGTGTTAGATTTAATTTCAGAGGATATTTCCTTATATTATTTCCTGAATATTTTTAACCCATGTGACCACAGGTACCTAAAGAGATTTTTTATTACCAACAATGGCCAGTAGGAGGCACTATCACCAAACTTTACAGGTGTGCTACTGAGCTTAGTTTATGTCCAAGCATTGCACAACTACAACCTAATTGTCTTTTTGTAGAGAAGGATGGATAATGGCCAATATAAAACAGATATATTATTTTTAAAGACAATATGAAATAAAAGATAATATTTACAAAAAATATTTGAAATAATCAATTAGTAAAAAAAAAATAGTAGCTGTCGAAAGTATTTTTTTTAATGTTTTCTCAAGAAGTGTCTTATGTTCACCAAGGCTACATTTATTGAATCAATACTGCAAAATATCATTACAAATTAAAATAACTGTTTTCTATTTGAATACATTTTCAAATGTAATTTATTCCTGTGATCAAAGCTGAATTTTCAGCATCATTACTCTTCGGTGTCACATGATCCTTCAGAAAAGTCTTCACTGTCACGTTTGAGCAATTTAATGCTTAATTTCCCTCTTTTTTAAAAAATCTGACCACAAATGTTTGAATGGTATCATTGTTTCCACAAAAATATTAAGCAACAAAAACCTTCATCATTGATAATAATCATAAATGTTTCTTGAGCAGCAAATCATCATATTTTAGTGATTTCTGAAGGATCATGTGACACTGAAGACTGGAGTAATGATGCTGAAAATTCAGCTTTGCATGACAGGAATAAATAACATTTTTTAAATGTATTCAAATAGAAAACAATTATTTCAAATAATACAAATTTACAAAGTTATTGTTTTTACTGTGTTTTTGACAAAACAAATGCAGCCTTGGTGAACATAAGAGGCTTCTTTCAAAAACATGAAAACAATGTAATGTTTCCAGACTTCTGACAAAGAAAAATAGATCTTGTAGAAAAATAGACTTTCTACTCTATAATCCTATTCTGTAACATTATAGAGAGCATAAGCCCCTCCCCTTCCGGTGGACCATGTGACCTTATTTCGGAAAAATATTGTATGGTAGTCAATGGCGAGAGACAACAAATATTTGGATCCCGTTTGAATTGAGCCCTGAATTACACACATGATGTTTGTCAATTTAAAATATACATCTTAAAGTCAAGAAAGCCGCAGTTTGATGTAAAACTGTTGAGGTATAAGACTGTGAAAATACGTAATTACAAAGACTACAAACCCAAGGTGACGTCATACCTTTTCTCTCAGTGAATGAAGCTAACTTTACTGAAGCTAACGTCTGTCATGTTTTCTATAGTCTAACGTTATAATCGTAACGTTACGCCGTCATCCTGTGTGTTTTGTACCAGACTGGACACACACACACGAGCTCGGTGACGTACATAGTGCGAGACGAGAGATGTAGTTCATGGAGCGATTTTCACATAAAACTAAATGTTACTCTTCTGGTTTATGACAAACTGTGACTTTCTTGACTTTCATAATTATCTTTTAAATTGACAAACTTCATATGTGTAATTCAGGGCACAGTTCGGACGGAATAAAAAGATAAGTTGTCTCTCGACATTGACTACCATACATATTTTTCCCGAAATAAGGTCCCATGAGCCGGAAGTGGAGGGGCGGGGCTTAGGCTCTCTATATAGAACTATATATACCACCCACCCACCAAAATAAAACATTAAAAACACTGTAACCAACCAAAAGTTACCACGAATATTTAACCCCTAATTAAGAATACGTAGGTGTGTCCAAACATGTGACTGGTAGTAGCAGAAAAGACAGTTAAATTAGAACAATAAATCAAAGTTTTGATTCTCACTCACTCACATTGTTTGATACCTGATGGTGGACTAAGCATCGCCCTCTCCGCAGGTCCAAGATGATCCCCACTGCTGTTCAAAGCGTATGAAGAGTCCTGCTCCACAACAGATTCTTGAGGGGACTCTTGATCAAACATGGACTCATTTGAAAAAGAACATGTGGCTTTGCATGTGTGCTCAGTTATCATGGATAAAACATTCACAGTGCTGGAGACGTCTTGTTGTTTAGACTCTCTATTGGCTCCTTGCTCTTGCTGAAACCTGATTCCAAGCATATTATCGATATACATGGCATGATCAGCATCTACTAACTCTTTCGCGAGATTTCGCTTTCCCGTGATAATGTCAACCTCCCATTGTGTCTCAGAAACAGGCTGTCTGAAACGGATCTGTAGGTTCTCATGACACATACAGTTCTGGAAGAAAACAATGGCATCATCAGACCAGTCCTGGCCGTTGGGTTTCACTCCTCTCAGTAAACAATGATAGGTGACTTTAGGTAATCTACCGAGCTCCTCTGGAAGCTTTTTAAGCGGGCAGACATCGTGTAAGGACAAAACTGAATACTGCCCATAGTCAACCAAGTTTATGAGCACAGAAGTGGAATCGCACTGCACGATCTCGGCCCGGCACCATTTTCTCTTCTCCGCTGATTTCACCAAACAGCTGGCACCAGGAACTAAACCAACCTCCGGTAATGGCACCACAACTTCGGGAACGTTCTCAAGAATGGCAGAGACAGTATCTACAATCAAAAGCAGGTCTTCAAGAATGATGTAAAATTCAGATGGGGTTGTGACTGCAGCTGCAAATCCTTTATATTCAAAGTTAATTTGGACAGGGGCCTGGAATAGGGTCTGTGGTCGATCCAGACCGACCTCTGAAGAAGCGTCTGGGAAGGGAGGATGGTCATCAACAACAAGCGACCCATCAGTACTTTCCCCTTCCTCGATATCTCCCACATCCTGCAGAGCAACGCCATCAGGTGACTTAGAGGTTTCATGATCAAGTGCATTAAATGTAGAAACATTTTCTTGCAACTTTCTTGAAGTTTTAGTCACTGATATGCTCGTGTCACATGAGAGTTTTGCAAGAGCCACGTCCTTAGGCTTTAAGTTATTTTGCCTTTTCTTGTACTTTCTATTCCAAAAGACATTTGTCGGGAAGTAAAAGCCTGCTTTCTTAATCGGCTTTGTCTGAACTGTCTGAATGTTTCCAAGTTCACATTTGTGTTGTGTGTTTGACTTTGTCTTTAGCTGGTAGGTTCTCACTTCTGCATGATTCTTTTTGAGTTCACATTTGCGTTGTTGTGTGCATAACTTAAAGGTTTTAACTGCTTTAGCCTTGTGGGCGTGATGATCGGTTTGGGTTTCACTCTGGGACACTTTGTCTTGGCTAGACAAGACTACATCTTTGCTCTGATCACCATCATACTTTGAGTTCCCCTGCATGTGGCCATCCTCAATCTTAATGCTCACTTCCCATGAATTTTCAAGCTTTCGAATTAATTCTACCATTAAAGGCTTGCCAACTGCTTCCTTGATAAAAGAGTCGTCGTTTTCAAAAGAGTAAGGTTTTGCAAGTGTGCACAGAGTGCTCAATCTGGGCTGAGACAGAAAAGTATTGGTTAGCATGTGAACATTTTTTCTGTCGACAGTTGCAGGGTTGCCATAATCAATAAACTCAACTGCTAAGCGGCCACAGTTTGAAACGTTGGTGACAACAGCTCTGTACAAAGCCAAGTCTTCTTCAAACTCGGCGGCAACAAGGTCTCCTACTTTTACTTCGGTTGCCACATTTTTCATGTTATCCTTGAAGACAGTGCTGTTTAGTTCTTCACCCATTTGAAGGATGTTTGTTTCATCGTCTTCCATCTGGATAAAGAAGCTTCCAACAGAACTGCAATGAGAGATGAAGCCCACGCCGCAAAAACCTGGTTTCATTTTGGCAGCAGGAAGATCACATAGTTTTGGCAAGTTCTTATGTGATGGCACTACTTTAAGAGAAGAGGTAGCACCCTGTAGTTTCTCTTTTATTGCTGCTTTATGTTGCGTTTTGGGATGTTTTATGGGTTTTGAAGTTTTCTTATCACCCGGTTTGGTTTTACCACATCCCCTCTCTTTGGTGTTCACTTTCCTGTTTAAAATGCAGACTTCCACTTCTTCTCTGTGGGAATCTAAAGCAGGTTTACTGACAGTCAGATTCCGTTCTGCCACACTGCAAGTTGCCGTGAGCTCTCGGACTTTTTCATTGATGTGCATATTTCCATCATAAAGATCACAAACAAAATGTCCGTTTTTGTCCCTTGACATAAACTTGGCCTGGAAGGATTTGTTGAGGATGTCAGTCTCGAGCCACATGTTGACTTCTGGCAAATGTTCCCCCTCTGGAACATTCAAAAGGCTGCATCTCAGAGCCTGCATTGGTGTCATCAATAAATCAATCGCTGTTTTGGGAATTGGTATAACATTTGTCTTCTCAGAAATTTGCTTATCACCGTAATCAACAAAGAACACACTCACATGTTGATGAGACTGGACGGGGTGTGTCAGAGCCCTGTACCACTGGCCGTCACAGAAATATTTGGCCAGGCAAACATTACTGCTGCAGTCGTCAGATGTCGTAGTCAAGAGCTGGCTTTCTTCAGCAACTCTCTCCATCAGCGTATCAAGGATCTCTGTATTCCTGTCGAGCTGAAAATAGATTTCCCAAGGACTGCAAACTTGAGTAACATGCACCAGTTCTTTGCTTCCAGATCTCAAGTTGAAAGATGAGTAAATGAAGGAACGAGGGTACAATGATGAAATTAGCTGCTTTGGAGATTGCATTTCCACCGCAACACCTTTCTCTAAAAGATACGTGGTAGCCTGTTGATGAGGTGTATGAATGGTGACCACATAAAGGAGACCTTTTCCTTGCTCATAGAGCTGGGAATGAACTCTGCATATACTGGGTGAACCCTCAGACACAAAATCCTTGAACAAACTGCATGCTTCTGAACTCCAAGAACTTCCTCCAACAGGTTCAATCAAGTTCAGACTACATCTAAATGCTTGTTCATGAAGTTCAAAGAACTGCGGTGCAAGAGCTTGGATGTTTTGCATCCTTTCCTGGAGAATTATGCCTAAGTCGACCAGGATCAAGCGGAGTTCCTCATTGTTTTTTCCTAATATGCATGCTCTATGCCATCGTTTATCCTGTGGAGACTTTACTGCACAACATCCTGCTGGTGTTTCAAGTGCAACTGTGTGCGTCTGATAAAAAGCCTGCATCTCTTTCATCAATTTGTCCAGATCAACTTTTGTGCTCTCATTTTGGCACCAAAAATCAGATGGAGAATTTATGTGTAAGTAACTGACACTCACTTCAGATCCAGGCTTGAAATGCATCGGTTTGAAAGCCTCAGCAGAAACGACCTTCAGTTTTGGCATCACATATGGAGTACGTCTTTCAAGGTCATTCTGTTGTTCACACTCTGGATTCAACTGATATGTATTGGACATATAAGAGGAGACTTTGCAAAAGGTGACCACACGAAGGTCCTTTCTATTTTTTTTCTGGCTTAGAGCATTTCCGTTGTCTTTACATGGCTTTCCCGCTTTAACAGATGCTAATGCCGGGTTGTATCTCCAATCGAGGGCCATTTTTGCTGTTACCATGATGTTTGCAATGCTATAGCTAATTTCAACACCTCTTTCAAAAAGATCAACAACATATTTCGCATTTTTTCTGTGAATGGCATGAACCACCAAGGTTTTGTTTGATGTGACTTGCCTGAAGAAGTTGGATGCTGTGGTTGTCCAGATGTCATCAAATGGAGCCACATGCGCTAAAGCACATTTCAGTGCAAATTCTGGATGAATGGCAAACTTTGGGGGAAGCTTCTTAATTAATATGTTTGGCACCTTTTCAGTGTTTCCAAAGTCAATGAAAAACACCTCAGCTCCATTTTCCAAAGTATCTACTACAATGGCCCTGTAGTAATGCATGTCTTTTTCATACATGGCACAGCAAAGTGCACCAGGCACTGGGTCTTCAAAAACCTCCTCTTTCAACTGTAGTTTGGTGAAATAATCGGTCATTTCTTTCGTCATGTTTTCAAACTTAGGATTTTGTTCTTTGGTCCTTATCCAGAAATGTTTTGGACTCAGGACATGCACTACATAGCCCTCAAAAATAGAACCATCAGGTATCGATTGACTAGAAACTGAATCAGAAGTCTGGACCGCTTTCGTTTCTGTAGCATACATCTTTGAAAGGACATTGTGGGGAAAGTTGGACTTGCTGTCAAAAACTTTTCCAAGAAGTTTTACTTTGGCTTGCTCCTCTGAGTGTTTCTCAGCCGTGCTCAATGTGACCAAGTAGAAGTTCTGATCTTTGCAAAAGTCATCGATTGCAACCTCTAAAGCTTTCCCCAGCAACCCGGTTTTCAGAGCCACTAATTGTTGGTTTTTGATGGTTTCATCTGGTTCTTCCAAGCATGAAAGTGAACATGGGAATGCCATGATCGGTGTTGAGATGAATTCTGATGGTAGCTGCAAGATGTTTTCAACTTTCACAGATTCAGAATAGCCACTGTCGACAAACACAACTTGGACCTGGGAGTTGAGGGGGAGACATTGCACAAAACCTCTGTGCCATTTTCCATCTTTCCCTTTGATTGCACAGAGCAAGCCAAGATTTTCAAGTGGTTTTTTGCTTGGGTAACCACTGCCTGATTCACATGCACGTGCTAATTTGTCTGACATTTCTTGAATGTCCTTGTCCATGGATGACAGTCGGCAGTAAAATAATCCAGGATTCACGGCTGCAGCTACAACAACTCTTACTTTTTGACCAACTTTCAGCTTTGGGCCATTAAGTGACAGAATTTCTTCAAAGCCAAGCAGGCTTGAGGATTTGAGACAACATTCTTGCCCTATTTGTTTTTCAATCAAGAGATCAGGGACAGATTCATTGTTTTGTAGAACTGGTTCCCCAATAAGAATCTCAACCAGTAGCAAAAATGTACTAGTGTCCACATGTCTCCCAAGCCCAATTTTTAACAAGTCACGATTAATGTCCGGGACTTCAAGAATGAGGACATGGTATGGAAGACGGGCGTGGATGTATCCTTTGATCTGGCTGCCTATCAAGGAAGAGAAATAATTCTCTGTCAACTTGTCCCATCGGTTCTGGACTGGCAGTATGTTGGCAAAGAAACCGCAGACAATCTTTGGTGGGAGCATTAGGAGTGTGTCAGATATAGAGGACAAATGGCTGGACCCAACAATCAACACATCTCCATGGTCTAGCAAAAACATGTGGAATAAATTGTTCTGTATGTTTTGGACTCTTCCTCTGTACCAGCGACCAGACGCTGCATCTTCTACCAGGCAAACTTCTCCAACTTGAACAGAAACTTTTAATTTCACAGCATTTTGAATTTCAACTTGAAGAATGTTGTAGTCCAGTTCACAGATAGTCATATACTGGCCCTGAAAGTGTATCAGTGTCTCCTCAGGACTACAGTCAATGTGAGTCAGCTTCAGCTCCACCGGCCACAAAACACATGGAGCGGGGAGCTTTGTCTCCTCTTTTGCCCTAAAAAAATAAATAAAAAAATGGTTACAAATCTTTACATTTAGCTGACGTTTTTATCCAAAGCGACTTAAAATTGCTATATATGTCAGAGGTCGCACGCCTCTGGAGCAACTAGGGGTTAAGTGTCTTGCTCAGGGACACATTGGTGTCTCACAGTGGATTCGAACCCGGGTCTCTCACAGCAAAGGGATGTGTCTTTTCCACTGTGCCATCACCAAATCTTTCTCATCTACGTCTGTATTCAGCAAATACGTATTTATATAATTTAAACAAGTCTTTGAATATCTGATAGGGATGCACCAATACCATTCTTTCAGAACCGATCCGATACCAAAATTCTGAGTATCGCCCGATACCGATACGATACCAGCGCCATTTTTTTCTGTAGCTCTGTTGAACTGATAATCACTCTATTGTGTGTTAAACACAATCTACTTAATACAGACAACTTCATTATAAAGATATAAAAATATATGATCATAATCTATGACAATAATGCTATTATAAGCTAGATTAGTGGATAATTCAGCAGTAAAATTTACTCGAAAATCAGGAGTGCACAATAATTTTATAAAATCTGAACATTTAGTGAAAAAAAAAACATTATTTAGTGGGGAACAAATAAGAGACAATACGTGTAGTACTAAATCTGGTAAAACGTTACATATTGCTCTTTGTATTGTTGTAAAATACATTCATGAAAAACAAGACAAAAAATAAAAAAGATAACAAAATGTAGGCTATACTATAAAATTAAGACATTATACAAATGTATAGCGCAGCTTTTTAATGAGGCAGCAACATATGATAGATAGGACAGAACAAGAAAGGCTATTACTAATCTTTCATTGCGCAAAAGTATTATATGAAAGGCTCAAATACAGTGCGGAACAAAGTGCTTATGCGGATCCCGAGCGCAGAATGATGCGCTTGAAGCTAGTCACAGCACGCAGCTCTTCGAGTCCACATTGAAAAGTTCAAAGTAGGGCTGTAGTCAAGACCACCTTTGTCGAGTCCAAGACAAGTCCAAGACCAGGACTAGTCGAGTCCAAGTCCAAAAAGGTTCGAGTCCGAGTCAAGACCGAGTCCCGGACAGGAAAAAAAAAAAGTCTTATGCATGACATTATCAAGACAATCATTTTGGGTTATTATTTGTTGATTTTGATTTGTTGATTTGTTGAATTACGACCGTTTCACACCACAAGCGTGAGCAGAGGGGTTTTTTTTCGGCGTGCATGTTAATCACTGAGTGCATTCACATCACGAGCAGGAGCAGCGCGTGAGCAGCGCCGAGTCTTTGCCTGTTTTCATACAAATGTTTAGTTTGCTAAATATATCAAATTTTTTTAGTTGCATATTAGATGTGAAAAGAAGGAAACGTTTCTTCCATAACACTGCACTTTAGATGTGTGTGAATTTCCCACACCATGAGTATATAGTTCTATGCAAAATGTTCTATTAAAGAAAAGATAGAAAATAAATATTTGTGTGTGCTGTAAAGCGGTTAGAAAATATGAAATCGGAATCGGCTTAGAAAATTGTAATTGGTGCATCTCTACTTCTAATCTAAAGAAAACAGAATGATGACATATGGTGATACCAGTGATACTTCACTGTGGATCTGAAAGACACATACTTCCAAATCCAGATATTATCTCATTGACTGGCTGGTTCTGGCGCAATCGCAGCTCACACCAGAGCAAATAAACGGCTTTTATGTGTGCTTACTGGGAACATAATTAGGGGCGGCAGTGGCTCATGTAGGTTGTCTACAAACCGGAAGGTTGGTGGTTCTATCCCCGGTTCCCCCTGACCAAGTGTCGAGGTGTCCATGAGCAAGACTGACACCGCCGTCGGTGTATGAGTGAGTGAATGGGTGAATGTGAGGCAATATGTAAAGAGCTTTGATGCTCATTGGGTCTGTGAAAGCGCTATATAAATGCAGTCCATTTACCATAATAAAGACACCTGGACTCGGTCGAGACCAAAAGCTATATTTGGCAAGACCAGTGGCCGAGACCGAGACAAGTCCGAGACCATAGAAAAACGGACTCGAGTACTACAGACCTAGTTCAAAGCACTAAGGAAAAACATATCGATGCGTAGTGTATTATACAGTATCTATCTATGCAAGTATCTATTATTCAGCCTTTTCTTTTAACAGTTTTAAATTTCAGTTACTGTGCGCGTAAAGAACAATTACAGTGTTCTCTAGTGTTGTGATGTAACAGACACCCGGTAGAAAGTAACATGATTAAGGTACAGCAATACAGTCCAGCAAGATCAAGTCATTTTATACGAAACCATAGAACTTTATCTACAGATCAAGTATAATAATAGTAACATTGAATCATCATGGAGAATTACATCGTGTTGACTGTCGTAACCGAATAGTGTTAATTTCGTCAGACGAGACGAGACAAAATATGTTCGTCAACGACCTTTTTTTCCATGACTAAGACGAGACGATGACGAGACTGCACCAATGTCCAAGAACGCTGACTAAAACTAAATTAACATGCATTATTGTTGACGAAATGTTTTGCATAAAATAAAAACTAAGATAAAATCTCTCTTCATTTTCGTCTACAATCGTCTCTACTTTTTCATCATGATAGAATATTCAGCGGTTACCAGGGATGAGTCACGATTTTCGAATATTCCATTAGCTGATTTTATTATAGAATATCGAATAGGTTGTGCGATTGTGGTCTATAAAAAATCCCCATGTTTTCGGTTCTGATGCGGTGACACGTTCATGTAACCAGAGGGTGGCGATGCCAATATTCCATCTAAAAGCTGTCAATCAACTCTCAGACAACAGAAGACGACACGCATTGTCTCACACCAGAGCATGAGCGGAGTGGTGATATTTCCTCCAGAGCGGAGAGCGCATTTCTGAAGATTACGCGGGGCGGCAGTGGCTCAGTGGTTCATGTAGGTTGTCTACAAACCGAAAGGTTGGTGGTTCGATCCCCGGTTCCACCTGACCAAGTGTCGAGGTGTTCTAACCCCAGCTGCTCCCGATGAGCTGGATGGCGCCTTGCATGGCTGACACCGCCGTCGGTGTATAAATGAATGAGTGAATGGGTGAATGAGAGGCAAATATGTAAAGTGCTTTGGTGGCCATTGGGTCTGTGAAAGCGCTACATAAATGCAGTCCATTTACCATTTACGCGCCGCTCGCTCAGAACGCCCGCAGTGACGCGCGGCTGGTTAGATAATGTGAAATAAGTAGGGCTGCCCGTGCATGACTTGTTTTTTTTCTAGTCAACTAGTAGTAGTTAATTTAGCCATTAGTCTAATCACATACTTATCATGGAGAATTACATCGTGTTGACTGTCACATACTTTTTTGAGGGCAGTCATGGCCTAATGGTAACAGAGTTGGACTGGTGACCCAAAGGTTGCTGGTTCGATTCCAGTACCGGCAGGAATATGACTGAGGTGTCCTTGAGCAAGGCACCTAACCCCCAATCGCTCCCCGGGCGCCACTCAAGGCTGCCCGCTGCTCCGGGTGTGTGTATCCACGTTTGCAGTGTGTGTGTGTGTGTTCACTACTCACTACTCTGCTCCTAATGTGTGTGCACTTACTTGGATGGGTTAAATGCAGAGGTCAAATTCCAAGTATGGGTTAGCATACTTGGCCATCACGTGTCACTTTCACTTTCACTTTCACTTCACTTTATATTGATTTAATTACTTATATATATGGGAGACAATGCTAAACCATAATGAACGTTTTCGTTATATATTGCCTATTCCGCATCTCAACGCACGCATAAAGCTTGCCACAAAAAAACCCGGCAAAAGTAATGTTTATGCATTAAACATTTGATTTGTTTATTAATAAACTAGTGTTTTCTGTCAGTGTCGGCTGCAAAGATAAAGTTGACGATGCTAACTCCCCATCTTCGTTCGCAGTAGTGAACGCGCCTATAGAGAGAAAGGCACATTTCATGCGAATTAGCCTATAAGCAGAGAGCAGCCCATTTCTGTTTGTTATGAATTGTTTTGTTTAAAAGTAGACATTTCAAGCTTTCTATAGATATACTGCTCAGGTCAAGTATCTTATACGCTGAGTTTCAGTTCATCTATGAGACGCGCTCCAGTTCATGCGCCGGCGCCTTCGTGTCCTGATTATATTGTGTTTGCTTCTTATTTAGTAATCCAGGCAATTTGTTGATGAAACATTGATTAAAATGAAGATACAATTTATACAAAACGAAATTCACTTTTAAGAAAGGCTTTCTACAAAACAAAACGTAATAAGTGGTTTGACCCATTCCAATGGGGGAGCGTATAGGATACACAGACATGAGAAATAGTTCTATATATGTTCAAAATATGTCTACTTTTAAACGAAACAATTAGAAATAAATAGTTTGATTACCTAATCCATATAGGCGCGGGCGCGTTCACTACTGCAGGGATGACGAGTCAGCATCGTAAATTCGCAATAATCATCTTTGCAGCCAACACGTTTAGTAAACACTTATTCATTAATAAACAATTAAAATATCTCCTTGCTATCGTTTCCCGACACATCCATAATCATTAGGCTACTTTTGCCAGTGCTTTGCGCAAGCTTCATGTGTGCTGAGCGCGAGGCATATATCCTGCACCCCTGTAGCCTATATTTAATTCAATTCACATTTATTTGTATAGCATTTTTCACAATACATATCGTTTCAAAGGAGCTTTACAGAAAATGCATGTGTCTAAATTACAATTTAGAGTGATCTGTTATCAGTGGTGACTGTGTGTAATGCATTTCAATTAATTTTCATTGTTAAACAATGCATTAAGTTAAGGCAGAAACAATGAGCTCATTGAAGTAAAGAATACATGTTGTTAAATGATTAGGAAACATAGAAAACTTTAGCATTGGTGTTTTTTTACAGACTCAAAATATGAGTGTAAAAAAGTCAACAAACTGAAAAAATAAAAGTTTTTTTTTTAGGTAATGTTATATTGATAAAATTGGTTTCGAAAAAAGTATCGTTCAGGAACCGGTATCGAAGTCAAGGTATCGGTATCAAAAATTTTGTTACGATACCCAGCCCTAGTCAGGGTTTAGGCCTGGGCGATATGGCCAAAAATTAATTATCACAATAAATGTCAGATCTTTATTTCTTTCAAGTTTAAAGGCAGATTTTTGCTCCAAAGTGAAAGTTGTAGAAACCAGAGCGTTAATTGTGGTTTTAAACTACTCTTTACTACAAAAAGTATTCTCGTCGCTTGATAAACGTAAGATTGAGCCACTGTAGTCACTTGGACTATTTTAACGATGTCTTTAATAACTTTTCGGGGAACAAGTTTCAATCCCTTAGAAGCCTATGGAGGAGTGATCCAGCTCTCAGATTTAAAGGGGTCATATAATGCCATTTTTGTACAAGTTAATATGAATCTTTAGGGTCTAAAAGAAAACTTTGTAATATGCTTTTATTAAAAATTCTCATTAGTATTTTAAGAAAACACTAATTTTACATGGTCAAAAACAGCTCTGTTTTCAGCACGCCGTTTCAGTGCATATGCCTTTAAATGATAATGAGCTTGCTGACTCCGCCCCTCTGTTCTTTGGGTCGTGACACAGCGCACGTGGAGTGTTGCCTTGACAACAGTTGATGGTATATTTTGGCGAAAGAATGGCAGCGGGAGTCTCTGAGGACACATCTTTAGTGTCAGGGTATATACAGGAATCATGGAATTAAATTTAATACCTTTTAAAGGTTGTATCAGTGATTTCAGGCCCAAAAATAAATTTCTAATCTTTCCTAACGATCCGCTAGCTGCCGCCCCATAAGCATGCCGTCCAAAAACCGCGTCTCTGTAGGCAGCCTAGGCTCTGAGATCTGCACACAAAAACAAATGGGTACGACCACCACTCAAAACCAAAATAAATTGTTACAACCAATCACTGACAGGGGCGGGTGTTGTGAGGTTTTGCGCTCGTGCATGGCTGCTCCGCCCCTGTCAGTGATTGGTTGGAACACTGTTTATTTGACTGTTGATTGATCGATCGTTAATGTAGTAAATTATTTAATCCACTGAACACTGCTGTGGTAATATAAAAACACTCTCCCAACAGCATACTGTTTCTTTTTAGCCTAATTCCTAGTCAAATTAAAATTATATATAACTTGTGATGGTATTTTGTATAGATATGGCCAGATGTGCAATCTACCAATAACATTAGAGCGACAGCACTACGAACGCCCACAAGCGACTTCACAGTACAGAGCCTAGCGACATACAGCGACTTTGTCGCTGGCGGTGTGAACGGGGCTTTAGACGCCATTCTGCTCCAGTGTATCAACAATTACGGACTACGATGAGAGTTCGCTCACAGGGCGGGGCTGTGTTGAAACACTGCTGTCAATCAACAACCGTGGGAGGGGCGTCACGCACCATGTGACGGCTCGATTTGAGACAGGGGAATACATATAAGGAAGGAGATTAAAACAAAAACACTGGATGGATTTTTATCATTATATGATGGTTGTGTACAGGCACTGCCAACACACATTGCAGTACAATCAACTTGTAAAAGTGCATGTACCATTATATGACCCCTTTAATCAAAAATATCTTAATTTGTGTTCTGAAGATGAACGAAGGTCTTACGGGGTTGAACAACATGAGCGAGAGTAATTAACGTTACTGACAGAATTTAAATTTTTGGGTGAACTATCCCTTTAAACTCTCATTTCTAGTCTGGGGGTTAGAGAGCTAACTTAGATAGAAATTTGGGTAAGTTTTGGACGTGATTTGGATAGTTATTTTGATTTGCAATAGGGCGAGCTTTGTTATGCAGACCTGGCAACCTTGGGTTATTCAGTCAAAGCCTTACCTTTCCATTTGACTCGAAGGCATATGAATCCAATCTAACCATGCAGTCCTGGTAAATGTTCAAGTACTGAGCTCGTCAGCCATTGCTTGGGTTGATGGGGGTCAACACACTAATAAAATAGCGTTAATACAAATCATGACGTTAATACATGGACCAAAATACCTGCAATAGAGTCATATTAGATTGTAACGTGATTTATATTATAGGCTATCAGAGTTGCACGATCATGCAAGTAACGTTAACACTTGATGATTTTATGATTTACATTTTAATACAAAAACTTTATCCATAAACAGAACGGCAGTTAATCTTTTATGAATCGTTTAAGCAGTATTTTCTGAATGACACAACTGTCGAATCTGTCGACATGACAGATTTTCGACTTCATGTGTATTTGAGTTGATAAGTAGTTTTCTACGGTGTTTTTTTAATGAATACCGAATACATTAAGCATTATCTACAGACAAAGTGGTTATTTTGTCTGTAGCATTTATAAATTGAGTAGTTGTTTTTACATTAGTGTCTGACAAACTTCTCTTACCTTCTCGCGCGTCATGTTTTCTGCAGAATACGCGGGCTTGGCACGTGCTGTAAGAGCAACGCTAAGCTGTAAACTCGTGGGCCAATCAGGAAGCGCCTACACATTCAAAATACATTTTAGAGGACATCGACACATCGGGGCTAGTTGTCACTCAGATAGGTTGTCTGGATCTTCATAACTATTTGGATTTGGATTCATGTCCAGTTAAACAAATGTTTTTTTTCAAGCTAGTTTCATTGCTACTCTTGTGTGAACAAGTTAACGCAATAAAAGCAAAATAAATTAAAAAAAATAATATTAAAAATTAATCTAGTAGGGTTTTTCAGAAATACAGAAAAAGCGGTACTATTGTGAAATATTATTATCATTTAAAATGATGGTTTTCTATTTTAATTTACTGCAAAGCTTAATTTTCTTCAGCCACTACTCTAGTCTTCAATGTCACATGATACTTCCGAAATAATTCAAATATGCAGATTTATACTCAGTTATTATCAATGTTGGAAACAGTTTGTGCAATTTTTTTTAAACCTGTGATACATTTTTCAGGATTTATTTGATGAACATAAGTATTTATTTATGAAACAGCATTTATTTAAAATAGAAATATTTACTAGGCTTATTATTTACTAATGTTTAATCAATTAAACATATATCCTTTCTGAATAAAAGTATAAATTTCTTTTAAAAAAAAGAAAGATAAAAAAAATTGCCTACTCCAAACTTACAAACGTTTTCTATTTTAAATAAATGCTGTTTTTAAAAAACTTTCTATTCATCAAAGAATCCTGAAAAAAGTATCACAGATTATAAAAAATATTAAGCAGCACAACTGTTTAAATCTTTATATTAGAATGATTTCTGAAGAATAATGTGACATTGAAGACTGGAGTAATGAAGCTGAAAATTCAGCTTTGCATCACAAATAAAGTGATATATATATATATATATATATATATATATATATATATATATATATATATATATATATATGTTTTGTGGCAACATTAAAAAGTAATCCAAATGACAAAAATTACTTAACTTTACAAATTTACTAAAACTTTAACTAAAATTAAAATGAAATTGCAAAATGTAAAAAAAAAACTAATTCAAAATTTTAATAAAAACTATAATAGTATCTCAGTAATGCTAAAATAAAAATAAGCTGTAAAGTTACACCTCATTTGTATCCTACCTTTTACATTTGTTTCTGATTTATGTATTGTTTCGTAATTGTTGTCTAAATGTTTTACTTTGAAAATCCAATGATAATCTGTTTAATTGAAGCAAGGTTGCTATACGAGGCACGTTGTCACAAAATTTCAACACTTATACAGATATCACAGTCAAACTGTCCCACAACAACTCAACACTTAAACTTTTAGATTAATGCTTTCGTTGTCCAGTCTTTGTGTTTATTTGTCCATTTCACAATTTTCCTGTTATTTCCATGCTTCAGATAATGCGTTTTAAACTCTGCCTATAATACAAGGCCAGCAGAATCTTCTCCTCACTGTTACAGGGGAAACCAGCAAAACAAGTCCCAAAATAATGGATGTAAACGAAAGGCAAGAGTAACATTAAGGATGGCTCTGATTGGGTCTATAGACGAGCTGCAAGATTTCCAGATTTCAAAGAGATGATATCCTTCTTGGTTAATCATTAAATCCCAGAATCCATTGCCAGTCTTCTGTAAATAAGATAAATGGCCCTAAAGCACTCACCTCTGTGACGCACCATTTCAGAGAGCAGAGCTTTAATTAAGACTGGAAGGTGTTATCGTACCCATTCTTGGATTAATGAATTTTTACAGGATTATTGTTATATTTCAGCTGCTATTTTTAGAGTTTCCATCATGCTACAAGTTTATTTCGTGAGCATTTGTTTCTAGTGAGGAAAAGCAACACATAGTTGACAAATTGTTTAAATGTTGTTGTTTTTTTGGGATGCTTTGGAGATGTGTATCATTTCAGGAATGGATATATGCATCACTTTGCCAAACGTGAGAATGGGGCGCGTTGATTTTGGAATGTTTTAACAATTTAGTTTTTGAGGGGCTCTATTTATTTATTTATTTATTTATTATTATTTCACTTGGTGGTTTTAATTTTGCATTCCAGTTTTTCTTTTTTAATTTCTCCTTGAACATGCCAATGAAAAGAAACATAGGGAGTCCTTTGAAGAATGATATGTTTCATCAACTACAAGCGTCGCAGACAAAGAGAGCTTGCAAAAACGCAGATGACCTCCAAGCGACAACTCTTGTTGACCAAGACAATCTCGGAAAAAACATGTTTTTCAAAGCCAGGCTTGATGAGGAGGAGGATTCTGGCATCAAATCAGGTGGGGGAATCATCTTTGTTGTAAATTTTTTTCAAACTGGCTTTGATTAAACTACTGCTTTCTTTCAATGCACTGTTAGAAATTCTCAATCTGTCGCCAGTTTTGTTTTGCAATTATGCGTTATGAATAGTTTTGGCACACGTCACCGTTTGAAAGCTATGTATGTTATTCATTTGGCAGAAGCTGACGAAAGTAATGGAAGCATTTCCTCTGAAGAGGACCTGGGTCAACTGGATTATTCTAAGACGTTCTCTGTCAAACAAACGGTGCCAAAGAAAAGTATCAGTCAGATCATCAAGGACAAGAAGAAACAGACTCAGCTTACTTTACAATGGTATCTCTGATCAATTCTCCTTTTAAAGATGAAGCTTGCCATTATAAATAATCTACAAAAGTGGAAGTAAAGAATGATATCACTATAAGCTTGTGTTCTGCTTTTTCTATTAGGCTTGAGGAAAATTACATAGTTTGTGAAGGTGTTTGCCTGCCACGGTGTATCCTCTACGCTCATTATTTAGACTTCTGTCGCAAGGAGAAATTAGATCCTGCTTGTGCTGCCACTTTTGGGAAGGTAAGAGGAGTTTTTATATCTTCTGTTATATTATAATTCTCTGTGATGAGTATTATAATATCGACTTAGATACCGATTGCACCGAAACCTAATGCATTTTAGGTGTATTTAATCTTTAGGATAAATACCTGGTTGCCAAATATGAGGCATAAATAGCTGTTGATCTTGTATTTACAGTACATGGAGATCGATCTTACGATGTGTTAGAGCTCTAATGTTATCATTTCAGACCATAAGGCAGAAATTTCCTCTGCTTACAACACGAAGGCTTGGAACCAGAGGCCATTCGAAGTAAGAAAGAGCCACTTGGCCCGGTCACTGGCCGAAAACTTTATTTAATCCTATTTAATAATAAATAAATGCCTAAGCTAAAGCTCTTGACAGTGTTTGTCCTCTAAATGTTTTTCAGGTATCATTATTATGGGATTGGAATCAAGGAGAGCAGTGCGTATTATCACTCGGTGTACTCAGGAAAAGGTTTGACACGGTTAGTTTTGACCTTCATCCCTTCAATTCAGCATCCAATCATAAGTCCTTGAATGTTTTGAATAGTCACAAGAAAGGCGAGTGATTTCACAATGCCCATGCTGAGACGCGTTATATTTTTCAAAGTTATTTTTCATTTTGGTTTTTAAATGCATAAATGCTCTTATGTGTTTTGCACAGATTCTCTGGAAGCAAGCTGAAAAATGAGGTGGGATGCTATATTGTTTAATATTTAATAATGTTCTCACCAAGGCTGCATTTATTTGATAAAAAAACGTAATATTGATAAATATTATTACAATTTAAAATAAATGTTTTTTATTGTAATATATTCTAAAATAAAAGTATTCCTGTGATCCAAAGCTGAATTTTCAGCATCATTACTCCAGTATTCAGTGTCACATGATCCTTCAGAAATCATGCTGATATGGTGCATACAAATATTTCTTCTTATTATAAATGTTGAAAACAGTTGTGCTTCTTAATATTTTTGTGGAAACCTTTAATCATTTCTCTCTGGATTATTTGATAAACATGACGTTCAAAAGAACAGCATTTATTCAAAAAATAAATCTTTTGTAACATTATGAATGTCTTTAGTGTCACTTTTGATCAATTTAATGCAAAGTATTAATTTCTTTCAAAAAAAGTATTTTTGTGGTGGAATGTATGCTTGCAAAATAGGAGACTTCACATACATTCCATATAAATATTTAGAAAATGTTGTCATGTGTTTCTATCAACAATATGATATAATATTACTTGTATAAATCCTGCTTTTTATTTTTTCACAGGGAGGATTCACCAGGAAATACTCTCTTAGTTCTAAAACAGGAACTCTTTTACCAGAATTCCCGAGTGCACAGCATTTAGTGCTTCAGGAGTCTGTTTCGAAAGAGAAGGTCTGTCCATTTCAATGGAAACCCATTCCAAAATGCTGTTTATATGTACCGCTTTTAATTGATTTGCTATGCTCTTTTTTAGGTTGACACATTGATTATGATGTACAAAACTCACTGTCAGTGCATCCTGGATAATGCCATTAATGTCAACTTTGAGGAGGTGCAATTTTAAGCTCTTAAAGAATCTTTTGTCATCATATCTAGATTCTAGAAAAAGATTCACTGTAATCAATCCCATTTGTTCCAGATCCAGAACTTTCTGCTTCACTTCTGGCAAGGAATGCCTGAACATCTCCTTCCACTGCTGGAGAATCCAGTTATTGTGGACATCTTCTGTGTGTGTGACTCTATACTTTACAAAGTGAGTTTTTATGAACCATATCTGGGTGTTTCTTCAACTATGAAGGTTCATAGGTTTGGGGTCGGTTAAAAATGGATGTGTGGATTAATATTTTGATGAAATCTGTGGTACATTTTTTACAAGTTTCGTTAATGAATATAATGTTCAAAAGAACAGCATTTATTCTAAATAAAAAAACGTTTCAAATTACAAATGTCTTTACTGTCACTTTTGATCAATTGAATGCATCCTTGCTGAGAAAAGTATTCATTTAGCTTACTGACCTCAAACTTATGAATGGTTATGTCTCAGGGAATTACATTTTTATCAGTTTCTCACATGTTCAAATTAAAACATACCATCATTCATTTTTGCTACTTTTCAAGTGCCATGTATGTTTAGATTTCTGATTTTAGATTCTTGAATCATAGTCCCAGACCAAGACTTTGAATCATAAAAGATGAAAATCAATCACAGAAAACATTTTTAAAGCTCTTAAAGTGTCAGTGCTTCTGTCAAGCACTTCATATGTGGAACATTTTAGGGGTTCCCATAATGGGATCATTTTATGGATATAGTTTTAATTAATTTATTTAAAAAGATCTTTATTAAAATCTTAATTAAGTTTTATGAATTAAGCAGCTCGTAAATATACTTTATCACTAGAAAAAAGGAAATTACCCATTGAACATGAAAGTATTTAAAGACATTTCTCCTTATAGAACCTTTTTGGCATTAAGCGTTCTTTAAAACATAATCAAGAACCCTAAAGCTCTATATAGAACCCTAACCCTAAGTGTATAATAATATACAAAAGACTGAAATAATCACAAACCATTTAAATCTTTATTGTGTGAAAATGTGATCATTTTTTACACAATTTTAGTTTTTTACAGTAGTTCATAATTGTCACATCACGTTTGACTCATCACCAGCTGGCTGAATTGTTTTTCGCAGGTTCTGACGGATGTTCTGATCCCCGCTACTATGCAGGACATGCCAGAGAGGTTTGTCTTTTAGACTGCATGCATGACATACACAACATTTGGTTTTTTATGCAGTCGATTCAAAAAGACGTTGAATTTCATATTGTTAAGTGTTTTTTGAGTGAGTTTAGGAAAATATCTCCAGTCTTTTGGCAGATATTCGAAATTTTGCCAAGCACTGGGAACACTGGATGGTGTCTTCCTTGGAGAATCTCCCAGAAATCCTCTCAGACAAGAAACTGCCGATAGCTCGACAGTTCGTGTCTTCCTTAAAGAGACAGACCTCCTTTTTACATCTTGCACAGGTAGATGATTTACAGACACATCAATAAGTCTTGCTTTTGTAAACATTAACTATAATGTTCTGATGTCTTTTCAGATTGCAAGACCTGCACTTTTTGACCAGAATGTTGTGACTTCTATGGTGAATGATATTGATAAGGTGGATCTGAACAGTATTGGTTCTCAAGCACTCCTTTCAATTACAAATGACCAAGATTCAGACTTCTATTCCGAATGTGAGTAACGGGTGGCTTGGTTGTCAAACATTTGGATGTTTTATTTAGAGGGGTCATGAATTGAGAAATCAAATTTTCCTTGATATTTTGACATCATCACAAATATGCTGTAAGTTTCAGAACTCAAAACGTCCTTGTTAGTTCAAAAACAGCTATTGAAACCAATCTCTCTCAAAACAAAATAGTTTTTGTCTCAGTATGACGTAATAGTGCGATGAAAGATCGTTTGCGCAGAAGATCATCGCCTATACTTCTTTTGGATATGTCATGTGGTAGTAAATACGAGAGGGACGCAAACACAGGATTAGTCCAGCAACAAAACGATTGATGCTCGAGGATTACAAGACGTTTTGCGGTGCCAAATTGTGGAAAAACACAGAATTTGCATTTCCTTTCTTGTGATCCTAACATTGAGGAAATGTGGAAGTGTAATTGTTAATATGAAGTTCCAGATCGCATCAGTAAGACAGAGTTTATCGTTCACTTGATTTTACTGCAGAAAAGCTTTAGAGGAAGTGCTGCAAAAAAAGAAAAACTTTATATGCCACAACCAAGACTTATAAAGTGTATGTAATACGCATAAATGTTTCACAGTTGGCAAATGTTTAAACTATGTAACGAGATCTTTCTGTAGCATCTTTGTTTCAACTAATATAATGTAATGTAATAAAATAACCTATTACTTCTAAATTATTTGATGCAAAAAATCTTGCTAACATAATAAGTGGACCTCAAAGTAGATCATAATTTTTTTTTCTAAATGCAGTTCATGACCCTTTTACAAAAAATCTCAAATGCTCGAAATATATTTATGATTTCTTGATCTTTTCTGCTAGATGACTCCATTTCAGTGTTTCAAGAGCTGAAAGACCTCCTGAGGAAAAATGCCACGGTTGAGTCTTTCATTGAATGGCTGGACTCGGTGGTCGAGCAGAAAGTCATTAAGGTTTGTTGCACTGTAATCCCACAACGGTCAGACTAGCAATGAATGTTAATATTGAATCTGCATATTATCTTTCTTTTAGCCCAGCAAACAAAATGGTCGGTCGGTGAAGAAGCGAGCTCAAGATTTTCTTCTGAAGTGGAGTTTTTTTGGAGCACGAGTGATGCACAATCTCACGCTAAACAACGCTACCAGCTTCGGTAAGCCTTTAGCATGCGTTCACACACACTGTAGTCATTGATTCGGTTTCTTTCAAATACTCCAGATTATTTTAAAGTCAGCATGAAATAGAAGTTGCGATCATTTTTTATTCCCTATTGTGACTTATATCCAAGTGAAACGGTTTAGAAAAATTAAACTAGAAAAATTGTAGGGCAGAACTTGGGGAATTGATTGGATGGTTGTGGTTTGCTGTTACTGTGATGTCATGTGAGTGACAGGTTGTCCCGCCCCCGCACCTGTGATGTCATGTGAGTGACAGGTTGTCCCGCCCTCGCGCCAGTAAACACGTCATCAGAGAAGAGATGTCACTGCAAGAGGGAGGGAAAGTTATTTTGGTTAAAGATTACGAGCGCACATGAATAAAAAAAAATAATGATGTGCACGGATAAAAAAATGCTGGGTTGTTTCAATCAATTTTGGGTCAAATATGGACAAACTCAAACATTGGGTTAAAAATGTAATTTAAAAATGTTACCCAATGGCTGGGTTTGTCCATGTTTGAACCAAAATTGGGTTCAAATAACCCAGAGTTTTTAATTTTAATAAACAACCTTCTCAAATTTTAGAGTGTAAACACTCCAATAATTCCATTGAAAAAAACAAGAATTGTCCATTTTGATGTAATGATGACTTTAAATTCTTTAGGTATAATTGGAGCATCATAGTAAATAGTCAAATTTATACCATTTGTTTTTAGCTGGGGATCCGGTGCGGAGAATAAGCCATAAAAGCCTGTACAAACAATCCTTTATCTTGTGCCGTGTGTGTGCGCCCTGATTAGAGCGTGACCTTTCTCAGTGTTCCTAACATGCGATGACCCTACAGGTGTTCACAAAGCCAAACAGTATCACCTGGAAGGCCACCCGGTTGACCTCAGCACTAGCTCACTGAAACCCGTGGGAAAGTGAAGTTGAGAGCATTGCATTGTGGGATACAGTACTCTGCGTAGTGTGCTAGTGTAGTTGCACTGCAATTTTTTTAGAGCAAAGCCAATTTATGAGCAGCAGTCGGATACCTATTATTTTGGATTATTACTATATAGCTTATTTAAAGGGATATGAAATGTGAATTTCTTTCGTCTGCTGAACACAAAAGATGATATTTTGAAGAATATGAGTAACCAAACAGTTGATAGGACTGAAAAATACTATAGTCACCGGGGCTCATCAACTGTTTGGTTTGGCCCATATGTCTTCAGAATATCTTCTTTTGTGTTCAGCAGACGAAAGAAATTCATACAGGTTTGGAACAACTTGAGGCTTGAGTAAATGATGACAGAAATCTCATTTTTGGGTGAACTATCCCTTTAAGCTGGTTCCCTGTAACTTCCAGGCTCGTTCCACCTCATCCGGATGCTTTTGGATGAGTATATCCTGCTAGCAATTGAAACACAATTCAACAACGACAAAGAGCAGGACCTTCAGAATCTACTGGAGAAATATATGAGGAGTGCAGGTACCCTAATCATTTCGGTTTATCTATATTATTAGTTTGTTATTTTACTGCCTTTCAAAAGTTTGGGGTCGGTAAGATTTTTAAAATATATTTGAAAAAAGTATCTTAGGCTCACCAAGGCTGCATTTATTTGATCAAAAATACAGTTAAACAGTAATGTTGTGAATATTATTATTACAATTTAAAATAACTTTTTACACACATGATCCTTCAAAAATCTAATATGTGATTTACTGCTCAAGAAACATTTATTATTAGACATTATTCCATTTCTTATCTGTTCACATTTCTTAAGCAGCATTTATTTCAAATATTAATCTTTGTAACATCAGAAATGTCTTGACTCACTTTTATTCCCTAATAAAAATAGAATGATAAATCGTACTGACCTCAAACCTTTGCATGGTGGTGTATATGCAAAATGAATTTAACCCAATTATGTGTGATGTCTCCATTCTGACAGATGCTAGTAAAGCTGCGTTCACCGCCTCGCCAAGCTCCTGCTTCTTGGCCAATCGTAATAAATCCAGTGTTGCGTCCAATGATCCGACTGTCAAGGACGAGAACGCTCCAGAACACGACTTCCTGTCGCTCACTGCACAGCAGGGGCTCGGGGCCGGTACTGGCGTGTACCATAGTACCGATCCGGACAACTTTACTGTTACTGGTACTTATAAACAGCAGCTCACACCAATTAGAGACATGTTCATTTTTTTATGTTTTTCGTTAAAATTATTTGTTATAGAGCGCACATGTTTCAGGAGCCTTTTTTCCAGAAGTTTTTCTCCAAAAGGATTTCAAACAATCTTCAGCTTCATGATAAATCGCAACTTTGCAAATGTATTTGAAATCAAAGACGAGGGTGTCAGCGCAGGGAACTAAACGGTTCACTGTCAGTGTAGCGCACACTCGGCATTTTGAAATTGGACATTGCGTTACCATAGATAAGGTACTTTAAAACCTTTTAGCAGGCTCAATTTTTGTGATATCAACTTCAAAATAATTGATTTGCTGATCATTTATTACCAATTATTATTGGTGCTAAGTTATTAATAATAGTTTTTATTATTATCAATGTTGAAAACAGTCTTTCACAGCAAAAAATCACTTTTGATCAATTTAATGGATCCTTGCTGAATAAAAGTATTTCTTTCACATTTTCAACATTGATAATAATAAGAAATATTTCTTGAGCAGCAAATCATCATATTAGAATCAAATGAGTAATGATGATGAAAATTCAGCTTTGCCATCACAGGAATAAATTATATTTCAAAATATATTTTAAATTGTTATTTTTAATTATAATAATATTTCACAATATTATTGCTTCACTGTATTTTTGATCAAATAAATGCAGGCTTGGTGAGCATTAGAGATCTTTCAAAAACATCTGAATTAATCAAAATTTTGACCGGTAGTGTAAATAATATTTGGTAACACTTTCTTTTGATGGTCCCTTTTGAACATTCTGTTGACTATAAGTAACTTTGCATCTACATGTCAGCTAACTCTCATTAGAGTATTAGTGGACTATCTGCTTCATATCTGATTACTCTTTATTGTGATGATCCTCCAACGGACACTCTACTGACTATACTGTACGTAACTTTGCAACTACATGTCAACTTATTATACTAACCCTAACCTAACCCAACTTATTCTAACCCTAACCCTACAGTCTACTTATACTCTACTCTAATGAGAGCTAGTAGACATGAAGGTGCAACGTTACTTATAGACAACAGAATGTGTTAAAGGGAACCTAATATATAATATTAATCAAATTAAAATGCTTATTAATAATATAATCAATAATTTGATCATAATTCATATGAATATAATTACTACTGTTTTTCCAGGTCAGATGGATTACTCTCAGAACAGCGGGCCCCTGATGACCCCTCCGATCTCCCCAGCCATGATGAACCGCAGCAGTGTGATCAACCAGGGCCCGACGGCCTCGAGGCCCCAGAGCCGCGGCCCCACACAAGCCCAAGGGACTTTCCCCGACACCATGTACCAGAGTCTTCACAACTCCTACGCCAACTCCTCGTACTACCAGCCTGTGTTCAGAGCTCAGACTCACACTCCCACATCAGCCTATCAGGCTCATCCCGAAAGCGGACGCTACGCACCGTTTCCTGGACACCAGC
The DNA here is from genome assembly GCF_051911475.1 of Siphateles boraxobius. NCBI lineage: Eukaryota > Metazoa > Chordata > Actinopteri > Cypriniformes > Leuciscidae > Siphateles > Siphateles boraxobius. The sequence continues at coordinate 252,912 of NW_027509209.1, read as the reverse complement.
TGAGTAAAGACTGCTTCTGCAGCAGCTGTGCCGGGTCTCCCTACAGCGCCAGGGTGGCATCGACTGGGTACGCAGCCGCAGGTGACCCAGCCATGGACCCAGCATTGGACCCCGAGGCCGTGCAGCTGCTGGACTCCACAGGATACAGCTTCGGAGGAAGTGCTGCCGCTGGAGACGCATGTGCAGCTTCGGTTTGCAGCTCTGGACACAATGGTGAGAGAAGCTCAAATTATTATTAGTGGCCAATTAATAGTGCACTTATATACATTTATACAAATGTACACTACAGTTTAAAAGTTTGGGGTCAGTATGATAAAAAAGAAAGAAAAAGACTAATACTTATATTCACCAAGGATGTATTAAATTGATCAGAATTGACAGTAAAGACATTTATAAAGTTACAAAAGATGATTTTTTTCAAATGCAATTCTTTTGAACTTTTTATTCATCAAAGAATCCTGAAAAAAATATTTAGCAACATTTCAACATTAATAATAATATGAAATGTTTCTTGAGCAGAAAGTCATCATATTATAGTGATTTCTGAAGGATCATGTGACACTGAAGACTGGCGTAATGATGCTGAAAATTCAGCTTTGCATCACAGGAATACATTACATTTTAAACATATTCAAATAGAACAGTTATTTTAAATTGTAATAATATTTCACAATATTGCAGTATTTCACAATTGCAGCTATTGTGAGCATAAGAGACTTTAAATTAAAAAAAAAAACATTAAATAAATATTACCAACCCCAAACTTTTGAACAGTAGTAGTTAGATAAAAACTATTTTAAAAAGTTAAGATTTAGAAAGAAAGTTAAGGAAGTTAAGTTAAGATTAGCTTATGGATGTAGACATGTCTAGTGGTGACCTTAGTTCAAATGTTGTCTCTTTTGTCTTTTATTAATCCAAAATTATGGAATATATTAAAATAAATGGAAAGAATATAACCATTGAAGCATTTCCTATCCTTTCTTCACTATTCCTTTTTTTGTGTGTGTAATTTTATATTATATATATATATATATATATATATATGTTATATTTTGATGGTCCCATAGACACCTGTTGACTAGTAACGTTGTACCTGCAGTATATGTCAACTAACTCTCATTAGAGTATTAGTAGAATATTAGTAAACTGGTTAATATCTATAACATTTTAATTGCAATGGTCCTCCAACTGACTATAAGTAACTTTGAAACTACATGTCAACTTATTCTACTAACCCTAACCCTACCAGTCTAATACTCTACTAATACTCTACTAATACTCTACCAATACTCTACTAATATTCTACTAATACTCTACTAATACTCTACTAATATTCTACTAATACTCTACTAATACTCTACTAATACTCTACTAATACTCTACTGATACTCTAATAATACTCTACCAATACTCTACTAATACTCTACTAATACTCTACTAATACTCTACTGATACTCTACCAATACTCTACTAATACTCTACCAATGCTCTACTAATACTCTACTGACACTCTACTAATACTCTACTAATACTCTACTGCCACTCTACTAACACTCTACTGCCACTCTACTAACACTCTACTACTACTCTACTAATACTCTACTGACACTCTACTAATACTCCACTGACACTCTACTGACACTCTACTAACACTATACTAATACTCTACTAACACTCTACTAATACTCTACTGATACTCTACTAATACTCTACTGATACTCTACTAATACTCTACTGATACTCTACTAATACTCTACTGACACTCTACTAACACTCTACTAACACTCTACTAATACTCTACTAATACTCTACTGGTACTCTACCAATACTCTGCTGATACTCTACCAATACTCTACTGATACTCTACCAATACTCTACTGATACTCTACCAATACTCTATTAATACTCTACTGATACTCTACTAATACTCTACTAATACTCTACTGACACTCTACTAATACTCTACTGACACTCTACTAATACTCTATTAATCCTCTACTAATACTCTACTGATACTCTACTAATACTCTACTAATACTCTACTAATACTCTATTAAACCTCTACTAATACTCTACTAATACTCTACTAATACTCTACTAATACTCTACTAATACTCTACTAATCCTCTACTAATACTCTACTAATACTCTACTAATGCTCTACCAATACTCTACTAATACTCTACTAATACTCTACTAATACTCTACTGATACTCTACTAATACTCTACTAATACTCTACTAATACTCTACTAATGCTCTACTGACACTCTACTAACGCTCTACTAATACTCTACTAATACTCTAGTGAGAGTTAGTAGACATGTTGGTGCAACATAATCAACAGAATGTCTAAAGGTGACCATCAAAATAAAGTGTAACCAGGAATAATAATATAAACATACAATGAAATAAAAAAGGGATTTTCCTTATTTTCACATAACACATAACAAGCCCCAAAACTAAGAGGTCCTCAGATTTATCATGTATTTTAATTATGTTATGCTGCTCAGAAAGGTAAATATGAGTTTGTTTGCAGATGCTCCTCTAGAAACATTATTGTTCATCTTTGTCCTGCAGGATATTACGGCAGCAGTGGTTACGTGGACGCTCAGAGGATGGGCACGTTTATCGATCAGCATGTGTCCGTGATCAGCAGCGTGAGCAGCGTTCGCTCGGTCTCAGCTTACGCCGAAGTGCACGACCCGCTCAACATCCTGGACAACACGAGCAGGAAGTCAACACGACCCTACTACACTGAGCTGTCTGCACTGGGCACACACACCGCAGGTGAAGTCCTGCTAGCGGACACCGGGGCTAGTTGTCACACAGGTGCTATATCTCAGCACTTTAAGTTTTAGTTTCACGCTTTATTTTCACACGATCGTTCCAAAGTTTAGGGTCTGAAGTCTAGTTTAGAGGTGTCTTATGCTCATCATTTATTTGATCAAAAATACAAAAAAACAGTAATATAGTGAAATTTTATTACAATTTAAAATAACTGTTTTCTGTTTTAATATATTTAAAAATGTAATGTATTCCTGTGAATAAAGCTGAATGTTCAGCATCATTACTCCAGTCTTCAGTGTCACATGATCCTTCAGAAATCACTATAATATGATGAGTTGCTGCTCAAGAAACATCTCATATTATTGTTGTGCTGCTTAATATTTTTGTGTAAACCCAAAATAAAATTTCAGTGATACTTTAATGAATTAATGCATTAAATATAAATCTTTTGTAACATAATAAATGTCTGTACTGTCACTTTTAATCAATTTAATGCATACTTACTGGATAAAAGTGTTAAACTTACTGACCCCAAACTTTTCAATGCTATTGTATGTTGTAAAATGTTGCATTTCGTGAATTGCTTCATAACATAATTTACTCTTTAAGTTTTTCAATTAAATGTTATATAGTGCATTATTTAATGCAGGTTCTTACTGTCACAACTTCCCCTCGCTCAATGTGTTTTAAATAAACTACATCTTTATTCTTTATTTATGTTCAATAGCTGTTTTCTAGGCAAGAATATGTGCTTTGTACGGAGTGTGAGAACTAGTGTGTGTGTGTGTGTGTGTATATATATAGATGTATATCTGCTATTATATCAGTCTCATGCGATTTCTGTTCTATTTCAGGATCCAGCATCGCTCATCCCTGCTCCGTCTCTACACCCTGCATGTATGGAGCTCCTGCTCCTTATCACTCCCAGAATGCACTGCTGCCTCTCCAGGGAAGCTCAGAGATCCGAGAAATGGTGTCGTCTCTGCCGCCCATCAACACTGTGTTCATGATCCAGCCTGAGTGAGACTTACTGTACTTCTACATCTCTATGTTTTAGTTCATCTGTATGTCTTACAGTAAATATTTCATTGCCGTATAGATTACAGACTAACTGATTTATTTTGTATTGTTTGATTTGAAATGGTGGGGTTTTGTGCTAACAAATGGCAGGTAATGACCCAATTATACAATTATCTTTTCTTTACGGTTGTGTAGTATATACTGTAATATAATCACAATTCATCTTTGTTCTTAGTTTAGCATTCTTGTATATACTAATAAAAAATATACAATTTGTTCGCATTATTCTGGAGGGTGAAATGTATTATTTAATAAATTACAAACTAACAATCATCACTGTGATATCTGACGTTGGATAAGCGTGTAAGTGTATTCTGCATTGTTCACTAGGTTAACATGGATAACTAGGATAAAGGACTAACTAGGCGTCTCGGACACAAGCTGTTCATACATTGCGACTCTTGGTGTGAGTTCTTTAAATTTAGCTTTGTTAGTCTTTGAGCAGATGGACGCTAATAAATCCATAATCAGATCGGCTGAAATGATAGCATTGCATCATAATATATTTGTATGTATTCTGCTGGAGCAAACTCTCCACGGCTCGGATGAGGATTTCAGCATTTGTCCGTGTGTAAAGACGTGACGATAAATGATAAAACATTGTGCTGGCCTTTATCTCCTCAAAGGGAAAATCCATTTCAAGCCTCGGACAGGAACAGATGGCTTGAAATGTAATGATTACAAAATCCTGACGTTAAAATAGTTTAATTACAAAGTCAATAATGCCTCCAACAATTGCCAGGGCTTTAGTGTAAAAACAACAGAAGGCAGAACGCAAACCTTGGGACAATGTTTAACCAGAACTTTGCATTAGGCAGAGAGACTCCATATGCAGCTCCGGTAGAGCAAAGATCAACAGATCCTGTGTAATTATGACTGTGTGTGTGTGTGTGTGTGTGTGTGTGTGTGTGTGTGTGTGTGTGTGTGTGTGTGTGTGTGTGTGTGTGTGTGAGGTAGAGATTGGGTTAGTGCAGTAATGTGTGCTTACCTGACCGGTCACAATCATATTTACCACTTATGCTTTTACAATCATTTTACACTCTTCTTACAACAGCTTTCAAATGTTCATTCACATCTGTGGACTTCTTTTTCAGCACACGCGTATAGCAATAATTCCTTGCATTCATGTTAATACACTACGATTCAAAACTCATGCATATCTTAACTATAATTTTAAAAGTTTTTGTCTAAATAATGTTTAAAAAATATAGGGTCAATAAGATTATTTAATGTTTTTGAAAAAAGTCTCTTATGCTCACCAAGGCTGCATTTATTTGATCAAAGTGCAGTAAAAACTGTAATATTTTGTGAAATATTCATTTAATTTAAATGAACTGTTTTCAGCAGTCTTCAGTGTCACATGATTGTAATATAAATATAAACTTTTCAGCATTTATTAAGAGCAGCATTTATTTGAAATATCACTATAAATATCTTTACTGTCATGTTTGATCAATTAATGCATCCTTACTTTATTAATTAAGTTATTAATTTCTTTCAAGAAAATCTTACTGAGCTGATACTGTTACATATGTTATTTCATAAGAAGTTGTTGTATCTAATGGCTAACTTTGATGCAATTGAACATTAAATGTACATTTAAATTCAACCAGCAGGAGTCCTAAAGATCATTTCCAGCACTGTGATCAACATTCAGGGAGATTTACAGTATTTGATTGCCCTGAATTTTATTGTATATGATGGGTACAAGTGAACTACTAAATAAAGCATACATAGGCCTACCGTTACTAAAATTATTATATTGTTTGCTACATGCTACATTGTTGTCATATGAACTCAAGTTGCATGTGTAACTCAACCGAGTGGTGTAAACTTGGAAATAAAAAAGATTATTTTGGTATTTAAGTCAAGTTTGTGTCAAAATGACTCACTTTTTATCACACCGAGTCAAGAAAGAGATAAAAATATGGATAGTTAGTAAGAGTTTGAGGGTATTTTTTTAGGATAACAAAGTCAGTATTTTAGATCCATAAAGTAAAAAATATTTTTTTACAGAAGTAATAAATCAAAAGTAAAAAATATTACATATCATCTTAATTAAATGTTGATCCAATTGTTGAGGTCTTTCCGCAAGATACATGTGCAAACATTTTTACTAAGGGAAAGGACATTTTGAATGAACTTTTATTTTTTGTATAACTTGTTGTGTTCTGAATGAGTGCGGCACAGACCAGACTCACACCGCTCACACGTTATCGCCAGCATCGGCTCTTAGAAGTGTTTCCTCAACACTTGAGATTGCAGGGTTGAGAGGAAAAAGCCCTACAGCATCTCTAGCAACACATCCATGACGGACCTTTATCAGTGTGCCGTTTGTGGAGGAGGCTTTTGACTAGATTTCACCGTAGAGACAGTTTGTTAACTGTCAGAGAACTTAGTGCCAATAGCCAAAGGAATGAGTTATACAGTCCTTAAAGGGATAGTTCACCCAATTCTGTCATCATTTACTCACACTCATGTTGTTCCAAACCTGAAGGAGTTTCTTTATTCTTCTGAACATAAAAGAAGACATTTTAACATTGACTTCCATATTGGGGGAAATAAATACTATTGAAGTCAATGGGGTCCATCAACTGTTGGATTTGGCACATTTTTCTTCTTTTGATGACTGAATTTTCATTTTGGGGTGAACTACCTCTTTAAGGTTGGATACTCTATCAAAAACAATATGATGTGTGTATTGCTTTTAAACTGCTTTTTAAATGTAAAATAAATACTTAAATTGCTTTCTATATCCACAGCTTAAAGTCTTGGCCAAATAGCAGGGACTGTTGTCACACTGGATGGGTTAAGTTGTCACTTGCAACTAAGTTTTTTTCTGCATTTGTCACGCAAGTTTTGGTTACTTGCCACGGTCTTCTTTGGCTTGCTTGCTTGTTGGTGTTTAAACACTATTGAATGAGAACAACAATATGAATTGAATCTTTTTTTCCTGTTAATTACTGTGGAGTTGCTGTGAAACATTTTTTTTTTTTGTATAGAGAACTATAGATATAAAAGACTTGCAGTTCGCAAGCTTTTCAGCAAACAGTAAAAAGTAAAACCGAATAGTGAACTACAGATTGTGGTAAGAACTATGTGACACCAGCCCGACCTGATAATGCTCTCAGTTGCATTCATTTAGGCATATGGAGAGAAGTGCTAACTCATTCTGCTCCTCCATCTCTTTTGTCGAATTCTTGTATTCTACTTAACGACTCTCTTCTTAGGCCACATGCATGATGATGTCTCCTGTATGAGTATTATTAGATGTAATGTGCTGTGTGTCCACACAGGGGCAGTGTAGTGAAGGACACTGAAACACTATTGTCCTCAAGGTGTGTATCAGAGTTCAGGAGCACTTTGGCCATTTCATGCGTATAATCACTGTTTTAGGAGATGATGCTTTTAATTCATCATAGCCTTTTGAATCTGGTTGCACTGACATTAAATGTTTCTATTTTTTGATTGTACATTTCCTCATTAGGTCCTTTGCATAGAAGCAAATGTAAATGTACATTAAGGGCTTTTATTTTTTAAGTGGACCTGAAATAAGTAAATGCTGGAAATATGTATTTTTATTACTTTTTAATTTTGCTCGTTTTCCAGGAAAAGGTTTCTTGCATTCTTTAAAAAAATAAAGATTCTTTATTGGCATTTAGTCTCATGAATAACCTTTACCATCCATGGAACCGTTCCATTGCACACAAGGTTCTTTATAATGTTCTTCATATTAAGGGGGAAAAAGGTTCTTTGAGTGACCAAAACTGGTTCTTGTACAGCGTCACTCGAAACCTGCCTTTTCGAACCTGAAAGTGTGTGGAACAAAACTTCGGAATATAAGTTTATAGTCTATAATTTATTAATTTTCTCATCCTATTGGCAAAAACTGTTTTTAAAGCATAAACATCACAAAATTATATTATATTTGTGCTTTAGTTATCCAATTAAGTATGAGAAACTTAGTTTTATCTACAGTTTTGCTTCTCAAGTAAATTTATTGGAAAACAAAACTGCTACATAAATCTATTTTACTGAAAACA
>NW_027509209.1:95000-235000 GCF_051911475.1 Siphateles boraxobius | reverse complement strand
AAATCATTTGTGATATATTTTTTAGTTACCCTAAAAAGGGTAAAAAGTTCTTTTCAGGCTAAAAAAATTCACATTTTTAACTATTAATTATATATTTTTTAAAATACAACAGATTGACTGATAAAAGACTTATGCCCATTCACAATGAAAGCAAGAGACAACAAAGTATATTATATACCATCATTAAAGTTAAATATTAAAACATGAAATAGTTATTATTATTATTTAAAATAAGAAAATAAAAAAAACATTCTTTCGTAAATACATCGAGTTAAAAGTGGCAATTTAAATAATATTAATGATAATATAATTGACACAGAAAATTGTTCTGCTTGTCTTTACATGAATAATGACATTTACTGTATCTGCATCTATATCTCATTCCTGACTGGCGTTTTGACACTCTTTATCGAGTAAGGCGATGCGTTTTAATAATGTACATGCTTATTTACAGTGTCTGTTTTTATTGAGACGCCACAAGAATCAGGAATTCTTGCCATGCCGAACACGATCCATATGCAAGTGCTTCCAGCGTTTCATGCCGAACACGATCCATATGCAAGTGCTTCCAGCGTTTCAAACTGGGGGAATGTTTCCCGAGGTGCCATCCTGTAAAAGTGTGCATTCTCCCGGTTCACGGCTCACTTTAGCACACAGATTCACACTATCGCTGCGCATTGCCATCAGTCAGACCTATGCGGTGTAAGTTTAGGATTTTAGTCGAGACCACACAATGGCGCCCAACTCGTTCAACTAACACTCCAGCAAATCACTTTCCAGCTGTCCGTGACATAAACCTTTGTGGCCCAGATCCTGGAAAATCATTTTAATCGTGTGCTGATCCACGGTCCCCCCCTCGCCCCCGAGGTCCTGCCGAAGGCTCCAAGGCATGGTGGGTTAAGCTGCAGATTCTCGAGATTCCCCACAACATAGCAGCGATGCTTTAGAGAGTTTCTGCAGCTTGTTATAGGAGATGCCTGGGATGCTTCTCCCAGTGTATATTTTCATTTACTCTGAGTGCTTGGCACACTCGCTTCATAAACACAAGCCTAGGTACACATAGACAGAATTGTTGCTTTGCACTCCATGTGATGAAAGAAGTTATTCATTAACATATCTAATTTACATAGCTGAGAGGTGATATTTAGGACCCCAAGGAGCAACGGCCAGACAGATGATGGTTTCTTAAGAACCCGTAGCAAAAGTTACTTTAACAGCGATTTAAAATTAAATCAGTGACTTTCAAGAACATAGAATCTTATCAAACCTAAATTTTCTTATTTCTTCTTATGTTTCTGATGTTCGCACTGAAAATAATTGGACTTTACTTACCCATGAAATCTGACATTTGCTCATGATTCAGTTCAGTTGAATCAATAATTATGGAAATGATTTTTTTTCTCTCTCAAATATTTCACCTCTGTATAATTTTCCTTATTTTTAAATCACGACACTACCGTTCAAAAGTTTTGGGTCAGGAAGATTTTTTGTTTGCTTGTTTGTTCGTTTGAAGGAAATTCATAGCAATTTATTCAGCAAGAACGCATCAAAGTAAAGACGTTTACATCGTTACACAAACTTTCTATTTAGAAAAATGCTGTTCTTTTGAACTTTCTATTCATCAGAGAATCTTGAAAAAAAGGATCACGATTTCCACAAAAATTAACTGTACTCAGCATTGATAATAAATATTTCTTGAGCATCAAATCATCATATTATACTGATTTCTGAAGGATCATGTGACACTGAAGACTGGAGTAATGATGCTGAACATTCAGCTTTGATCACAGGAATAAATTACATTTTAAAATATATTAAAATAAAACAAATTGTCATTTTAAATTGTAAAAAATATATATCATAGTAGTACTGTTTTATTCTAGAATTCTTTCAAATACATAAAAAAATATATTACTGATCACAAACATTTGAATGGTAGTGTATACTGTGTATATATATATATATATATATATATATATATATATATATATATATATATATATATATATATATATATAATTTTTAAGTCATGATGGAACATTTCTTTTTCTTTTCCCCTTCCAGGTGACAGTGTTCCCCTGCGGTCTATGGTCTCACGCCGCCTGTTTTTGTGCACCCAAACTGTGTGTCCCATTCTCCCCGTGTCTGTCATGCACCTTGTTTCCAAGTATGGCCCCTATGAGGGACTGTCACTGGGGGCCCTTGTGGGAAATGAATGGCGACAGAGAAGGGCAGAAACGACAGGACAGCTGCCTCTGTCAGCACCGGGTCAGACTTCAGGCACTGGGTGGCTTTAGTGCTCCACCGTACGGACCTTACATTTGTGTTTCTGCCAATACGATTCTGCTGTCATCATCTGTCTCTCATTGGTTTACATTATTCTGCTCGGCCACACACACACGCAGTTAATGAAATGTTCTAAAAGCGAATTTCAATTATTTACACTTGAGTTGAGTACGCTTGTTCACTGTTCAAATTTGAAAGAAATGAATAGCCTAATTTTATTCAGCAAGGACCCACTAAATTGATCAAAAGTCACAGTGAAGACATTTATAATGTTACAAAAGATTTCCATTTTAAATAAAAGTTGCATTCTATTCCTCAAAGAATCCTGGAAAAGTATCATAGTTTCCTTTAAAATTAAGCACAACTGTTTTCAAGATTTTCAAGAAATGTTTCTAAAGCAGCAAATTAGCATATTAGATGCTGAAAATTAAGCTTTGCCAAATAGAAAACTAAAGAAAATAAATCCAGCCTTAAGCGTAAGAAACTTTAAAACATTAAAACATGTTACCGACCCCAGAAATGAACCTTTGAACAGAAATGTACATTTAAGTAAGAACTTTACATTAAAACATTGTTTTATAATGTTACACTGTAAAATAAGTTGCTGCCAGTTTTAAGTCTTTTCAACTTAAATTACATTAAACCTACTTGAAAAATGAGTTAAATCTTGTATAACTTATAAATTTCCTAACTTATTTTGACGAGGTAAAGCAACGTAAAAACATGTTATCATAAATTATTGATCATATGATATGTTTACAGTGTACTAAGGGAGCCGTGTGTATTAATATGAATTGTGTATATTATGTCATCATGTATATTAATATGATATATGTATATATATATATATAGGACATTAAAACTATTTTCTACCAACACAGCGACATCTTGACTAAATACAGTAAAAACTAATGATAAAGATACACTATGAACTATTTTAACTGTTTCTTTTACTTAAAATGCATCTCGCACCATTAGCGATGTTCAAAAGTTCAAAAGTATATTGACAATGTGTGAATCGCAGCGAAGTAGTATAAGGTATACTTTCATAGGTCTGTCACCATTGAGACAAATGTGCATTACACATTCAGCTAATTATGTGCAGTACAATCAATCAAACTGAACAATCAATCAAGTGACATACAGTACATTAAAAAATGTATACGTTCATAAACCTTAGAACAGTAAAACAACAATAGTTTCGGTTCTTTTTTTTATATAAATGACCTCGCAAAAGCTGTGCTTTTCTAAAGGCAGAATGTTTAGGTTGTAAAATCTAATTACTGTTTAAAAGCTAACCATTAGATTTAATGTAAAATAATGATTTTCTTTTTTGTGAGTGTGAAAGAAATGTGTTTTGTTTTCTTGCAGAGATGTGTGCTGTCCCACAGCCCTAAGATGTAGAAATAAAAACTTCAATAGAGAGTTCAGAGAGCAAGGACATGTCTGCCCATGTGATCAAAATATGTTAGATTGTGTTGCATTGTCCACCAGGAGCCCAAACGCACATGCGCGCAAGCTAGTTGTCTTTCCTGTGAGTTTCAATTAACCAACACTGATAATGTTATAGGACTCCATTCATGACTTCACAAAAAGCTTTGGCCTGAGGGTGTCCTCTACTACCCAGAACCCCACTCTCAGCTGTCTCCCAAATCACACGACCCAATGATGATGGACGGCACATGACCATGACTCCACACCCTAGCGCTCCGCTATCCTCACCGCCGCACGCCTTTGTTGGAAGAGAGTGTGTGTTGTTACAAGCGGACCACCCTAATTTTAACCGCTAATGGGCCTGACCCTGCCTGGATCCAAGTCCCTGCCAGAAATAGCCCACCGACTGACAGTCATGGGTTTGACGAGGAGCCAAAACACATTTGAGTCGGGTGGAATTTGTTGCCCCTGTGAAAATGCAGAACTAATATCTTCCTCCTCGATTTTTGCCTCTTCACGACCGGTCCGGCTTCAGCCCCTAAATGCATCTTCGATTGGAAAGTTGACGGTACCAGCATTTCTGAAGTATATTCTGTAGACGGTGCATTCAAACACTCTCGTTCGTGGTTGTTTAAATGCTCTCTGAGCAACAAAGATTTCTATTTACAGTGTGTTTTTAAAAACATTGAGCATTATAGCCAATCACAATCATTTCTGTTGAGTGGATGAACGCAATGGCCAATCAGAGGGGCTAGTCAGTGTGTTCGTCAGAATCCGCTTACCGCTGAAAACGCACAAGGTTTTCTTTCAACCAACAAAGTGTAAACACAATGTAAATAAGAGATTCATTGCACATTTAAGACAGCTTTTTTATTCTAACGGGAGTTTTCGCGACAGTGCAGAATTCAGTGAGTTTAAGCTTTAGAGATTGAGAGCCTTTATAAAGGGAGGCACTTCTCTTGCTTTCTGTTTATTCCCCATTCACAATCTGAATACAAGTTGAGTTATTCATGCTGTTAAATATAACTGCAGTTTCTGGATTGACAACCTTATTTAGATACGCAACTGAATCAGAAACTACGATGACTGACACTGATAGCCGGATGAGACTAAACAGGACAAATTGTTTTAAAAATACTCAATTCAACATTTTGCTCTTGTACCGAAATTGATAATGAGAAATTTTACTGGTATTAGTAGCGACTACTGAAATGTTGGTGCCGTGACAACACTAATGGGCAGTGGCCACAGAAATGATGTCAAGATAGAGTAACTGTTTTTAGTTTTTTTGCCATTGGTTTGAGTTTACTTTAGTTCTAAAATGTCTTTCAGCAAATAAGCCTGCAAAGAATCTGATTGCTATGACAATATACGCATTTGATGCTACTTCCTGCCATTCTCTCAGTTAGGGCTGCAAAATATGTCTGAGTAAATAAGATATTGCTATATGCTGTGATCGTTAAATCGCAAATTTGATTGACTGTATATGCGCTGTGATTTTGAAGCACAGCACTGTGATTAATTCACAAACATGCAGCTCATAAGTACGGTATAATGTACATCTAGACGGTTGTTATCTCAGAATAATACCCCGACAGGGTGATCAGGACCCCGACGTGAAGCTTATTCGAAATATTTAATTAGGTCTTTAAACGCAAAGCTTCCGCGGAGAGAGCAGCTGCTAGCACGGCAAGATCAAACTAGATGGAGATTTAATCGACCACTTACACAGCATAACGACTCGGTTACTAACGTAACCTCGGTTCCCTGAGAAGAGGGAACGAGTATTGCGTAAGTAGCTTACGCTATGGGAAAACTCCTTTTCTCAAGAATATTGAAGTCTTTATGTAAAACGCATTGCAGCTGCACAGCTGACAGCAATGAACGAAGGAAGCTCGGTCATTGGCTGTGCTGCGGCAACTTGCTCGAACCAATGACGGGGCGACTCTGAATGCGCGACCAGTGAGCACGCTTCAGAGCCTGCCAAGATGGGCGTGGCCAAGAGCTATTTATTGAGCGCCCCGTCATGAGAGTTCTTTAGGTTAAAACGACTGAAGCGAACTAACCAAGCACAAGCACGGCAGCTTACGCAATACTTGTTCACTCCTCTCAGGGAACCGAGGTTACGTTAGTAAACGAGTCGTTCTCTTTCGAGAGGTCTCTCCTATTGCGTAAGTAGCTTACGCTATGGGAACACCATGCAAAACGCTGTGCGTGCTGAACTTTGCCTAATGATAGCCAGAGGCAGGTGCCTGAGCTGAAAAGCAAAGTTATCATCCAACTAGCCGGCAGAGGCGAGCTTTATATGTGGGAAAGAAAAATACAGAGCGGCTAGAAGGCGCTCAGTGTGACACAAGCACATACATAATCTAGATACGAACTCGTAGTTCAACTAGCATCATGGTGATAGTACATTGGAATGCAATGTCGGGACCTGTAGGTTGTAGAACCTGATAAATGTGGACGGTGAGGCCCAGCCTGCCGCCGCACAAATATCCTCGATCGGTATTCCGCTCGACCATGCCCAGGAAGAAGCCACACTCCTGGTGGAGTGTGCTTTGACTCCCCAGGGGCATTGAAGTCCCTTAGCTTCATAAGCCGGTGCTATAGCCTCAACTATCCAGTGAGAGATTCTCTGCTTTGAAACGGCGGAACCTTTCGTACGGCCGCCAAAGCATACAAACAGTTGTTCTGTCTGTCTGAATAGGGCAGAACGCTCCAAATACACTCTGAGAGCCCTAACGGGGCAGAGTAGATTAGCGTCGTGTTCGTCTGCTGGAGACGATAGCGCAGTTAGGGAGATAACCTGTGCTCTGAAGGGAGTGGTGAGCACTTTAGGAATATACCCGTGTTTCGGTCTAAGGACGACCCTGCAGTCGTTAGGTCCGAATTCTAGGCAGTCAGCGCTTGTCGAAAGCGCGTGCAGGTCGCCCACTCTCTTGACCGAGGCGAGTGCCAGCAAGAGCGCAGTCTTGAGCGAGAGCTGTTTAAGGTGCACGGTTCGGAGTGGTTCGAACGGGGGCCCTTTAAGAGCGTCTAGGACAGTAGCTAGGTCCCAGATCGGCACTGAGGGGGGGCGTGAAGGGTTCATCCTCCTAGCGCCCCTTAGGAAACGAATAATTAGGTCGTTTTTTTCCCAATGGACGTTCCATTACAGGGTCGTGTGACGCTGTGATGGCCGCCACATATACTTTAAGCATGGAGGGGGTGCGGCCCGCCTCCAGAAGCCCTTGTAGAAAAGCGAGTACGTTCGTAACCTCGCATGTTTCAGGGTTCAGGCTCTTGGCATTACACCAGTCACTGAACACTTTCCATTTCTGAGCATATAAGCGTCTCGTGGAGGGCGCCCGTGCCTCAGCGATGGTTTTTAGTGCTCCGCTCGTGAGGTTCCTGGGAACCCGTTGAGGGGCCATGCATGAAGGGCCCACAGATCGGGGCGGGGATGAAAGTAGGGACGCGGCTCTTGAGCCAGCGTTGGAGAGGGCGCATATGCAACAATCCTAGCTGGAGTACGGCCGATGCTGAGGCCATGAGACCGAGCATCCTCTGAAACCGCTTGACGGGGGCGCGCGCGCTCGCCCTGAATGATGTTGCAAGGCGCCGGATGGTGAGCGCGCGCTCTGATGAGAAAGAAATCCTCTGGCTGGGAGATAGTATGCTTTTTGCAAAATTGATTCTTAGACCCAGGCATTCTAAATGGCTGATAATCCAAGATCTGTGTGTTATTAACTGACTCTCTGATTGTGCTAGGACCAGCCAATCGTCGAGATAATTCAGTATTGGCACTCCCCTTTGTCTCAAGGGGGAAAGTGCTGCATCCATACATTTCGTGAATGTACGGGGAGCCAGGGACAGGCCGAACGGAAGTACTGTGTACTGGTAAGACTGTCCCTCGAAAGCGAATCTCAGAAACGCCCTGTGATGAGGCGCTATTGGAATGTGAAAGTAAGCATCTTTCAGATCCACTGAGAGAAACCAATCTCCTGGGCGTACTTGCGCGAGGATATGCTTGGTTGTTAACATTCTGAACGAGCGGATCATTAGTGCTTTGTTCAGGTGTCTGAGATCTAGGATGGGGCGGAGACCGCCATCCTTTTTCAGGACGAGAAACTAGCGGCTTTAAAAACCTTCCTCGCTCATAGAGGGGGGGACAGTTTCCACAGCGCCCTTTTCTATTAGTTTGCGCACCTCGGTGCGTAGAACATGTGAACACTCCTTTCTCACTTTCGTCTCGAACGTGGCACAGTCGTAAAACGTGGCGGTCTGCGAGCGAACTGGAGCGAGTATCCGTGCTTTACTATATTCAATACCCATTTCGGCATATCTGGAATGTTTTCCCATGCCGCTGCGTGTACAGATGGGCTGAATACAGGCTAGGGGCGGGCCGCTGTGACGTAGGGACCCGGCCAGCGAATCGCCTGAGCTCGTAGCTCTAAGAGGCGCGGGCGCGCGCTGAGCAGCCTAGTGAATGGGCGCGTGTGTGATTACAACAGCGCGCGCTGTGTCTGTAAAACTCGCAGCCTGAGCTGGGGTTGTGTTTGATACTGTAAGGACAGTGTTTATAAGTGGGGGTGCATAAACAGTGGTAGGCACACTCGTCACTTTTATAATGTTTCCCGCTTTTACTGGGGGTGAATTTATAACTGTGTGAACAGTGCTTGTGTGTAGTGGTGCGTACATGACCGTAGGCACGTGATCTACATTCATGGGGCGCGCAGCCTGAGCTGCGAATGAATTTGGCACTGTTTTGACAGTATCTGGGAATGCACACTTTGTGGACATGTGAACCCTTAGTGACACAGGCAGAAAAAGACTCTTTTTGTGTTTTCTGTGCGTCGCCGTAAAAACGGCGTTTGTTTGCAGGTGAGCGAGCTCTTTGACTGGCCCATTGACTGCTGTATGGACATATCCAGCCGCCTGTAAGGGGACTGGGTAATGTTTGAGCTTTTGCAGAGAGTGTGGTCCGGCTTTTGCGAGACACGCACTCTCTCTTCTCATTCCTATGGCTAGGACGGCTTTCGAGGCTCAGGGTTCAGCACGAGCTTGGCCGGCGGCGGCATAGGCGCGACCGGCGAGAGCAGAAGTAGTGCGGCAGGGCTTCGAGGGGTGGGAAGCTTTGGCTTTCCATTCGGTGGTGGAGGGCGGGCAGAGATGATTGGCCACGGCCTCCTCGAGGGGCAATGTTCCCTCGTAGCCTCTTTCCTTCGCGCCGTCCACAGAGTAGAGCGAAGAAGAAAGAGAAGGCTTTAGGCGCGCAGAGTGGGGGGCTTTCCACGACTTGGTGAGTTCGTCGTGAACTTCCGGGAAGAAGGGAGAAGGCCTTTGCCGAGGGGCCTGCTGGCACCCCTGCAGAAACCACTCATCCAGTCGGCTGCGGGTTGGTTCTTCGGGAGAAGACCAATCGAGCCCGAGGTCTTCCACGGCCTTAGAGAGGACACGGATAATCTCGGTATCCATGGTGGAACCCCGCTCGTGCTAGCTAGCGTCGACGGGGCGGGGTCGAGAGTGGAGCCCGGCCAGTCGTCCGATGCAGCGTCGATGGACAAGCTGTCATCCATTCCCCCGTCGTCCTCGGACGCGCCGAAAGTCACAAGGCCCACCGCTCTGCTAGAGGGGTGTGGGTCCGGCTGGGTGAACTGAACCGGCGGTGGGGAAGGCAAGAGCGGCGGTGAAGCACGCGGAGACTGGCTCGGCGTGACGTCACTGAGCTCCGGTTCAGGAAGCCTCTGTGAGCGACGCTTTTTCTTAGTGCGCGGCTCAAACAGAGGGGTAGCGGCGACGGGCTCGCTCACGCCGAAAGCGGCGAGGCGAGCCCGTAGTGCGGAGAGACCCAGGTCATCACATTCCGGGCATCCGCCCTTGGTCAAAGCAGCTTCTGCGTGGTCCCGGCCCAGGCAGCGAGCGCAGATGATGTGACGATCCCCGTCCGGGAGAAGGTCTCTGCACGACGTGCAGGAAGGCATTTGAAACAACGACTCAGAAAATTGCTCTTTTACAAGTGTCGCAGGGCGAACAGATGTAAAGATACTTGCGTGTGTGGCACGCCGGATGGCTCAGTAGGATGGCGTTCGAAGGCGGCTGAAGGTGCCGACGTCCTCGTAGCAATCCCGCTGGTATGCTTTTCGACGGCGGCGAACTTCAATAATCCGGAGGATCCAGCGAAGAAGGTGTTCGCTGAAGGAGATTAAATCTAAAGAACTCTCATGACGGGGCGCCCAATAAATAGCTCTTGGCCACGCCCATCTTGGCGGGCTCTGACGCGCGCGGGCGCGAAGCGCGCTCATTGGTCACGCATTCAGAGTCGCCCCGTCATTGGTTCGAGCAAGTTGCCGCAGCACAGCCAATGACCGAGCTGCCTTCGTTCATTGCTGTCAGCTGTGCAGCTGCAATGCGTTTTACATAAAGACTTCAATATTCTCGAGAAAAGGAGTTTTCCCATAGCGTAAGCTACTTACGCAATAGGAGAGACCTCTCGAAAGGGAACTAAGTCATTATGGGGATAAAAGATATTGATATGAGATTAAACTTATTTTTTTTAAATCGTACCTGTTTGTTATTTTATAATCCAACTGTGTACAAACAATAGTTGCAAAAATGACAGCAGCTGCATTTGTGTGAAAAGAGAGAGAGCGAGTCCACAATACTGGATGACATAATTAAATAACTGTACACAAAATATTGAATTGACTGAGTTTTAATATTTTATTTGCTCAACAAACTCAAAACTTCCAAGAAGAAAAAACGTTGTTAGCAGTAACCCGGATGTGTTATCTGTTTTCAGCGCTTACTATCAGGGAATAACATATCGCTGGATGGCACGATTGACCAATCAGAATCAAGTATTCCACAGAGAGCGGTGTAATAATAACATATAATGGCATCTCAGAATGGCTCGGTTCATTTACTGTGCATCGAGCCGCTATGAGACGCTGAAACACCGTATCATAAACTGCATGTGGTCAAAAGAACAGTGTCCTGCTTCACTCTCAAACATTCAGAGCATATATTTATTGGCTGGCACTATGGCAAAATAAAAGTTTTATGGTTTGATGTTTGAAAATTAAAAAAAGAAACATGTATGAATCATTCACAATAAGACTAATAACATTCATTTAGAAAAATTCGGTGAATTTCCATCTAATAACAACACTTTCGAATGTTCGGTTCTCTAGTGTTGGTTCATGGACACAAATTAAATATTAAATATTTTTAATTGTTTTCTTTTAAATTTTTGTATTATTTATTGTATTATATATTCTTAATTAATTTAATTGAATCTGTTGTCTCATGAACACTTGTTTGGTTCTACTTGGATTTTCATGTTACAGTAGCATCATCTCTCTTTACGAGACAAGACAAGACTAAAGAGTTCTTCCAAATAGATAACAGAGAAGAACGACCTTTCCTTCCATGTAATGGTCTATTCTGGGGTCTAAATAAGCATCTCAGACATATGCTCTTTTAAAAACTAATTGGATGCTGGTGCTCGTATAGGACCAATCTTCAGCACACTGTTCAGAAGAATAACATCGTTTTTTGTGTTGTTGTTGGTTTTTTTGCAATAACAAAAAACACTTGAAGATAAAAAGCATCTTCCTGAGCATCAGTCCAAGTACCCTAAAACATTATCCTCTGATGAACTGCATGATGAATCCCAAGTAAATGTAACCAGACTGGTCAGTACAGATCCATCATTGTTTATCAAAAGGGTCAAACCTGGCAATGCCTTCATTTCTTTAAAAGTAGTTCCTGTTCCTTGCTAATTCTCTTTTTTGAAATCACAAATAAACAAAGGAGCCACGCCGACTGACTGCATGTGTAGTCAAATAGGAGATTTCAAATTGATTAGTGCAGTTATTCTTTAACAGAAGCACATTAACACTTCATAAGTCCCTGAACTTTCAAGGTCCTCCCGGCAGAAACTCTACATTAGTCCTTTCTGCACCATATCCACATATCTCCACCGAACCACTGCGTTATTCAAACATCAATTTAAATAGCTGGCCTTGCGATTCTCCGCAGTAAGAATAACTTTAAAAATTAATGGAAATTGCATTTAACAAAACATAATGACACTTGTATGGGCTATTGAGTTTGATATTTGAATGTCTGGGCAGTGGCTTATTTTCAACAATGAGGCAGGAGAAAGTGTTTTCTAAAAGGACTGCCCAAACTGAATAATAGCAGAACTTGGCAAGGAAAAATAATCAGTTTCTGTAATTGACCGTGAATGAAAAAAGTAATTAAAATTCATCCATGCTGAATTTTGGCACATATCTGTTTCAAGTTATCATGCAGAGTTGATGTAGTTTTTTGCATTTAATATCTGAACAAAGAGAATTTTGTCTAGTCGGATGTACAGATTACTGCAATACACAACCTCACTTAAAGGAAATCAAAAGCCCAAAAACTTAAAAGCTCAAAAAGTCCTGTCACATGAAATGTTTTTATAGTTTTTGAGGAGCAAATTTAAAGATCTTGTTCATAGGGTTATGAGTTGTTTGTGTGCAAATTTCAGCATAATGTACATTTTATTTAGAATTCAATAAAGCGAGAATATATTTACTGGCCCAGGGCCTGTTTAACAATGAGACCTGTGAGAGCCATGAAGAGCGTGTCTAAAGCAAAGCTTTATGGATGGGATGACTGAATGGAGACACTGTGTATGGATCTGTTTCTGCTGACACTCGAATGGCACTGAGAGCCAGCTGACGCTGTGGTGTGAAGAGTTGATCCGGTCAATGTGGATTTCCACATTTCCTCCTCAGTCTGGGTCACCACTTCATCACTACCCAAGAGCAGCAACAGGTGTGTCCTTTCTACTTAAACGACTGCAGTTCATCCTAACAACATCTGTTATTTGTATGAATTTGTTTGTCACCTTAAATATTCTGAGCAACCGTGAACAGAACATTTGAAATGCACGATCATGTAATTCTATTATACTTTACATGAATATTGTTCACTTAGTCTAGTATGGCAGGTCCATATATTGAAAATACAGAGATTTTTCTGACTAGACCAGCCATACTGCAATGCTCCTGCTTGATGAATCCGATCTTCAAGCTAAAGGAACTGGATGAAATATTTTAAAGCTACAGATCTACAATCTGACTTGTGACGCAGGCTGAATCATAATCACAGACTGTTCGTTCATTGGCCAGAGGAGAACATATTTTGAAGCGTTCCTTGGTCAACATATACAAAGATGTTGCACTTGGTGACAATGGGGCAGTTATGGCCTAATGTTAGAGAGTCAGACTGGTAACCCGTAGGGTGTGTGTTCAATTCTCTATAATTGCAGAAAGGCCCCTAATCTCTCCCAGGGTGCCACAGAACGAATGGCCACACACTGCTCTGGGTTTGCAGTGTGCGTGTGTTTATTACTCAATACTCCTAATGTGTTGGCAATAACTTGAATGGGTTAAATGCAGAGGACAAATTCCGAGTATGAGTTACCATACTTAGCCTCCACATGTCACAAAAAAAGCAAGTTCTGCATTGCCAATGATAACACAGACGTTTTACTGCCATCACTAACTTAAAGTTTACCATATCTATATACATACTGTAGATGCCTCGTGAATATATATATAGACTTCAGCAGATGGCGTTCATAGGATTTAGTTTATCATTAATGTTATATAATTTTATCTATATTATACATATGCAGTTATATATATTCTGTAGGTCATCCGGATACTTTTTACCTACTCTTTTATGAGTGTATATATATATATATATATATACATATATAATAGTTATTTATGCAATAGTAATTTTGATATTAATGGCTTAATTAGAATTATAGACTCAAATATTTTTATTTTTATATATTTATAATTGTTATGATAATTGCAATACATTTTTAAAAATTATTTAATTAAAGGTGCGGTGTGTAATTTTAGCGGCATCTAGTGGTGAGGTTACGAATTGCAACCATAGACTGTAAAAAAAGATGGACGACGCCCCTTCGTTCTCTTCCATTGGCGAGAAGTGAAGCCGCCATTGTCTCGATATGGCACTGACATCTTGGGACTTGAGTCTGCGCAGTTGCGATTTCGGGACCAGACATGCGCAGTAGTGAGCAGGAAGTAAAGCCGCGAAATCAACGTCCCGCCCTCACTCTCGCTGAATCAATCGTAAGCACGCGCCTCTGCTGCAGAACAAACCATTATGTCGGTGTGAAATAATTAATTATAACAATTTAGATATTACATTTAAAGCTCCAATCTCGTCAGTCCTCCAAAGATCGCGAAAAAAAGTCCGTTGTTGCTTCAGTGACTACTTTGCTCAGAGAACCTGTCAATCACAGCTGTCAATCATGTACGCCACAGCGCTGTTTTTATAGCATCAAATACTAACTAAAAACAAACTTATTTTAAAAACAAACACTTGAAATTACATCAGCGTGATGAAAACTACAGTAAATGACAGAAACTATCTTTGGAAAAAAGATATGTGAAGTGTAATTTAATTGTTTAGTTGGTCTCACGTCCCATTGAATTACACGGGGAGGCGGGGTTTATGAGCTATACTAGGACCGGCCACCGGGGGGCGATGGAGACGCTTTGGCTTCACTTTTCAGGGCTTGTGCGGCACGCTTGATTGCAACCAACAAAAGTTACGTTGGCCGACAGGAAGTGATGTCATCGTCTGAGACAGCAGAGAGTAGCCAGTTCAGCAATGAGGTTTCTTTACAAGGATAAATTAAGAAATTATGTTTACTTGATTATTCAGTAAAACTATATGTTATTGCGAATATTATTGTTACTTGTTCATCATTGTGTCAGTGTTTTATTCGCTGAACTAAGCTTGCTTCCTCGCACGAAGAGCAACATAGTAACGAAACACGTTTGTCCGTTTAGGGCCACCGTAGAAACATGTCGGGGCATTTCAATGATCGGGAACCCGCGGTTCTTATATGGATCTTATATTACATTTCTGTCAACAGATCCTCAGAAATATTACACAATGCACCTTTAATAACAATAAAAAATAAAGTATACATAAACAATTGTTTAGCTGACTTTTATCCAATTTAATTTTTAAAGAAAATGTCCTAAATATCACCTGCAATTTCTAAACCTGACCTTTGACCCCACAACAACCATTAAACAGTAAAACAAGAAGTTGTGGTGGTCTCCATGAAGGATCTAAAGAGCCTCAGTGGACTGAAATGGTTTGTGCATACGTTGTGCTGGGACAGGTGCCACTACAGCTCTCCTGAAACAGACACTCTCTGTTTCGAGTTCCACAGCAGACCCCCCCCCCCCCCCCTCTTTCCTCAACAGTTGCCGTGGTCACACTGAGTGCAGTGGTTCACTTCCATGTCACAAACCCACAATTCACCAGGGCTTCTGTTGCCTCATCAGCAACACATGGAGCTCAACTGTTCCCCTGACCACAGTCCAGCTACAATCCCTTCTGAGTCCAAAATGAATATTCTGTCATCATTTACTCCCCCTCGTGTCGTTCCTTTAACCCTTGTGTACTGTTCGATTTCTGTGTACACCCTTATGGAGCGGGTCAAATTGACCCTAATTGGATTCAACACAATTCCTCAAAAATCACACTATGAAAAACAACAAAGATTTAGATACAAACTGTAAACTTTTAATATCAACATTTGTCAAACATTACAAAAACATTATATCTGAAAATATGATTTATGAAAATGTTTTTAAACCAGTTTTGTTGTGACAAATTGGAATATAAACAGTATACTGACTTTTTATGCATATACATTTTTTCTTACGTTTCTTTTTTATGCTTTGAACATCGTAACTGAACAATAAAATGTTGCTGTATAATGACATTTTTTTATTTTCCTAAGTTAACTTTCCCTAGTTTCCTAAGACCTAGTTCCCTAGTTTCATTATTCACTCACAGGGAAGTGAGAAACCAAACATAACAAAAACATACATCAAATAAATGTTTTTTATTTATTTTTTGGCTCTGTGAAGCTGCCTTTGAAAATCCTACATAAAAGTTTTGGTTAAAAGCTAGGTATTTTAGATATATTGAATATTGAAATGGGAGCTTATTTGGCTATCTGTGTCTGACAAAGATTTTCATCTGTAATTTGCAAATAATTCTGAACACTGTGATTTTAGCTTTTTCAAGTGTTTGGTTAGGGTTAGAGCACATTTAGATGCACTTGCACATTAGAACTGGAGTTGAAGTGTCCTGACATACAGAAAATAAATGTTTTTATTTGTGTCTGTACAGTTGCTTTTGAATGGCTGGTCAAATTGACCCGCGAACATCACGAATGTAACAGTAATTTTGTTTGTATATGTCAAAACACATCAGCATGTTGAAACTTTGCATGCATGTTCATCATGATAAATGAGAAAAAAGTCACAAAATATCAAGAACAAAAACAAAAGTTAACCAGTATTTCCAACAACTAGAAAATCGAAACGGGTCAAATTGACCCGCAAAATAACACAAACAATTTAGCATCAAGCATGAACATGACTGAATCAATAAATCCGTGTGCAGTCCCATGTTGGCTCGCCAAAAAATCACTATGTGTCAGTATTTCGTTGAAACATTTCTACATCCTTTACTCAAGTACATGTTTACATTCCATTCTCTCTACAACTTGCCTTGACAATGTCTTTGCTCTCTCTTTCTTTCATCCCCCCCTTCTCCCTCGTTTTGAACGTACCCAGGCAGATTACCTGCAAATGGATGACTGGAGGCCAAGGGTTCCCTCTGTCAGCAGAGGCACAGAGCCAGGAGGCTCCTTTATTCTCACATATTAGAGAAAAGAGCCCATGTTGAAAACTGTGGGCCTGTTAAAGCTGTAAGTGATGTGCCCTGATCTTCCCTGATTCATTAGATGTGTTGAATGCACTGCTATTTCAGCAGGTTAGGTCCTATTAGCTGGGTGTTAGCACTCAACATTTCCTTGTCCTTAAGCTATTTGGGTAGAAATAGAAACCTTGTCAGGTTACACAGTCTAAAACCCTCATTGTTTGAGAGCTGTCACATCAGAAATGGAGAGTTATTGCTCGCTGTAACTCTATCTGTGAACAGGTGTGAAAGCGCTAAACCTGAAGTGGGAACAATGAATTTGAGTTGAATTAAAAGCAAATAGTATCTTTTTATTGCCAAATTGACATATTTAATGCTATATTCAATCTGCAATCAAATGTTTTTTATTTTTATATTTTAATAAATATATTAAAAATTGGCTCTATGGAAAATGTGGATTGTGGATTTTTTTTTGTTGCATTATTTTCGTGATAGTTGCAATATATATTTAATTAATGTCTTAAATTAAATCACAATAAAAATGAAAGTATAAATAATATATATAAGCTATATACTATATATATATATATATATATATATGTATATTATTTATAATTGTCAGAAATATTTTCTCTAAAGTAATTATTGATTACATTCTTGCTATGCTTTGATGCCATTTCATTTTGTTATTTGTTGTCATTTGACAATTAATTTGTATGTGGACAAGATATATTTTCCTAACAATGCTCTAGCAAAAATTCTTCCACAGTTTTTTCCACATCAATGAATCAAGGATTTCCTCCTTGGTTATGTTTTTACACCAGCCAACATGACAAGCGTGGCACAAAGATGATCTCTCTTGACAAGCCATTAATTTTACGGGCTCATGTGAGTGTTTTGTTGTTGAATAGAAAACCATTTGTCTCAATGTTTGGGGCCCTTGGAAAATATATGCGAAAGTCTAGTACAAGAATGTACAAATCCTGGGAAAATCCATCTACAGCAAATACAGAAGTTAAAACTGTGTGTATCGTTTTACACCTCAGATGCTGCTATTAGTGTTTGCTGAGAAATAAGCAGAATATTTCCCGTCCAGCACTCTGGACAGCGCTAGTTTAGCTTAATTTGTGAAAGACTCCATGAAGTGGGTTATATAGTGCCAGAATACCAAACATTCCTGTGAAATTCCCAATAAAATAACGATGAGCTTTAACCACCGTTTCAGCTGCTCTTCTGAAGTGTATTGCTTACAGCAGCAGAGTCATTGTCTCAGACTGAGCAGTGTATCAGTGTTTTCTCAGTTGCAGCATATTGTTGATTTTAAGGGTCCTGATGACAGAAAAATGCCCTATGACCCCAGCACCAATTGCATGAAAACTATTTGACCTTCGACCTGGAAATCTAAAGAGCCCAGGGTAACTGGGCACCGAGAACCATGGCATTTTGGCAGCCATGGCAGCACACTTATTTAGCAATTTTTAAAAAATCTTTTACAAGCAATCGCATTTTTAAAATTCAATAGCAAAACATGTAGGTCCATTAAAATGTATTGTAATAGCAGAACACTTTGATGGTAAAAGAGAATTGAGCTACCTGTAGGGAGGATTCATAGGAGCTGCTGTTGGTCTCTTTGGTAGAATTACGTCAAAACGAGTCGTTTCATAGAAGAGTCGTTCATTTGAACCGATTCGTGCACGGATTTGCAGTGTTTCTCGCGCGAACTTCAGTAGGCCTAAACACGATGAGGTAAGATAAGAAACACCTTTATTTCAAAATATCAAACAAGAAAGAGTTGTAGGCTACAACAGAGGCTATGTTTACTGGCATATCTCGTTTAGGATGAAATCATGAAACTGGAAGACATCTGAACGAGTAAACGGACTATTAGTCATAGAGTTGTACATTTTACATTTATTTGTACTTTTTTTTCTTTTACATTTAGTCGCAGTCAAAAAACAACAACACGATGACACATACCATGTTATATTGTTGTTGTGCAATGTTGTCTTGTTTATAATGTTGTCTTGCTAAATAATTTTACTGCAAGCAAGAGACTGCATACAGTGAGTGACTTCTGGGAACACTTTGAGCGATGATTCAAATGAGTCGATTCATTAAACCACTCATCAGTTAAGTGAACCGAATCTCTTAAATGAATCAGACTCGTGCGTAAAGAAGACAGAGTAGCTACAGAACATAAAAGGTGCTCAGTGCAGTCAGCGCGATCGACACGGAGCTTCATTTTCTGGCTGTAGACACTGAACCAGCGCTTTATTTCAAATGAAGCGTCCTCTCATTCCACTAATAATTTTTTATACGTGATATAACAGCTGTCTTCGCCATGAGCTGCCTGGATGTCATGTATCAAGTTTATGGTCCACCTCAGCCTTATTTTGCCGCAGCATACACACCTTATCACCATCAGGTATGTTCACCAAATTCAATTTATTATTATTCTGTTGTGTTAAAAGAAAATGTTGTGTTTGTGTTTTGTTTGGATTCCGAGTAAAACTTTCTCTCCTCGACTTGTTGCGCTCCGCGTGCATGTGATGTTGACAAAATAGTTTTAAAATGAGTCTCGTAGTTAGATGTTGACGTATATTTTTTTAAACCTGATTAATGCCATTTTAAGTGCTTTTTAAAGTTATTAAAAACAAAACGTGAACATATTTTTGTTTTCTGACCTTGTTGTAGTAGGCTATATCACTTGTATAAAGCATGATACGACATTGGCTATTTTATTCATTTCCTTAAGAAAAGCTTGTGGAAAAGATTGTCTTGGAAATATATTTTTCTTTATTTGACAAATATCATGTTATCCTGAATGCGTATTTAGTTTAGGATAAATACATATTATGTATATATTGAGTATATATTATATATTGGTGGTTTAGAAGCATTATAGGAACATAAATAGTGCAACACCAAACAACTATATAGTTTCTCCCTATATCTGTCTATGTATGAATAGAGTGTGTGTGAGTGTATTTCTGTATCATGTAAATTGATTTAGCCTTTTTTTTCTCTCCAGAAACTGGCATTTTACTCGAAAATGCAAGAATCTCCAGAAACAGTCAGCGGAAGCAGCTCTTCTTTCCCCAACCTCTCCGGGCCACCCATAAAAGAGGAGGACTGCGCCCGGGAGAAAGATCACCCACCCGAGGCGGAGTACATCAGCTCCAGATGTGTGCTTTTCACGTATTTCCAAGGGGACATTAGTTCGGTGGTGGATGAACATTTCAGTCGAGCTTTGAGTCAGTCTAGCAGTTACGCTCCTGGATCCAGCAACAGCAAGAGCGCCAGAGGAACATCGTCCTGGAGAGGTGGGAATCTCATGCTACCTGCATGTTCAATCAAATTGAATTAAATTGAACTGTATTGGCCAAGTACGCCTGAGCAAGGAATTTGTCACTGATATAAGGCATCCACACAGTGCATTTAGACAAAAATGCAATTTATTTTAGTAATTATAGATAACAAAAATACAGTCCTCGACAAAAGAATAAAGTATCACAAATAACGGGACACATTACCGTGCCCAACATACCCAATTTTGGTATACAATACAATAACACACTGATACGCACAGAATTAGCAATGAAAATCCTGTTACTTACAGTAGAGTATTGCACTTAAATACGATATTGCACAAAAAGAGAAGGAAATAGATTTAAATAGTTAATTTATACTATAAGTAGTATGTCGTTTCCTTGCA
Organism: Siphateles boraxobius; assembly: GCF_051911475.1. Taxonomy (NCBI): domain Eukaryota; kingdom Metazoa; phylum Chordata; class Actinopteri; order Cypriniformes; family Leuciscidae; genus Siphateles; species Siphateles boraxobius. Next base: position 214,800 of record NW_027509209.1, on the reverse strand, counting down.
TTCTTTATGATTGTACAGCTATTAATCATGACAATGGGCACAATTGTCCTTCTTTTTTTTAAAATTATTTAGATAGATTTTTAAAAGCAAATGAATTAAATTAGTTTGATTATGATTTTATTTTTTACAATTAGTTTAATTAACATATTTTCTGTGCATCATCTATGATTGCACATGTATGATTTGATTTATTTTGCATTGTTTCATAACATTTACATTTACATTTATTCATTTAGCAGACGCTTTTATCCTTAAAATGACTTACAAATGAGAACAATAGAAGCAGTTAAACTAACAGTAGGACAACAATACGCAAGTGCTATAACCCCTCTCAGTTTAACTTTAGTGCATTTTTTTTTAACTTAGATTTCATAATCTACGCAGATTTTTTTTAAAAAGCTAATGCAAATAAATTACATTTGATTGTGGAGGATAGTTTGTCGCATTTGTTTTGTTAATCCAAATGTGTGAGCATTGATTTTAAATCTCAAACAGAATATTTGAATTATCACAGGCTTTTGTGCATATTAACATGCAACACATCTAAATGTGTTCCTCCGCAGAAGGCTCATTCCCCATGAGCCAGAGAAGCTTCCCTCCCTCGTTCTGGAACAGCGCGTATCAGCCGTCGGTCACAGCATCTCTCAGCAGCGCCCTGGGTTCCTCCCACACGGATCTCCCCTTCCCAGCGGACCCTTATTCCAGTGCGTCTCTACACAGCCACCTCCACCAATCCCCCCCGGAGCCCTGGCACCCCTCTCACCACCATCACCCTTACTCACTCGGCGGAGCCATCGGCACCCAGGGGTCCGCTTACCCCCGGCCCTCCGTGCACGACATGTACGGAACGCACTTTGACCCCCGTTACAGCTCTCTGCTCGTGCCCTCGGTGCGGCCCCACAGACTTCCCCCGGCCACGGTGCCCGCGTCCGGAGCCTCGCCGTGTGACATCAGCAAGAGCGAGCCGGGCAGCTCGGCGTGGACCGGCGCTTTCACAGCGGCGAGCTCTGATATGAGTCTGAACATGGAGACAGGTGTGAACATTCAATCCACATACAGCAGACCCACAATGTATTTATGCACATAACAAGCTACACTTAAAACACGTATGGATGTCATTGCATTATCAACTCAAAAGGCATTTATTTTAAAGATAATAAAACATTTCATTAAAAAGAAGTTTGGTCTTAAATGATAAAAAAAGGAGACAAAATGTTTTGTGGCACTTTCTGGTCATTTAAAATGTTTTTGAAAGAAGTGTCTTATGTTCACCAGGGCTGCATGTATTTTAATAAAAATATAAATAAGTATATTTATAAATAAGTAATAAATATAGTAAAAATTTTAATATTGTAAAATATTATTACAATTTACATATACATTTATTTCAATTTGAATATAATTTAAAATGTAATTTATTCCTGTGATCAAAGCTGAATTTTCAGCATCATTACTCCAGTCTTCAGTGTCACATGATCCTTCAGAAATCAGTATAATATGCTAAATATTTGTTGTGACAACCGTGATACTTTTTTTCACGATTCTTTGATGAATAGAAAGTTCAAAGAACTGCATTTATTCGCAATAGAAATGTATAACATTGTAAATGTATTTTCTGTCACTTTTGATCAATTTAATGCATCCTTGCTAAATAAAAGTATTCATTTCGTTCAAAAGCATTTTTTTTTTTTTACTGAACTCAAATTTTGAATGGTAGTGTAGTTAACGTGATAACCTCTGCTAGGGTGCATGTGTGAATTTCAGGAACATTTATATCATACATGCACACAAAAAATCAGCTCGACACCATTTTATTAAGACTGAGTGCAAAAATTGTTCTGAGAAAAGCTTTATAAATGCAACTTTATGTTTTATTATGACATTTAGACTTTTTTTAAAGGGTGAAGAGTTTTTTAAGCTTAAAGCAAACTTACTTTTCAGGGCCGATGTGAAGACTCGCATCATAAAAGTCAGAGAAAAAAAATTCAATCATATAATGTCAAATAATACTGTCTATAAGAGCCTCTTGAAATACTGCACATGATCATTTTGAGAATTTATCCTGATTTTAAGATCTTTTTTGAATCTTGTTTTTGACGTTGACCTCTGCTGACATTGGTTTTTCACTCTTCATCTTTAAGACTTTAATGCTTTCTTTGCTTCAAGTCTTCCCACTTTTCACTCTGTATTTGCTACTTATTTTCCCTCTTTTCATTTCTTTATCTTTTTTTCCCTTTCCTTCTTCCTCTCAGGTCTACAGAGCCAGGATAAGAGCAAGGACTTGTACTGGTTTTAGTGCCCTGCGGCCACTTCTTTCTCCGCCGGCTTGTCTTTCTCTGGCTTTTCTGTAACAGATTCTCATCTCACTTGCAGCTCGGCGCTACACCCTCTGCAGCGGGACCATCCTAAGCTGAAAATGGATAAGAACCCTTCGGATGAGTGCAAAACTCTCTCAGTAAAGAGGAGTGTGACTAGCAGCTGCTCTCGGCCCTTCCCCCCCGACCCTCAGCGCTCTCAGCAAAACGGACCCAAAATAAGATTTAAAAAGAGACAAACGTTACTTTTGGGGGACATTTGAGAAAAGACGGACTGGCTATGAAGACTTTTCTTTTTCTGACCAGAGAGCAGCATTCCCTATCATCGCTGAAGACAGAGAAGGGCTATTTGAAGCCACTTGACTCTATCTATATTGCTTTCAGCACCTGTCATCGACAACTGTTGTGGAACTTAGCAGACGCACAGACAAGCGCTTTGACTGGATTTCATAAAAGAGGCGTTTTGTTGTATCTGGACACACTGTGAAAGGGAACAACTGGTTTGGCTTTTTATTTTTTTGTGAGGCGTGTTGTAGGTTCGACTGGAAGCAGATACGAACACTATTAAGCCGGACTGTATATACTTTGTGTCTTAGTGTGTCCAGTGCTACATGTAAGATCAAACTGCATCATGATATGCATTAGAAATATTGATTCTTTCATTTGTACTTTTTTAAGAACCACTTTTAGTCGCCGTCAGCTTAGGTCGACGTCTCACCACGCTGTATTTGAATGTATCACATGTAATATATTACCTTTGAAAGTATTTTTCCAGTGCGTTGAGGACAATGAGGCATTATCTGTTTTGTTATTATCAGTTGTGTATCTTCAGCCTATGAAACAGAAATGGAAATAAAACCAGGCGATACACACTTTTTTTGCTGCCCTTAAGTGTTTTAGAGGCTGCTTGTGAAATTGCGAATGTGATCGATTATACAAACTCTTTTTATACCAAACATATCTTGACATTTATTCAAGCTTGCTTTGGACTCTAGGAAACAAAAGACTATTATAAACCTGCTTCAACCTTCGAAACCTTAAAATCCACTCCATCAGAGACTAAATTATTGATTTATCTCAATATAGATGTTTTTCTGTGTTAGTATGTTTGACATGTTAAAGAAGGATGGGCTACTTTTAATCATGATTAACACTCTTAAAAATAAAGGTTCCAAAGGCGGGTTTTCACAGCAATGCCATAGCAGAACCATCTTGGGTTCCAGAAAGAACCTGTCAGTGAACAGTTCTTAAAAGAACCATTTTTTTCTTAGTGTGAAGAAGCTTTTTCTACTATAAAGAACCTTTTGTGCAATGGAACGATTTATTGGATATTAAAGGTTCTTCATGGAACTATAGATGCCAATAAAGAACCTTTATTTTTAAGAGCGTGTGATGTTTTTGTCCAATGAAAAGGAATTGGGCAGCGAGAAAGAAAGCGGGAGACTCAATGTTATCACGCTGACATTTGATCCTTTGCCTTTTGGTTGTGTTCGCAGTGAATACCAGACAGCTGTTGATTAATATTGGCTTATGACAACAGCAATGATGGACAAGAGATGTGTGGCCAGGAGTTTCTCTTGCTTAAGTGGGGAAAACAAAGGCCTCTTTTTAAAAAAGTAGCACTGAGTGCCTCCTAAAGTGGGGGTGCATGAGAAAATAATGTAGTTCATGTGTATGCAGTATAACTACTAAGCCAACCTGTGTGTTTTGTGACTACAGTGCTGCAAAGTATGTGTATTTTTTTAAATGATGTCTATTGAAACTCTACTCTGGTTGTATTTGTAGCCATGTTTCTCTCCCTTGAATTCAAAGTTGAGTTAATTTTATTTGTCATATACAACAGCATATCTGCTGACTGACAATGAAATGTGTAATTCAAGCTCACTATTTGAACGAAAATAGAAATAAATCATATTGAAAAAACAAAGTAATATAGGTCTAGAAAAATTAGAAGTGTAGAGGAGACCGCGGCTTGCTGTCACATATCTCAGAGTATATTTTGGAATGTCAGTTTCAATATAACCATTTCTGTATTGCCATTGGTTTCTATATATTATGTACTTTAGCAGAGCATGTTGTCACACAGTATATAGGCCCCTGCCAGTTATAGACTTTAAATGAAATTCCTTCACAAATAATTTTAAAAGTAAACCATTAGCAAAGCAATTAATGAAACACTACGTATAAGATTATTTTGAAGAACAGAAGGGTAGAATTCACAAAAATACTTGACACCAAATAGCATTAAAAAAACAAACCACATCCTATGTCAGAGTACATATTAGTTAGCATTAATTATTAGCGATAGGAAAATAAGCAATAGGCATACAATAAATTAGGTTTATACAACGGCTAATGTGCTCATGAATCTATAAACATATGATTACGCAAAGCTGTCACATTATCCCTGCCCGGTAACTCCGTGCCAATATTAGCATGACGGGACTATTTAGAGCGGCGCCGTGCCGCGCGTGCACAGAAACAGCGCGCGCACAGGACCAGAAACAGCGCGCGCAAGTACTCGCACAGCGACACTCGACACCGCCGTTTCAGTGACTGCAGGATTTGTGATGTAGAGGCATAATCTCGCAGCAGTAGCTCCTTAATTGCCGAGCACTAATTAGGGGAAAGAGGCCGAGCTGTCAGTCACATTATCCCTAGAATTCAAACGCACTCCCATGTACTTTTTTGGAGTGGCGTCGAGGAACCCGCAGCCAGTTGTCACTTCGCCCAGCGTTTGCCGAAAGGACAGACATCAGCCATGTGAAAGGTCAACTCCCCACACTTTAAAAAGCAGATCAACAGTACGCTGGCATTTTAATCAGCTTGAGTCTAATGTTCTCTATCAATAAAGTAGTTAAGTTAAACGACCATGTGATAACTGTTAAGCTTTGCCTGGTAAAATTATTACGGGCGCTGGGTTTCTAATTTACAAAGGGTTACAATCCCAAATTGTGCTAAAAAGAAACTGATTTATAATTATTTATTACATTTATCTTTCTCAGTCACCCCCAAAAAATATTTGATCCACATAAAAAAAATGCATTAGATAAAAATATATAATATTTTATATTTATATTTTGGTCCATATTGAGATGATAGCATCATGCAGTTGCTGTAGATTTATCGGTTGCATGTCCAAGATGTGAATCTCCTGTTCCAGCACATCCCAAAAGTGTTCTATTGGATTGAGATCTGGTGACTGTGAAGCCATTTGAGTTTAGTGAACTCATTGTCATGTTCAAGAAACCAGTTTGAGATGATTTGAGCTTTGAGAGATGTGGCACGTTATCCTGCTGGAAGTAGAAAACCCTTTAGAAAACTGGAACACTGTGGTCATAAAGAGATGGACATGGTCAGCAACAATACTCAGGTAGGCTGTGGCATTTAAACAATGCTCAATTGGTATAAAATGTGATAAGAAAAGATCCCTCAGCAGCCTGAACTGCTGATATAGCCTAAGACAGGATGGATCCTTAGTTTACCAAACTCTGACTATACCATCTGAAAGTCGCGGCAGAATCGAGACCCATCAAACCAAGGAACATTTTTCCAGTCTTTTCCAATTTCGGTAAGCCCGTGCGAATATAGCCTCAGTTTCCGGTTCTTATCTGACAGAAGTGTGACCGGTGTGTTTTCTGCTGCTGTAGCTCCTCTGCTTCAAGGTTGGACGTGTTGTGTGTTCAGAGATGCTCTTCTGCAGATCTCGGTCTGGCTATTCACATCTGACCTCTGGCATCAACAAGGCATATTCCTCCACAGGGGTGAAACAGCAGCTCACAGCATATTTTCCCATTTACTGATCATTCTCTCTAAATACTAGATGGTTGTGCGTGAACTTCAGCAGATCATCTTAACCATGTCTACAGGCCTAAATTCATTGAGGCGTGCAAATACATGCCTAAACTGCCATATTATTCGATGATTTGATTTTGGTGTTAACAAGCAGTTATACATAAACGTTGTGTTTTCATGTATCATGGGGACTTTCCATAGGCATAATTATTTTTACACTGCAAACTGTATATTCTATCCCCTTACACCAACCCTACCCATAAAACTACCCATCACAGAAAACTTTCAGCATTTTTATTTTTTCAAAAAACATGATTTATAAGCTGTTTTCCCCATGGAGAATTTTCCCCCCCATAATGTAGGGTTTACCAGGCCACACACACAAATAAAGAGATTTCTGCCTCGGCTGTTAAGACAAATACCTATAGTGATTGTATAGCAAATTTGTAACTATCAAAAGATTATTTTTTCTTTGTAAGTTGCATTTAAAATCCACTTGGCTGGAACATCTGAGGAGGCCCATGCAGTCTGAATGAGCATGAAACTTCTGGATGTTGCCGTGCTCTCCTTCATTTGTCCGAATGAATGCACTCATCTACAAAGCATTACAGCTTCCAGCTATCATTTATTTTATAATAAGCGACCAGAGCCCTGTCATCAGAATTCTGCCAAACATAATCTCAGTGTATCGCCTGTGGTAATCCAACCTCAATAGTCAAGATGCAAAAAAAAAAAAACACGTGTTGGCCAAATCACGGAGGGAATTGATTTTTAGTTAGACTCTAAATAAACTCAGACACTTTGAGCTGCACAAACACAGACTAACATCCACCAAGCTTGACTGAGGGAACTGCGCCACAACTGTTCCTGTAAATAAAATGGTAATTAATTCTTGACAGATGATCAGTGAGTATGTTAAAAGACACCTTGTAGTAACTTTGGCCACATTTGGCTCCTACAGGCATGATTTGCATAGATCAACAAAGAGGGCCTGTCAATCTCCAAAAATGACAATCAAAAAGCACAATAAGTTAGCCTAGAAATCTAGACGCACTCTAGCGGCAGCAAACTTTATTTTGCAGCAAGTGTAGTCTAGCAACTCTCCGTTGGCTTTCCAGCTGGAAAAACCAAACTCTAGTCAGGCCAATCACATTGTGTATAGAGTTGGTGGGCGGGCTTAACATAATGACGGCAGAGATGAGACGGTTCCGCGTGAATTCCCTGCTACTTGAAAACAAAGAAATGCTGCGGCTGGCGAACAGCTGTCTTTCCAATCGGCTTTGGCCGTGACTCTGGAGGACCTGGAGTTTAGCTTTTCTTTGAGAAAAGACAAAGAACGGCACTGAAGTCATTCTTAAAAAAGGAAGATGTGTTTGAAGTTTTGACGACCGGATACGGCAGAAGCTTAATGTATCAACTAGCTCTGCTAGTGGGAAACCGCATGGGACTCACTCAGCCACAACCGCTCTTTGCTCTGGTTGGTTGTAGCGCTAGCCTATTGCGTGCAGAGGGAGTTTGAAAGACAGACGTTTATCCCGCCCTCGGAATGAGCGCTGCCAATGGTGAGTTCCCAGACCTAACGTCTTGATGTGGGTCTGGCTTGCCAGGCTAACAATAAGTACCAAGCAGTTACAGACCATAATTTAAAGTTCTATTCTTCCTATCTAGCATAGTTTTTAAATCTCATGCACCAGCGTTCAAAAGTTGCACCATATGTAAATATGTGAACATGAATTAGACATGACGGCTTACATTTCGTCTCTTCTTCACTGAGTATAAAGTCCACAGATAATAAAGAGACTAAGAAGATTTCCTGCACATGCGCATGACGTCACAGTTTTCACAAAATCACATTTTCTTTAGTTTACACGGAGATGTTAACAGTATTGTTTTCAAAACTTGCAACCCGTTTTCAAAAGTTTTCATTTTCAGGCCCCCAAAACGCCTTTGTCGTTGAATGAATGGCCAAAACCCATTGATAGTTGAAAACAGTGGCGTGCAAGTTGAGCTGTTTCTTTAAGATCTCATGTTGTACCCTCATGACAACCAATTGAGCATGTCACCTCTTTCTTGTGTGGTCTGTTTTTGAAACAGTTACAAACACAAGTAAGTGATCAGGGTTGTGGTTTTTGTCTCTGAGAGAAGTTTCTCTTTGCGGGCGGAAGAGGCAGATGTGTAAAAGCATCTCGCCCGTAGTGGATGAGGAATGTGAACCTCGCTAATGCCGGAGCTGAAGGCCAAGCTCTATATGACATGACAGTCAGAACATCCACAAGTGCCACATGGCTGTCAATTTTCACACCACTGCTGGTGGTATTTTTCACATTAGTCACCATAAGCATTAAGTATTTGAATACAGACATCTGATGCACAGCTGAAATGTACAGATCACAAAGACAGATTTGCATAGGAAATATATTGCTAATTTTACTTTTTTATCAGGCAGGCCAGCCAGACTAAAGACTGCTCCCCGGAACACTGTGCTCTTTCTGTATCAAGGGCACTACCGCTGCACTAAAGCACCATGTGCTAACAGATGTAATACTGTTAATCTAGCAATTTAACAGCATAAAACCCTGTTGAAACCATTTTGAGCATGTCACAGGACTGATATTACAATTTTAATTACGAGGGTAATGACTTCTTTAAGGTCGAGGAGCTGCAGAGATGCTTTAATGGTGGAGAATGTTGCTGATACCTCATCTAAGAGCAGCAGATTTGTGAAACCTTTATCTTTGGCCCATATCCCAAAGCCTGGAGCTGTCAGTCATCAGCAGAGGACACACAACACAATGCTCCTGAACAATCAATCGCACCTTTGGCTTTAAACAAGAGTCTTGTCTGTTGCCTTGTTTAATGTCACATAAGTGGTGAAGCAATCATTTTTTATTTGATTTCCTGGATTTTTTTTTTAAATACAATAATAAGTTTTATATTTGGTAACACTCTTTTAAAGTGACGTAGTTACATGTCACTACATGTACTTACTATAGTAATAACAGTACATTATGCATAAACCAAACCCTAACTCTGTAGTATGTCCATGTGGTTAATTAATATAACTTAATACTTATTTGAGTAAGTACAATGTAACTATACGTCAAAGTGTGAACTTATATTATAATTATATCATATTAATATTATATAAATCAGAATAAATAAACTTGGAAATTTAATTGTGTGACCTTTTATAGGATTTATACAAAGTGGTTTCAACAAAAGTAACTTATAATTTCACATATAAATTCGTAAATTCAAGTTTATTAAAAAGAAAATATTCTATTATATTTTATAACACATTAAATTATAGTATAACTAAAGAAATCATTTAGAAACCAAATGAATTTTAAGGCAATGTTACATTAGTCATGCAATAGAAGGATTCACACAGGTAAAGTGATAATCAGGTTTATTTGCAGAAGTATTGGATCGCAATGATGGAAGCAGGTGAGAAACAGAAGAATATAGTGTTCAGGATGGATATCTGGATGAGTAATGGTCTGATCTGTTGCAGGTTCTGAAATGGAGATGAAGGAAGCAGATGACTGAAGGCAAATTGTAATTGTACTGGTAGGTATCGTATCGTCCAGGTGTCGAATTGTGCAGGTATCGTATCGTATCGTGCAGGTATCGTATCGTATCGTGCAGGTATCGTATCGTGCGGGTATAGTATCTTGCAGTTATCATATCGTATCGTGCGGGTATCGTATCGTGCAGGTATCGTATCGTATCGTGCAGGTGTCGAATCGTGCAGGTATCGTATCGTGCAGGTATCGTATCGTATCGTGCAGGTGTCGAATCGTGCAGGTATCGTATTGTGCAGGTATCGTATCGTATCGTTCAGGTATCATATCGTGCAGGTATCATATCGTATTGTGCAGGTATCCTATCGTGCAGGTATCGAATCGTGCAGGTATTATATCGTATCGTGCAGGTACCATATCGTGCAGGTATCGTATTGTGCAGGTATTGTATCGAGCTGGTATCGTATTGTGCAGGTATCGTATAGTGCAGGTATTGTATCATATCGTATCGTGCAGGTATCGTATCGTATCATGCAGGTATCATATCGTGCAGGTATTGTGTCGAATCGTGCAGGTATCGTATCGTGCAGGTATCGTATCGTGCAGGTATCGTATCGCGCAGGTATCGTATCGTATCATGCAGGTATCGTATCGTGCAGGTATCGCAGCGTACAGGTATCGCATCGCGCAGGTATCGTATCGTGCAGGCATCGTATCGCGCAAGTATCGGATCGCGCAGGTATCGGATCGCGCAGGTATCGTATCGCGCAGGTATCGTATTGTGCAGGTTTCGTATCGTATCATGCAGGTATCCTATTGTAACGTTCAGGTATCGTAGCGTACAGGTATCGCATCGCGCAGGTATCGTATTGCGCAGGTATCGTATCGTGCAGGTATTGTATCGTTCAGGTATCGTATCGTGCAGGTATCGTATCTTATCGTCCAGGTATCCTATTGTATCGTGCAGGTATCGCATCACGCAGATATCGTATCGTGCAGGTATCGTATCGTGCAGGTATCGTATCGCATTGCGCAGGTATCGCATCGCGCAGGTATCGTATCGCGCAGGTATCGTATCGTGCAGGTATCGTATCGTATCGTGCACGTAAGTGTTCTTTGAGAGAACGACGAGACCAGACAATGGTCAACTCCAGTGGGAACAGTTATATAGTGCTGGTTGATGATCAGTGAAGACAGGTGACAGGTGACAGTGATCTCTGTGATTAGGAAGAGCATGCAGGTGAGAGCCAGGGAGGATGATAGGAAATGTAGTGAGGAGGTGGTGACTAGCTGGTTACCATGACAACATGAAGTGCTTTTAACAAAAACATAAATGGTGAAGGAATCAATCTTTACTTTACTTTTACATTAAAATATATTATAAATACATTAAATTATCTCAGCATAACCACATAAATAATCTGAATTTTTTGGCATTTATGTGCTTTTAACAAAATTAACTTATATAAATTGAAGATTTAAAAAAAAAAGTACTGTATAAACATTTTTATGGAAACACTTGGAAAACATTTTCAAGTTTTGGTTCATTGGTAAACTTTCCTTATATAAATTCTATAGTTTGGCAAGGACCAATCTTTTAGTACCATTGTATATATCAAAGTACGGTATCTGATACCGCGGCACTACCACAATCTGTCACGGAACGTTGCTAAAGAGTACTCACGAAGACGAAATAACAAACAGAACAGTCTTTAAACCAAATCACTCAGGGCGATACAGAGAAACAGGCTTGCAACACTTCACAACATGACGTTAAGGACAATTGAGCTCAGGAAACATATATTATAAATACTAAACCAAACGAGGACTAAGAAGCTAATTAATAAGAAGACAGGTGAACTCAATACAGTAATCACGGCCACCATTTAACTAGAAAAAAGTAATATAACCATTCCAGCTAAGCTAAAAAACTGCATAGTTCCCTTTTAAGGGTTTCACTAGTCAAATTCCACTCAACCGGCCTTTAATGTGCGGAGATGAAGCATCACTTTTACTTTTAAGCATCGTGCCGATCTGGGAGATAATGTTGTGTCTGAAGTGTTAAGCCTGGATATCACATTTCACTCCAGTGCGCTGTGTTTGGCTTTTCACTGAAGCTGAACACACCTTACAGCAGCAAATGAATCCAAAGGTCTTGAGCTGGGAATTCCTCACATAACTCTTGTGCTTTACTACAGTTCTTTTGATGGAGAACACCAATAGTTGCTCTGTTAATATTTTTGTTAAAAGGCATACGAAGGATTTGGGGACGAATAACCATAATCCGACTTGAAAATGGGCCAGTGTGTGATTTCAACGGGTGTCTTCCACAACTGTGGTGAGGTTTGCAAACATTTCCTGCTCCATAAACGCACGTCAACCCCCTGGCAGTGCGTGCGCCGCAATAGACTTTAAATGAATGTGAGAACACATGTAAACACAGGACATTTGGTCAGACCCAAAGCTCACTGCTGAAATACAAGCGTCAACAAATCCATTGCCAGCTTACATTAACTAATTTGAGAATGTGCGAGTGTTTTGTCACTTCTACAGCTACTGATTGGAAATATGGACCTTTTTAGCAAAACGGTCAAGTTTCTGCTGCCAAAACAGTCGACTACCTCATGAAAGCAAAACATACAGTAGAGTGACTTTACTGAGTTTTGTTTATGGCTCTCTGTGGCTAATTCAATGTCATGTCATTTATACAGTGAAAATATCAACAAAGCTCAGAATAATATGCCAATTTAAAGTTAACGTTTTTCACCACACCAGGATCAGATATATCAAATAACCTCAAGTCCCAAATACCCGCTTTTACCTGCAGATGACGACAGACAAATGGACAGAACATGTCTGTGTGTGAATGAAGAGTCAATCATTGAACAATTACTTCCCATCAGCAAGACTTTTTCTCATTAAATAAGCGTTTAAAGTGTGTTGCTCACAGATTAAAGGAGTATGACATTCCAGAACATTTAAAAAATGGAAGCGTAAACAGTGCTCATGTGGTTATTCCTATTTCAGGAGCACCTCCTGTGTGTTCGTACACAGGGCCTTGGGTCTTTTTATGGATCAAGGCTGCTCAGATCACGGTTGGGTAGCTGCCATCTCACACGTCAGGTTCTCTGTGTTAATCTCAGTGACTTCAACGAGTAACTCAACTTAGGGAAGCGATGCGGTTACCGACTGCCATATAGGCCGGTCACGTGTCTGGAGGAACATGTTGCACTTTTAGTGGTAGGCTGTCTATTAAGAGGTTGTTAATTGTGTCATATCAATACTTCATTCATTTTTCTTTTAAAACATGCTTTGAGAATCATGTTGACATGATGTTTCAGAGTTGAAGGTCATAGCAAAAGTGGTTATTAATGGTCTTTGGTGTCCACCAACGTGTTTTTTCACGCGGATGGTGTATTTTTCCAATTGTTTTCAATGGGAGCGCCGCATTTTTTAAACACCATGAGCGTAACGAGGCGCTGAGTGTTTTTTTCACGCTGAAGCGCTGAGCGCCCGGCGTTTTTTACTGGTCGCCGAGAGTTGAAGAATGTTCAACTTTGGGTAAAACGCAGCGCTCATCACTGTCACTTTTTACCCAGCCGTCCAATCACAGTGGAGGAGTGGCGGGACTAATATCACAGCGTCCAAACGCCACATTCTGCTTGTTCAACGTCAACAGAAGACAACAACAAGCATAATAACAGAACAAAATAATTTAAAACAAGAGCTAGAGAAAATACGTTACATGTATCGACATTTTAATATAGAATCAACACAGAAACAAAATATGTGGCAAATGAGATTCTAGTAACACTTTCGCGGATATTCCGTATCATAACAAGCAAAGTGTCTCAACTGACAAAAAAAAAAATGCTGCGCTGCCAGAACGCTTTGGTGGACACACGGCCTAAGAGTGATATATCATTTAATCACAAATAGGTCCACAAATGCCACAACTTCTGAGAATTTACAATGCATAAAGAAAATAATGCATTTAATGCATCAATAAATGTTTTGATGTTAATTCTTTCAAGTGGTGCATTCATTTTTGGTCCAGATCTTGTATTGACAAAACAAGAGTCGACTCTACTCCAAAGATATATATCTTATTTATGTATATGTGTTTTGTAAAATTGTTAGCAAAAGTCATATGAACTAAATATATTATGAACCCCTTCAGCTTGCCACCAAAGTGACCGGTAACCTGACGATTCATTAAAAACAGAGTGTGTCTCTCAACATCTACATGGTCTTCATTCACTTTTGTTTAGAGAATTACCACTTTTGGTTTGGTTTTTTGTTTAGGCTGTGAGAAGTTAATCTGATGTATATTTGCACAGCCCAGGCAGAACTACTCTCAGTCCAGATATATGACTGCTTTTGGGAATGTGTTTCTCAGTGTCCTAAACTCTGGAACTCTGGATTGAGTGTCAGTCTTTTCAACATCAACAAGCCTCCACCTTCGAACGCTTCAGCACTTCTTCATGTCCCATGACCTCCGGACTTGCAATGATAAAAGTAAACAAACATTGTCTTACCTGGCCAGGTAACATGAGAGCTGCTGACTTCCTGCGGTGGATCCGTTAAGAGCTCACTTCCACCCACCGCTGCCATTAGGGCTGTGCCTTAGGGGTGCAGGGCTTTACGGGACGGGGAGCTGGAGGGGTCTGCGTGTCACTAATGGACCTCTGAATCATTAAGTTGAAAGCAGCAACTGAAGGGGAAAGAGAGGGGATTTGTAGAGTGTGAAACTGAACTATGGTTTGTGCAGCTTAACTAGAAATGGTTACTGGTTCAACACAGATGTGTTAGAAGAACGATTGGGAATCGCTAACTTTTGATAGCATGAGAATTATAGGATTTTGATTATAAATTAATTTGAGCTGTTTAATTGTTCATTAATGGTTATTATCGTTACCTAAAACTATTAAAAATATTTCTGTTAACTGAAATAAAGTTAACTCAAAATAAAATGTTCATGTCATGTTCCATGTCTGTCATGTGATTACCTGTTTGTCATGTGATCCTGCCATGTGTCTTGTCATTGGTTAATCGTCTGTTCATTGTTCACAGGTGTGTCTTGTCTTGTCATTAGTTTGTATATTTAAGCCCTCATGTTTGCCATCTGTCTTGGTCAAGTTTTGTTCCACTGTTTGGTAAGCTCTGTTCATGTCCTTGTTTTTAAGTTCATGCTTTTGTGCTTTGGTTTTGAGTTCATGCCATGCTTTTGATTTATGTTTGCAATAAACTGCACTTGGGTTCCCTCTACAACTTGCCTTCAGTGGATCCTTACACTTTGGCAACGTTTCTTGGGGGAACCCAGGCATTTGCTGAAGAATGCAAAAGCATTGACAAATAATTTTTATTTCTTTTCCATGTCCTTTTAGGGGCTCTGTAATTATATATAGCCTATATATTGATAAAATTAACATAACTTATCAAAATATTAACTATAAAAACAATAATAAAACTAAAATAACACTGGTTTCACTTCAGCAAATAAAAATGAAGACATGAAACAGCTCAATATTGATGTTTGACTATAAGGGAGATTTTTTTTACTATATTTTTTACTATATTTACTTTTTTACTATATTGAAAATATTTATTATCTTGGCTTTATTTTCAATGTCTGACCGTATAGACAAAATACCCTAAATAGGCTATAAAAAAATAATATCTTCACCATTATTGGTGAAACAAAAGGTAAGTTGTGTCACAAAACCTGCCATTAAATATAGAAGCTATTGAATGGTTTTACAAAGACATGTAAACCGTTAAACCGTAAAGGCGGCAACATATAAAAATCAAAAAAAAAAAAATTTTTATTAAATATATACACTACCATTCAAAATTGTAAAAGAAGTCTCTTATGTCACCAAGGCTGCATTTAATTGATCATATATACATTAAAAACAATATAATATTGTGAAATATTTTTACAGTTTAAAATATTTTCTATTTGAATACATATATTTTAAAGACATTTATTTCTAATGGAAAAGCTGAGTTTTCAGCATTACTCCAGTCTTCAGCGTCACATGATCCTTAGAAATATTCCATTCTGTATTCCAAGATTATATAATATTTACATGATATTTCTACCCCACCCTACATCATATAGAGCATAATGACAATAGACATAATTGAATTGAGAATATCAGTTTAACTAACTGTTTAACTGTTGACTGTGAATATATTAAAACAAGTCTATATTGTTGATTGCATGACAACTAAGTTCATGATCAGGTCATGGTGACTATATGCGATCTGTCAAACTGATGCCAGTCTTTCAGACGCTCACACTTCCACAGCAGTTGTTGCATGTGTTATTTATGTCAAGTCTTGATGACTATTACTATATTAGCATAGAATTCAAAGATATTTCATCAGATCTGTGCTGAATGCACATTAAAATCTAATTTGTTGGGGTGATTATCTTGAGAAAAGATGATGCAAGTAAATCAAAAGATTTAGCTTAAAACCCATAAATATGATCAAATCAGATTGAGTGCATACGAAGTGATGTAAGATCCATTTCACATCTTGATTATGTGTACTTTGCTTTCAGTGAGATAATAAAAGTCTTGCGTGTCAGAGTAAAATGAGTCCCGCTGCAGCCAATCATTTTATCTATTAAAACTCATCTTTAATAATCAAAATTACAAACAAAAAAATTCTTCATGACTTAAAATAGCTTGAATGTAACTCGACACCCTTGCTTCATTTAGTAGATGTGGAACCATGAATATGCAAATTAGCCCCGCCTCCACTCACTCACACCCTCTTGGACTATACTATAGAGTAAACATACAGGGAAACCTGTCAGCTGGTATGATTTTTAAAAGTTAAAATTAACAATGTGGTTTTATAATAATGTTACAATATTTTTATTAGTGATATAAGGGTAAAAATATAATAAATATGTAGCAGTGCATATTTAGCAAAATGCACCTCTATAGAGTTAACTTGCGTTCCAAAACGTGCCATACCATTAGGGAAATTAACCATGTTTTTTTTTTTTTGTAAAAGTGTAGTAACTATAGTTGAAACACTCATTTAATGAATTATGAGGCATGATGCATTTCTGTAAGGTGTACTGTATCTTTCAAAACACCTTCTGATGTTCATTCATGTTTATTTGGTGCTATAACTAATAATAAAGAGAAGTCACGCGACATTTAAGAGCGCCAAAACAATATTTATCATTTGAATTTTGTCTTTAAATTGACAGAATTTGAAAGCTGAGACTTTGTTTCATATCAAAAGTGACCTTCTCTGTCTTGTCTGTCGGTGCGTTGTCCGTGTCAGATGTTTTATCACTGCGCGAGACAATAGATGTGTGGCGTGAGAGCGTGAGAACAGTGTCAAATGCGTGAGAGTTGGCAGCTATAGTATATGTTTGAACTAGAAACTGATTCCAAAGAAGAAGAGGAAGAGTGAATTATACAGGGTCGTCTACAAGGCGATGTATCAGAATGGTAATTTGTTTTATATATCGCTCTCAATGACGGCACACATAGAGGTAAATTATATGGTTAGACTTTGGACTGACTTACGTTATCAAACATCTAAAAACGTCATATAGACCTATAAACAACATTAAAAACTTGATCACAAAATAGATTTAGATGTAGTAAAGCAAGTCATACTGCTGTTACTGCTTGAAATGTCATTTACAATACATTTACATTTAGTCATTTATCAGACACTTTTATCCAAAGCGACCAAAATGTCATGTCATTTGGATATTAAATACAAAAGATTGTGACATAAACAGTAGCCTGTGTCATAAAAGTGCACATGTGTAATCTAAGGCTTGAAGAGTACAAGCAGCCAGACCCCTGACTGACACACACACACACACACACACACACGTAACCCCACGCTGAGGCCAGGAAAGCAGTGCCCATGAACAGGTGGGCATAGCGCCTGTCAAGCGGGCAGAGATTGATGTGACGGGTTACGGTGCTGCTGGGTATTCTCTTTCCACACAGACAGCTGTGCCGCACTGAAGGGAGATGTGTTGTCTCTTACAGGGACGGGACACACTGGAGCTCTCCAAATTCTCTAGTCAATTGGGGTCCAAGAATGTTTTACCTAACATGAGAAGATTACTATTTTATAATCATGCCAATGTCACAGATATGCTGAATGTATTACAGTTCTACAGTAATCTCTCTCTCTCTCTCTCTCTCTCTCTCTCTCTCTCTCTCTCTCTCTCTCTCTCTCTCTCTCTCTCTCTCTCTCTCTCTCTCTCTCTCTCTCTCTCTCTCTCTCTCTCTCTCTCTCTCTCTCTCTCTCTCTCTCTCTCTCTCTCTCTCTCTCTCTCTCTCTCTCTCTCTCTCTCTCTCTCTCTCTCTCTCTCTCTCTCTCTCTCTCACCTAAGAGTTGTACTTTCTTTACTACTCAAGAAAGGCGACTGTGGTCTTTTAAAAAACGGGAGGCCAGTTTAACTGGAGTGTTTAACACTCTCAGAGCTTTTGGAATTGTTTTTTAATGGTCTTTTATCAGGGACAAATCTTTTATACACTGGGGCATCAGTCATGCTAGAGTGGAAGGTGGACCAGCCAGTTTTAATAAAAAGAGGTATTAGACGGGGATATCCTTCATCAGGACAACTCTATTCTTCAGAAATTGAACACCTACTTTGTCAATTAAGAAAAACATAATGTTTTCCCGTTTTTCTTTTTATAACTTTTTTTATTATAATGAATTGATTGAGGAATACTAAGAAGATTTATGTCTAACCTTAAAAAATGAATGAGGAGGAGGAGGAGGGCAGTGAATGATGTCCCGGGTCACTAAAGACCTGAGGTATGCATTTACTGTATGTCACGTTTTGAGTTTATTTGTGCATGTTTAAAGTTTGTTTTTGTTTTTGTTCTGTTCTGTTCATGTCTTTGTTTCTAGATTGGTTGTTAATTAGTTCAGTCTTCCTCCGTCCCCTGTCTGTCTGTCTCCATGGTTACTGATTGGTTTAGCTCTGTTCAGGTGTGTTTAGTTTAAGCCCCTCTTGTTTGCTGTTTTTTTCAGTTCATTGTCAGTTCTACATTGTGTTTAGTTGGTTGTTCTGTTCCTGAGATTCTGTTTTGTGCAGATTTGAGTTTATTTCTAAATAAAGACTGCTGCAATTAGATCCTGTTTCATCTCTGCTGCAATCAACGCTGACAGTTTAAGGGTTAAAATAAAGCCAAAACATTTAAGAAAAGGTCAACTGGAATAAAAGTGAAGGGTTTATTATAGGGATTTGGCAATAGAAGCCTCTTCCAGTACGCCTGGGTGGAGTTAAATGGGGAAAGGAATGGCTGAAATTTCTAGGGGTATATCTATGGAAGGAAAGATATCAGGAGGGTATGGTGGGAAGTGTGTGTGAAAAATTGTCTAGATGGAAGTGGGTGTTTCCTAGACTATCATACAGGTTGCTGTAACTTAGTTGCCCCGATCTGGCATAATATGATTGTAATAAACCTATGAAATGATGTTGACTTTTGATTAATTGACTTCTTTTTGAGTGGTACTTTTATCAGTCAGGGAAGCTTTTTCTATTCTTGCCAAATGAAGCTTCATGAGATGCATCTTTGAGCTATTTTAGAGAACTGGTTGATCATTGGTTGATCTTATGCTTTAGATTCCCCTTCATTAGTGAAATTCAAGTTTCATCTGCGCAATCCATCAATTTAGGACACATTTACAAAAAAGTCTAATAGAAATGTATAGCAAATATTCTTGAAACATAATAACAAACGAATTTCAGTTGCGATCTGGAGAAACGTATGTACCAAAAGCGACTGAGAAAACGAATAAAAATTCCATCCAGCTTGAATCAGAGTTGAAAAGAAAACGTGCACAGATGTTTTACTGCAGTAATTGAACATTACCTTTGGCTTTACCTTCATGATGTTTTGATGGTTTTTACCCAAAGCACCTTGAAAGCAACAAATAACCTACACATTCACTTTTTATCAATGTATTTTTCAACCTATTTATAGTTTGAACTTATTTATCACTCAGCTGAAATTAAACCAAATTTCTTTAAACAACCATTTCATTGATTTGTCAAAAGAGGCAAAGTATGTTTTTGTTCCTAATGCTTCCTAAGGATTTATAACAATTACAAGGATCTTAAGAGACGTCAGAACAGAAGTGTAAGCACATAACCTTGGACTTCCTTCTCACATTCATCCTTTCAGTCTAGTGTCGGAATAAGTGTCTGACTAGTTTCGGCTCAGACACGATTTATCCGTACATGTACATTGCCTTTTTTGGCCTAGAATAGCTATTATCCATCAAAAACCTTGAACCAGATGAAGGTATAGTGATTTTTACAAAGCGCCACAGCATGTTCTTGGTTTCACAAAATGGAGTCTATGGGTTTTAGAGAGCATGAAAGCGAGTTCCATCACCTCAAATTCTTTTTCCAAAAGTGTTCCTGATGTCTTTGAAACCTCATCTCGAAGTCCATTATGAAGCAGCAACGTTGAAAGACAATTAATAGAGTAAAGAAACCCTAAATGCTCGCTCTCCTATGATTTGAAACAGTTTGGTCAGGAATCTGTTATCTTCCTTGAACATTTTTTTCAATAAAACACACAAAAAGACCTCTTATGAGGAGGAATGGAACTATAAGGCTAGGTTTTTAGGACTTTGCCTTGTTGCTTTGTTATTTTTTAATTAATGCTTTTCATTTGAAAGTCACGTGTCTAGTGTCTGTAACCGCATTTTTCCATCTTAAAAATATATCTAAATTATGTCATTTGCTCTCAATGACAAATGCGTAACAACTAGTTCATGCGTTCATGACATCAAGGCTAGATTATTGTAATGCTCTACTGGGTGGTTGCCCTGCACGCTTAATAAACAAACTACAGCTAGTTCAAAACGCAGCCGCTAGAGTTCTTACCAGAACCAGGAAGTACGACCATATTAGCCCGGTTCTGTCAACACTGCATTGGCTCCCTATTAAACATCGTTTAAATTTCAAAATATTGCTGATTACTTACAAAGCATTAAATGGTTTAGCTCCCCAGTACTTGAGCGAGCTCTTAACGCATTATAGTCCTTCACGTCTATTGCGATCTCAAAACTCCGGCCAGTTGATAATACCTAGAATATCTAAATCGACTGCTGGCGGTAGATCCTTTTCCTATTTAGCACCAAAACTTTGGAACAATCTTCCTAACATTGTCCGTGAAGCAGACACAGTCTGTCAGTTCAAATCTAGACTAAAAACACATCTCTTTGGCTTAGCATACACATAACACTCTATAGACTTCTATAATTCAATGTTAGGCTGCTTAGATTAGATCAGCCGGAACCGGGAACTCTTCCCATAAATCCTGATGTACTCGTTACATCATAAGAAGAATGGCGTCTACGCTAATATTAGTCTCTCTGTTTATCCCGAGGTTTACCGCAGTCCGCCGGATCCAGGCCGTATCAGCAAGTTAGCAAATTAATAACTAATGATCGTTGCGACGGAAGTGAATCAATCAAAACTAACTTTAGCTGTACAATAACTTTATTCTAGAGCTGCTGTAAAGCCAAAACAATCTCTGTTACTTTAATTTCCTATTATCACTGTAAAGCTGCTTTGAAACAATCTATATTGTTAAAAGCACTATATAAATGAACGTTACTAGTGACTAGTGACTTAAAATACGTTTTTGAAAATTAACACAATGCAAGTAAATTAAAAAAGCTAAAGCTTTGCATTGCAAAGGGCCTTGGTACATTTGTTCAGTATTCATTAAGTGACTAGATGTTCCTTTAAATCAATTCACATTAGAGAAAGCGTAGGCCTACCCTACAGTATGTGGATTGAAAATAGTCTATGCAAGCTTAAAATGTGAATAAACGAAAACGGTTTAAAGAGGTATGAAGGATTTTATTTCATCCTAAAACATGAAAGTCAAATACAAGGTCACTTCAATTTCTCAACCTATACCGTGGCTCGTTTTGTCTAAAATGATGGTACACTTATAAAAATTGCCATCTCCAAATTACTGGAATGACACTACATAAACATAAAAAAGCTTGCACTGAAAAGCGGTTCAGTTGAATAAGGAAATCTAACCTTGCCTTTCTTCAGTAAAATGTGCCTCATTCTTCTAAATATCTCTTTTACAAAAAAGGAGGAGTGTTTTTTGGCCCATCGTCAAGCACTTAACATCACTCCACGCTCCTATAAACTGAATCGCAATACGGCATCGGTTTAAAAGTGTAGTCAATAGCCTATCCTTCAAGTAAAAAGGGGCTACCAAGGTCGCACACCATTGTTTCTTTGTTATCTAGCGATGAAATCTCTCAGGTATTCCAGCAATCCTCTTCTTAATTAAAGGAAAAATGCACATCAAATACTCCAGTGGCAAATAAACACATTCACTTTCCTTCACTTTTTACTTTTCTGCTTCTGTGTTTTGCATTTTTTGCTGCCACATGAGACTCTTTCTTTCATTGTCACTTTAAAACGCATTCTAGCCTACACAATTTAAAATCTATACAGTAAGACGTCCATCCCAGTAATATTCCCTGTTTACATCTTTTATAAGGAAGCATTTTCATCAATCCGACCACAAGAAGACGACTCAAAATAGGTCTACAGTTGTAAACGGGGGGGGGAGCATGTCTTCTTTCAACCACTTCCAAAGGAAGTCAAAAACGCATTCGACCGCATTTCTTTCGCAGTGTAAACGCTTATGTGGTCGAATGCGTTCGAACAGCCACAAAAGGTCGCCTACTGACCGGGAAGTGCGCTGGCTGGGATTTAAACTTTGTTGGCTGAAGACCTAAAGTTGGTTTGAAGATGAAAAACGTACCAAGCTAAATGTTCTCTCACCATTCCTGATTTCTAACACACACTCACAGGTGTGTGTTCTTGCGGCTGTCAGAGCAGAAACGAAAGCTGATGCTCTCCATATGTTTTTCTATCGTCTCCTTTCGTGCTCATATGTAAATTGTGCAAGCTTATATAATTATTTCGTCCATTAGATCTGAAAAAGCTCATAGATTTCCCCACACATAGACCTCGAAGAAATCAGGAGAGCAGCGATTGAAAGTAGAAAAGCGACGGATTAATGCTGCCGTCACGTGTTATTGGAAATGTCCTATACGTCTGAAGTTGTGATTACGAGGTTGTCTCATTCAAGTGCTTTGTTGTCGAAAAGAACAGGAATCATGGAGAACACCAGGTTTATTTGACATCCCCATTCATTGACAACCATTTTAACATTCACAGCACCATCTAATCTGACAATTCTGGAATTTCGGTCAAATACAGGCTAATTTCGCTGAGTAGGCTAATACAACAGACAGTACGCTTCAAATGATTATTCATATATCTAAATATGCACTACTTTAACCAAAGACAAGGTGATGTAGTTTTTACGGAAATAAACTAATCAAGAATAGCAGTCACCTCAGCAATCGCCATATTTAAAGTTTATGGGCCGCCCAAATCGGGAACTTGGGTATCAAAATGATCCCTGAACTTCCCAGTGGTAAATACGACTTGAGAGGACTTGTCATGTTTAACTTTTAGCGTAAGTATTAATTCCGATAGCAAGTTAGGGAAGCATAAAACACAAGTGGTGCTTCTCAACACTCAAATTGAAACTTCCTCGATCCTGTCCTCCAGCCTGTGACCTGTGATCAAAGTTAGCCATCTTGAAGGAGATCTCAATTCTTTAATTGCACCAGGAGAAGGCGAGGAACGAAGAGTGAAGAAGAGGAGTCATGAGCGAGGACACACGGGGCTAAGACGCGAGGAAGAGAGGATGCACAAATAAGAAATAAGAACCACTCCAGGTGTAAACGGGAATGTGCCTCCCTTTTCTACGTGTGATCGACCAAAATTCATCTTAACACCAGGGGTAAACTGAAAACTCATCTCTTCCGTGAGTAGGCTACATAACATAAAAATAAAAATAAAACTTTCCTTCTCCTTTAAATCCTCCCTTGTCTGTTTTTTGCTACTCTGAGCAGTGCCTGAACTTTGTATTTTGAGCACCTCTTGCGTTGTTCTTGCCTCCTCACGATGACTCGCTTGCTTTAGTCCTCAGTTATAAGTTGCTTCGGATAAAAGCGTCTGCTAAATGACTAAATGTAAATGTTGTGTTCAAAGAATCGTATGTGAGGAATGTGAGGCCAATGAGTAGAAACCCCATGCAAACTTAAGCTTCGTCTTTGAAGCAGTACATGAGAGCTGAGGTGAAACACTAACCTGTGGATTCAGAGACTCGCGGCCGTATTTCTGATATGATTTTGTGTCATTGATAAATAAATCTCAATCTACAGCATTTGTTGATGATGTCATCCTCAAGCACGGGCTCCTGAACGATTTCTCTGCAGAAATGAAAGAAATGTAAGAAGTCAGTTGAACTCTGCAGGAGCGTATACAAATAAACTAGTTTGGTGTTATTGTGTGTATTGTGTGTGAGCAGCAGGGGAACAGTTATCATCAGTTATGTTATCATTAAAGGGAGCAAGATTATTTAATTTTAAACTTTTAAAATGAAATATTGATAAAGAAAAGAGCTTTCTATAACTTAAAATATGTTGACATTATTATTTTAATTAGCAGATGATGATGGCCCTAGATGCAGTTTTTTTCCAAGCTAGATCACTATTTGAACCTGTTTCATGAGTGCATTAATATTACATTATTTATTATTATGAATGTTATTATATCATATTATAATTCATTGATTCATTTGTTGTTGTTTTATTTTTAATTTTTAGGTTCAGATCATTGTGCAGAAATAATCCCAAATGAATCACTGTTTTTCTGAGTGTTTGATTCGTCTAATATCAACCACATTTTTGTTCTTATAAAATATTTTAAAACATTTTCATTTAGCTAATTTTAAACCAAACTCAATCAAGAAAGAAAGACTTTAATGCATTTCAAGAACTTTTTAAAACAAACATTTTTAATCATTCACAGTTATATGTATCTGCTCTGTTAACAATTATATGGGCAGTTCAAACAGGTGTCGTAACCCAAGTGTGAATGAGACATAATGTTGTACAGCCTGACTGTGTATTGCATTTCAGGTCTTCATTCAAACCATCTGTCTGAGATGATCCAGTTATGAGCTGCACTTCTGCTTATGGCAGTACAGGAGCCAAAATTTTATTGCAGATCATTTTGAAATTTGTATGTATTTCTATCAGTAAAAATTGCATTCTTCTGTGTAGGCTTAAAAACAACAACCATAATAATACATCATATCTGGCACAGTTATGTATATTTTTATTACGACAGAACAGACAGTCAACCCTCACTAGTGCACTGTTTACTTACTGTCGATGATACTCTTAAGTAACCTGTCTTGAGCCATTAGATGATTTCAGAAGATTGCTTAGTTGTCAAATTAATATAACCAACAGCACCATCTAGCGTTTTACAGTAGTTTTCACTGGATGGAAAACATATACAGTATGCAAATTATAGTGTTCAGTGTTTCAGTAAACATCCATTATATAACATTTCTGGTCAGTTTAGAGATCAAACTATGATTTATTTCGGTGATTTACATGTTTTTTATGAAATGCTACAGAATTGCAAGATAGAGGATTCTCATTTCCATCATAACCAATAAACCTTTTTTTTTTAAAGAAAAACTCATTCTCAAAAATGTGATGACTGTGACTCTTTGTTACTAAAACATTACTAACACAAACAATAGAAATAAATGTACAACATTATATTTTTGATTAAAAGATGACCCTTATATGGGCTATATACATAGTTACCTACACAAACTGGTACTGAAAAGAAAATACTGCTGCATTGTAACGGTGTGATAGAGAATAAAAATTAATGTTTTTTTGTTTGTTTTGTTTTTTAGATTGAAAAAGTGTTTTGGACCTGGAAATAAAAAAGTAAAACAAACAGTTGTACTGGTCTGTAGATTATTGCATATCTCTCCAGCAGAGAGCACAATAGCTTCAGCTATCATACTAGCAGTCGCATATATAAAAGTTTATATATGCCTACATATATATATATATATATATATAAACAATCGATTTTTGTGACATTTGCTATGCTATAAGCCTATCAGATGCACATGCAAAAATGAGCCTTTTGACTGCGTTATCATTAACATGGTCTTTGCATGGTGACTGTCTGCAGGGTTTTTAATAATGACAGTAATAAAACTTTATGGCTCAGGAAGTTAAAGCCAGGCCTGTGCTCTCCTGGAGTCTAGAATGGCCATATGTTACTGCAAATCCTCCGGCCACTGCCTGACATTACAGCAACATAAAACATAGTTTTGTTCAGATTAATGTTTAGAAACTTTCATAAAACAGTGTCTCTTTGTTTATTTGTCCTCTAACAATGTCTAGAAATATACACTCATGATCATCACAAGAGAACTGTCACTGTGGGTATTTTTTCTTCAACCATACCATTAATTCTTTGGTGCAAATGTCATTTTATTTTTAATAAAATGGGTGGCCATTTTATATTGCTAAGGCTAATGTCATAGCTATGATTTTATGTATCCTTAATACTCACAATTTGGGAGGTGATGTACGATAAAAAAGAATATATTTACCAAAGAAATTTGCTTTTTCTTTGTTTTCTCCACAAGATATCTCATCTCCTCTTAGTACACTAACTTTTGAAAAACTTTATTAGTGGTTTGTGGTGGAAATGACAACATAGAGTGAGAAATTGAGGGGAAAATATAGATAATGTTCGCACAATAAATGCTGAATGTAATATTTCTCTCTTTGTTTAGATCAGTGTAAATGTAATATTTTATCATTGTCACATTTCACGATTAGAACGCTAGCAAAGGGGTAAAACAATATCTAGATTTGAAAAGCATTTAAAAAGTAGCAAAGATATTAAATGATAGGTCTGCATTTTTAAAAAATTTAATATTTAAAAAAATATATTTTTAAGTTTTTAATAACTATAACTTTTATTATTATTATAATATATTAAATATAAATGTTATTCTTATATTCTTATAATGTATCATTGTTTTATTATTATAAAATAATATTTAAAACTCTTAAAAATAATAAAGAAATGACTTTGTAATGCTAGCATTTCTCAAGATTAATCACTTGTTGATAATAAATACACAAATAAACGAAAAATAAACAAAGCAATTTTTAATGTGACAGATTATAACAAAAAGAAAAACTTTAGAATCTAATAGTTTAATAAAAGTCTAGTCTTGAGATATAAAATTGGCCGAAGTTGAAAAAATGCTCTTTCTATTCAGTGTCACTTTGTATCCATTCCATACTCAGTATCTGTACTCGACTAGTAGGCTCGCGTACTAACAGCCGGACACACGACAGACCCGTCAGACTGGTCTAGTTACCGCTTGGTGCCGCCTGTGGGAGAAACGCGGAAGAAGAGTTCATTCAAGGCGTTTGGTGATCCACACACACACACACACACACGTACACGAGTTTCCCCCGGTAAACATGCTATCGTGAAGCTTCTCCAATGCGCCTTCGCGTTTTCCTCTCATTCCCTGCGGTTTCGAGTGGAGATGTCTGGACACACAGCACTGCATGGACTGATACTCTTATATTCAATTCACCCGCTCGTGCTCGCAGAGAAACCGGGTAAGTGAACAAAAACACGGCAGATGATCGGAAACAAAAGAGTGTTTGCTGAGGCGTCAGAGATTACTGGAGGATCTAGAGTTGTTTGCGTGCAACATGCATGTATGGTGTAGTATATCATCGTAAGTAAACGTAGCCTGCAGTTGCTCCTGAGGAGTTATAATGTTTCAAACTTTGTTACATGCGCTTCAGATCCGGTTAATTCTTGAGCGCAGAGCGTTTCATTCTGAGATCTAAACATTAAATTCCAATGGATTGTGTTTATGATTAGTTTCGTCTTGCATGTGTTTCTCATAGAAACCACCATTTAAAGTTAAAGTTGATATCCTTAAACTTTAGACATGGACGACGGATAAGATTTTTGATGTCTAATTTGGCTGATTATAAAATGTGCTGACTGTACAGCACATGCATGCTGGCACAACTTTCCCTCGAATCACTCTCACAGCGGGACTGTGTGTGTTAGTCTCAGTGTCTCTGGATGGTCAAAGCAGCATCTGATCTGCATTGTGCAAAAACATGTATCTTTTGTCTCGGATTTTAGTACTGTACTACAGACTACTGAGGTCTTTTACTGCTGGGATATTCCTTTAGGACTCATTTTAATTTCAGTATACAGTGCATTGCCTGCGTTACACAGACGATGGAGTGGAGAAACATTTGGTTATTAAAAGGAACAGTTTGGTCAAAAAAAGTTCATTGTCTATTCCCAGAACTTTTATTACTTTTTCTGTGGAACACAAATCGAGAAATGTTAATGTTTGCACTTTTGCATACAATTGATAAAAGGGGTTGAAATTGAGGTTGTCAGGAATGTGAAAACATTCAAAAAACATCTATATGACTCGTGTATTGTACTTTCCAAGACTTTCGTTTATCTTCAGAACACAAATGAATATTTTGATATGAAAAAAAGATATTTTTACTAAAATCTGAGAGCTTTCTGTCCCTCCATAGACAGCTATGCAACTACCACTTTGATGCTTCAAAAAGTTCATAAAGAGATTGTAAAACTAATCCATATGAATTGAGGAGTTTAGTCCAAATTTTCTTCAGAGACTCGATCACTTTTTATCCTCCTGGGACCCAGAAATAGAGTTTTGTCCAGTGTAGTGGACATTATATTTTAGTGTATTTCTCTGACACCATACATGTCACACCGGTGTGTCCTGTGAAGAGCACATTCAGGGCTTTTCAGAGATACAAAATGTTTGTTTCACCATGAAAACAACTTATCCTTGCTCTTTAAAAATGTCTGACATTAATTTAGTGATCAAATGTAGCACTCTTATGGAAATATGATAATATATTGTGATTATAATTTAAATCTGACTACTTTTCAAATTGTATTTCATAAACCAACATCTCACGAAAACTATTGGGTTTCAACAAAAAAAATTACTTTCTGTTACAGAACAGGGCATTGATTTCATACATGTCGGCCACTGTAGGACTCAAATCATGTTTATCAGGCATTTTGGGAGACACATCAAGTCAATATGGAAATAAATTGTGCATCAATATTCCTATGAAATGTTATTCAAATGTTGCTAATTATTACTCAATTTATTACACTTATTTTTTCATTAAATGTTGCTTCAAGAACACAATGTGCACATTAGATGCAGTGTATAGATACATTGCATTGAATGGGAATATTAATATATGATCATTTTACCCACATATTGCATAAAGTAAAATGGTGTATCAGTTCATTCCATTATATCTTTCATAACAGTTGAGAATCATCTTTATACAAATTTTGGTTAAAAAAAATCCCGAAACCCCAACATTTATTGGTGATTGAAAAATAAATCCCATTTTTTCTTTGCCTATACATATAATTACATGTAAAACAACTGCGTCCTGGTGTCCACTTTAGAGGACATAGCATAACATATGAATAAAATATAATTTTTCAAAAATGATTCTTTTATTTTTTTTTTACCATTTGTTTCTTTTGCTCTAAACAATGAACCGAAATTTTTTTGTTTGTTGAAAAAACTTCTTTTTTCTGGGCCGTTTTTTAAAATCCTATCCAATGGTTGAAAGCACAGGAGTAAACACGGTCACCAGTGGGTTGTGACGCTGTCAATCAAAATGTGGAGCGGTGATTCGTTCCGTGTGATTCTGTCAGAAAACAAATGGATAATTCGGTAAATTAAATTTTAAATTTAACAGAATTGATCAACTTGGTGCTGCTGTGCTTGTTTTAAATCACATTCTTTCTAAAAAAAAAAAGAACGTTTTTGGTTTAATATATTCTGAATATATAAGACTGTCAATGATCTAAATTCATGTTTGTTTATATTTTATTTTTTCATTATTTATTTAGTTGGATTTTAGTTGGTCTTGGTCAGAAATGTTTCATAAATAGTGATCTACATGATGCGGCGGCCTTTGGGCTCAGTGATGTTGAGTTTAAATGTCATGTAAAATAAAGACATGTTATGTATATTGTGATGTAATGCTGTTTTCTGGAAGGGACTAAAGAACAAAGTATTTTTTTCAGCTGAAAGGCAGAATACAAATGTTTTTATTAAGTTAGATTAGCATTATATAACAGTTTCAGGTTATGTTTTAGTGTTGGTAACATGTCCCACACAAACTTCTAATCGTCCCACATCTGGTTTGTTTGATGGTCACCCTAGTTGACACACAAGAACAAACTTCATTGGTTCTCGCACATCAAGCGAACATGCTTGAGCTTCCATTTACCGCAACTGATGTGAAAGTGATCGTGTCTCTTCAGAAAATTATGACTAAACCACACAATTCATATGGATTAGTTTTACGATCTCTTTATGAACTTTTTGAAGCATCAAAGTGCTAGTTAGTAGACTGTCAATGGAGAGTCAGAAAGCTCAAAGATTTCTTCAAAAAGATCTTATTTTGTGTTCTGAAGATGAACGAAAGCCTTACGGGTTTGGAACGACATGAAGGTGAGTAAATGAGGATATCATTTTCCGTTTTGTGTGAACTATCCATTTAATGATTTAGTTTCCAAAAGTTCCCTGTAAGTCATTCACTCACTTTTGAGACCTTTTGAATTTTGTTTGAAAACTTTAGTCTCCACAAGGATTAATTGCATGGATAAGAGCATTAAGTACAATTCTTGTGACTAAATAATGACCAAATCTTTTTGTGTGTGTGTTTCAATCAAGGGTGAAATACTTCAGTTCAACACTGCATGGTATCGCTCCCCTTGATGTAGTCCTTATTTTTGTATTATAGTTGTATTTAGAGTTATTACTTTTTGGCAGTATTCTTGCTAAGCAAAGTGTTTTTGACTGTACACTCTTAAACATAATGGTTCTTTAATTGGCATTAATGGTTCCATGAAGAACATTTAACATCCATGGAATCCATTGCACAAAAGGTTCTTTAGAGTGGAAAAAGTTTCATCATGTTATTAAAATTTTCGTTCACACTAGTAGTTATTTTAAGAACTTTTTTTCACTAAAGTGTAATTTGGGGAACCTAAAATAGTTCTTCTATGGCATCACCCTTTTACAACCTTTATTTTTAAGAGTGTATCACAGACTAAATTGAATATCCTACTAGTGTGAGCCCATAGCTGGTGCATGTCAGGAGACCGTCGGATTGTCTGTACATGCAGAAGTCTCTCTGTTGTGAATGTTTCACTCCACCCTGGGGCCGACGATTGCCAGGTGTTCCTCAACATGCTTTCAGAAGCTCCACCATGTTTTTCCCCATTGGAATGAATGCAAAAGTGAGCTATTTCTTTTTAGATTATTTTTTGACATCTACTTCTTTACTGAAGTTCTTAATAAATAACCCAAAATATTATTTTAATGTGTAGTCGTTGTAGCTTAGTTTGTTTGCATGACCATGATGATGTCATTCCTCTACACCTGCCCTGAGGTTTCCGTCCATCAAATGTTTTTTTTTTGCACGACCCAGCCCTACATCTGGATGGAGTTCAGACGCCACCACAAAGGCCACTGTGTGTCCGCGAGTATTTAGCACTGACGTAGTACCAGCTGAGGTCAAAGAAAGCATTTTTTGGTTAGTGTGGGCGAATGTTCCCTTAGAAAAACACTGGTGCTATTTATAGCATTAGTCCTGTTTCATTCCTTGTGTCATTTAAGAATGCCTTCAATGTCACAAAACTCTGGCGTCTCTGAGTTTGTTATATGCATACATCAGCGCCAAGTTCCTGAGTGGCTGCTGGAGACTCAGCTGTCTGGAAGGAAAGAAGATTTGGTGGTGCCATCACAGGTGTGAGTGCCTTTACCATGGGAGACACTGACATAACGGAGCCATAACATATCAGCGAACAGTAGTCTTGACAATAAATGCACAAATGCGCATATACATGCACTAACCCCCCAGCGTGGGAGCTCTTCACCCTGGGATCATCCACAAGACTTGTGTCCGGCAGCTGACATTTTCTAACACCACCTTTGTCACTGATCTATGGACGCATGTCTTCGCCATGGAATAAAAAATAAAAAAGGTGTTGTGACTTTTTATCTCACAAATAGTTTTTCTCGCAATTCTGAGTATATATCTCACAATTTAGACTTTTTTTAAAATGTAAACTCAGTCAGAAATGCGAGATGTAAACTGTGAATTCTGAGAAAATGTTGTTTTTAAGTTTGAAAACTTAAGTCTCCGTGAGGACTGATTGCATGGAAAAGAGCATAAAGTACAATTCTTATTTTGTTTTACATGGAAGAAATAAAGTCACGGGTTTGGATTTGGAACTAAATGGGATATAAACATGAAGATATAAACTAGCAATTGTGAGAGTCAGAATTGTGAGGTATAAATTCACAGTTGTGAGGGAAAAAAATGTGAATTGTGAAATGAAAAAGTCGAAATTACCTTTGGCTTTTTTGATTAAGTGTCAGAAACAATCTTCCATTGCTCGTATTTCCTCTCTAAATGTGCTGTATCATCTTATTCTTCTAATTAGAAAACTTATAGTAGTAGAGGTTTCTTCTTGTGCTTTGACTTGTCTAAGGGGTTATGTGCATGTTGAAACAATGAGTTAATTAAACTTTCTGCCTGCTGATATAATATTATTTGGTTTATGTTAGGTTGACATGCATTGGCTTGTTGAGTTCATGCAATCTTTTGTTGGAACAGAATCAGACATTTATGTGCACTTGGAGTCTTACTTGCCATTACATAACAGGTTGGATTGCTATTTGATCTTCAAGAGAGAGCGGGTCTGAAGCTTGTATCAATATAATATTGTCTTTTAAAATTTGGGAATAAGTTTTTAAACTTGTAAGGTGATTTTTTTTGCCATTATTGGTACCAAACTGAATTGCAAAAATGGTGAACATAAAGAGACTTAAAGGGATAGTTCACCCAAAAATGAACAAAAAAAATTATCTTCCTGAAGCCATCGTAGGTGTATATGACATTCTTCTTTCAGACTAATACAATCGGAATTACATTAAAAAAAGGTCCTGGCTCTTCCAAGCTAGATAATGAGAGTGAATGGCTGTTTGACTTTGGAAGTCCATCAAAGCGCATACATTCATGATTAAAGTGCTCGACACGGATCTGCGGGGTTAATAAAGGTCTTCTGAACTGAAGCGATGGGTTTGTGTAAGAAAAATATCCATATTTAAAACTTTTTTCGACTAAAATAACTAGCTTCTGGCAGACGGCCGTACACATCAACTTATGCCAAAAGAGTAAAGGCCATTGCACACTGAGTCCGAAAATTTCGTATGCGTTTTTTGGTATTCGTGATTTGGTGGCTCTGAATTGTCAAAACACCATTCAAACAGCTTGCTACGGATGTGAAAAACAAAGAAAATCGAACCTGCACCGATTTTTTTATGACAGACGAATGTTTCGTAGACAGTGTGCAAGCGTGATTGACATAACGAGAGGTCGATTTAAAAATAAAATAAAAAAATCCGGATGCGGATTTCTGCAATGGCCTTTACCCTTGATCTTGACGTACAACGTAATGACGAAAGCGGTTGCCCAGCCCTGTTTGTTTGAACCGTCAAATTGCCGTCATTACGTTCACGTTGTGTGTCAAGTTCACTTCAGAAGACCTTTATTAACCCTTGCAGATCTTCAGAAGACCTTTAATAACCCTCGCAGATCTTCAGAAGACCTTTATTAACTCTCGCAGATCTTCAGAAGACCTTTATTAACTCTCGCAGATCTTCAGAAGACCTTTATTAACTCTCGCAGATCTTCAGAAGACCTTTATTAACTCTCGCAGATCTTCAGAAGACCTTTATTAACTCTCGCAGATCTTCAGAAGAGCTTTATTAACTCTCGCAGATCTTCAGAAGACCTTTATTAACCCTCGCAGATCTTCAGAAGACCTTTATTAACCCTCGCAGATCTTCAGAAGACCTTTATTAACTCTCGCAGATCTTCAGAAGACCTTTATTAACTCTCGCAGATCTTCAGAAGACCTTTATTAACTCTCGCAGATCTTCAGAAGACCTTTATTAACC
The DNA here is from genome assembly GCF_051911475.1 of Siphateles boraxobius. Lineage (NCBI taxonomy): Eukaryota > Metazoa > Chordata > Actinopteri > Cypriniformes > Leuciscidae > Siphateles > Siphateles boraxobius. Next base: position 181,107 of record NW_027509209.1, on the reverse strand, counting down.
CTCGCAGATCTTCAGAAGACCTTTATTGACTCTCGCAGATCTTCAGAAGACCTTTATTGACTCTCGCAGATCTTCAGAAGACCTTTATTGACTCTCGCAGATCTTCAGAAGACCTTTATTAACCCTCGCAGATCTTCAGAAGACCTTTATTAATCCCTGCAGATCTTCAGAAGACCTTTAATAACCCTCGCAGATCCGTGTTGAGCACTTTAATCATGAATGTATGCGCTTTGATGGACTTCCAAAGTCAAACAGCCATTTACTCTCATTATCTATCTTGGAAAATCCAGGACATTTTAAATATAACTCCGATTGTATTAGTCTGAAAAAAGAATGTCATATACACCTACGATGGCTTCAGGGTGAGTAAATCATGAGCTAATTATCCTTTTGGGGTGAACTATCCCTTTAAAAGTACTAAACATTAAAATTTTTGTCGTGTTCTTCCTGGGTCTGAATTCACAATGCTTCATTACAACAAATTCTAATAGTACTTTTTACAGATGATGGCTGTGGTCATTATGTCCTGGGTCAAGAGAGTGGTGTCCTGTCCTCCAAGAACTACCCAGGAACTTACCCCAACAACTCCTGGTGTGAATGGCGGATCCGTGTACCCATCGGCCACACGATCATCCTCAAGTTTGGAGACCTGAACATGGAGAAGAAGTACTGCGAGTCAGACTATTTAAAGGTTCTAAAAGGATCATATGGGGTGGAAAATGGTAAGCTGTTGAAATCATTTATGCGATGAACATGCTGCTTACATAATGTTTTCTCAGCCATTATCTTGTGGTCACTAGATCATGTGTCTGGGTCAAACAGTATATGAAAACCAGATATTCTCAGTGGCGACTGATGGCACAGGTTCTTGTGTTTTGATGTCTTTATCTTTTGTCTTAGTGCATCAGGGTTTCCTTGTTTGATTAATTGAAAATATAATGGATTAAGTTGTTTCTGTTGTCTAAGTTTTGTTTGTAAATTGCTTTTTGACAGCTGTGTTTGAATTTAAAGGTGAGGTTTGGCACCAAACATAATGCTTATTTTCAAACAGGTTTTCCAAACCTCTATTGGTTGGATAAACAGATGTTCCTACCCCAATCTGATCCCGTTGGTTAAGACAATATTGCTGTGTTGGGCAGAAACAGAATCCTGTAGGAAACATTTAGAAATCTAATTTAAGCCTAGGTGAACATCTTGTGCAATCATATTGTGATATAGTTGATCATATGCTCTTGAGTCAGTTTAAACTCCTCTAGATCACATTACTGTGAGTAAACATGAGTAAAGCACTTTAAATCAGAGCATTACCATGAGTCGGCACCAGTCACACATTGATAAATTTACTGTAAAGCAAGAGGAAACCACAGAGGCCAGTGTGTCAGAGGATGTTTTAGAGATTATTTCCTTAGGGATATTGTCACTTGTTATGTCCCATTTCTAATATCTTTCTTTTCGAATGAGCTTGCTAGTGTAATTGCAGATGAAGTCTGATGCATTTCTTTTTGAACAGGAAATGGCACAGATTCTGTACTTATTATGCACTATTCCTATTCAAAAAGATATGTATAGCTTTGCAAGTTTTTCTAGTACAGATGCGTTGCAATTAATAAGGTAACAAGAGAATTCATGTCAGTCATTTATGAAACATTTTCCTGAATTAGATTAGGTAAATGTATAAACGGGTGCTAAAATATGACCATTGGTTATACTCAGGGGTTAAATTGTGCAAAAATGCTCCAGAATGGAATTTTGGCACCTTTGATAAAAAATAAATAAAAATGATTGGCAGTTTTTGAATTAATTCCATTTCCTGTATTTTCCAGTCTTTTTTGTTTGTTTGTTTGTTTGTTTTTGTTTGACCCATTCGAACATTCTGAATTCCCAGGGGTTAACCCAGAGGTTAAATTGTGCAAACAAATTTCCAGAATGCAATTTTGGTAACTTTGATAAACAAAGAAATAAACAAAACAAAAAGACGATTGGCAGTTTTTGAATTAATTCCATTTCCTGTATTCGCCAGTCTTTTTTTGTTTGTTTGTTTAAATTGTTTAATCCGTTCCAACATTCTGAATTCCTTTAAAGTTTAAAATGCTTTAAAAAAAGTTATTTACAATAGGCATTATGCTTCTTTCTAGTCATTGGCAGACCCTAGTAGAAGTGAGAAATTCGTCAGTAGGTGGTTAATTTCATTTACGCAGTGGTACAGATGTAACCTGGGGTTATATGGATTTTAGAGAGAACAGTGATGCTCTAACTGTTCTCTCCAAAATCCATATATAACCCTAGGTTACATCTGTACCACTATGTGAATGAAATTAACCACCTACTGTTTTGTCAATTATAGATGGGGAGGGAAAAGGATGTTGTAGCGCTTCACTCGAAGTGAATGGGCTGTTCTGTTTTATTAGCCTATCATCTTTCAGCCCTCGACCTGAGGTCTTGTTTGGTTATCCTGCCCAGAAAAAATGTATTGCCTTTCTTTTTGTGCACCCATAGATTAAGTTTGGAGACATTATTTTCCTATCTACACTGAAATGTTGTTCTGATAAACTAGAGCAGTGGGTGTTTTTATTGAAGCCAGAACCATTGAGCTAATTAACTGTGTAGAGAATTAACAGCACCAGAAGAAGAGCCTAGAGGACATGAATCTTCCCACACTACGTCTGGTTCCTCCCCTGCCAACCCTTTTAACCACACACGCTGTCATGGTGTCAGAGTCGAGCCTCGGCCACAGTCACTGATCAAAGCGTCCTGAAGTGGAACGACTGGAATTCCTCTCGGAGCGATTCTTAAACAGCGGTTGAGAGACATGGGATGACTAAAGCTTTGTGTTGGGCGCAGAGTTTGACACTTGCGTCATTAACACTTCATAGTGTTCTGACCCTTTGGTGCGTTCGGTCATAATGTTTTAAAGATTAAAGTGTTTTGATTTACACCAGAGCTTATCAGAAACTCATCTGTGTTGGACGTGTCATCCTTCAGTCAGCAGACATGTCGTAAATTTTCCAAAAAAACACGTAAATGACGTCTACACCTTCTCAATCAGACTGTTGATTGAGAAGACAGTGAGAGTTAGCTTCAGAACCGTGCCTGATTGGTATTTATTTTCACTCTTGCTTTAAATTATTATTTTTTTATGTACTTTGACATTTGACGGTTAAATTTGTGCAAGTTTTTATTTATTTATTTATTTATATAAAATTTAAGTTAACGGCTTACTGGCTGTTTTTTTTACTCTTCTTACAATATTTTTTACAAGTTGACTGGTGTTAATTTTGGTCTGACTTGTACATCACTGCTAATACCTTAGTATGATTCTAATTCCTAATTTTTTATTAATTAATACATTTCCTTCCATTTCACCTAGTGTTCTGGGAGTACTGCGGGGGTCCGATGCCCAAGCCTACGCAGATCCACACAGACTCCAGCGAACTCACTGTCCGCTTTCGTAGCAGCCAGCACATCTCTGGAAGAGGATTCCTGCTGTCATACTCCACAGAAAACCACAAAGGTATCTTTAATTTAAAAGGAAACGTGTGTGTGTCTTCTTAACACAACTTTGTACATGTTTAGCTTTAGCTCTCAGGAATCCAATATTCTTCTTGTCTCTTGGCCGACCCTCATGTTAACCACAGTGCGGTGGACCCATGCCGTGGCTTGCCCCCTTCAATCCTCTGGATGCTTACAGATCCTTTACAGATGTTTCTTTAAAAGACAAGTTTGAACAATATTAAAGGGATAGTTCACCCAAAAATGAAAACTCTGTCAGTAATTACTCTCCCTCATGTTGTTCAACTCCGTAAGACCTTCGTTCATCTTCGGAACACGAATTAAGATATTTGTGATTAAATCTGAGAGCTGGATCACTCCTCCATAGGCTTCTAAGGGATTGAAACTTGTTCCCCGAAAAGTTATTAAAGATATCGTTAAAATATTCCAAGTGACTACAGTGGCTCAATCTTACGTTTATCAAGCGACGAGAATACTTTTTGTGCTCAAAACAAACAAAAATAACGACTTTATTTCAACTATTGATTTCCTTCTCTGTGGGCGTCGAGTGAGTTCACTAGTGTAACAGCGCAGCGCTTCTGTGTTGTACGTCACACGCATCACACACATGACCAGCGTCGGCCATTAGTGAGCCTGCGTGTGACGTAGCACTACGCTATTACACTACGCTAACACACTACGCTATCACACTACGCTATCACACTACGCTACCACACTACGCTACCACACTACGCTATCACACTACGGTATCACACTACGCTATCACACTACGCTAACACACTACGCTAACACACTACGCTAACACACTACGCTACCACACTACGCTATCACACTACGCTAACACACTACGCTATCACACTACGCTATCACACTACGCTATCACACTACGCTACCACACTACGCTATCACACTACGCTACCACACTACGCTACCACACTACGCTACCACACTACGCTACCACACTACGCTACCACACAACGGTACCACACTACGCTATCACACAATGCTATCACACTACGCTAACACACTATGCTATCACACTACGCTAACACACTACGCTAACACACTACGCTATCACACTACGCTATCACACTACGCTATCACACTACGCTATCACACTACGCTATTACACTACGCTAACACACTACGCTAACACACTACGCTATCACACTACGCTATCACACTACGCTATCACACTACGCTATCACACTACGCTACCACACTACGCTACCACACTACGCTACCACACTACGCTACCACACAACGGTACCACACTACGCTATCACACAACGCTATCACACTACGCTAACACACTATGCTATCACACTTCGCTAACACACTACGCTATCACACTACGCTATCACACTACGCTATCACACTACGCTAACACACTACGCTATCACACTACGCTATCACACTACGCTATCACACTACGCAATCACACTACGCAATCACACTACGCTATCACACTACGCTATCACACTACGCTATCACACTACGCTATCACACTACGCTACCACACTACGCTAACTGACTCGAGGCCCACAGAGAAGGACATGAATAGTTGAAATAAAGTCGTTATTTTTGTTTGTTTTTGCGCACAAAAAGTATTCTCGTCGCTTGATAAACGTAAGATTGAGCCACTGTAGTCACTTGGACTATTTTAACTTTTCGGGGAACAAGTTTCAATCCCTTAGAAGCCTATGGAGGAGTGATCCAGCTCTCAGATTTAATCAAAAATATCTTAATTCGTGTCCCGAAGATGAACGAAGGTCTTACGGGGTTGAGCAACATGAGGGAGAGTAATTACTGACAGAATTTACATTTTTGGGTGAACTAATTTGTACTCTAATTTGGCTCTTTCGGTGAGGCCTAAATTTAACACAGACACACGCACACATATAAATTCAGCCATTTTTAGAGCTTGACAGTCTGGGGTCATAGTCTGTGGCTTTGTCATGTGAGCATGAGTGAGGTTTATATCTAAGTATGTATATGTTTCCATCCCAGACATGGAGGTGCAGGAAGTAGGTCTGTCATCCTGTTGTGATGCTTGTGTCCTGTTGTTCTTGTTTTTGTTGAGTCGGAGGGCCTGTTTCCTTTGTGGAGACTTAGCATCTGCTCCATTTTTACCCTCATTGTGTGTCCTCCTCTGCTTTCCTCCTCAGAGCTGCTGACATGCTTGGACAGAGGCAGTCATTTCCCAGAATCAAAGTACAGGTGAGAGTGAGTATGTGTTGGGATATAGACACCTTAAAAAGTTAAACTTACACAAGTTGCCCGATATAGCTCTATGTTTTCAATCTTTTGACTATATATATATATATATATATATATATATATATATATATATATATATATATGTACATAGACTATATACAGTGCCTAGCATAAGTGAACACACCCGTGGTAAAGTTGAGTAAAAAGAGGAATAAAAAATCATATTTTGGAAATTGATCTTAAAGCCTTAATTTAAAAAATGAGGAAAAATCCAACCTTTAAGGACACCAATTTTCTTTGTGAATGAATAATGTATCGTAAATAAATAAATGCTCTTCCTTAAAATACAGGTTGCATAAGTCAGTTGCATAGTATCCCGGATCCATGAAACAACTGGCCTTTAAAAATAAAAATCTGCTGTCTCTATGGGAATTTAACAATGGGGTGTCCTGACTTAAGGAAGAACATTTATTTATTTACGATACATTATTCATTCACAAAGAAAATTGGTGTCCTTAAAGGTTGGATTTTTCCTCATTTTTTTAATTAAGGCATTAAGATCAATTTCCAAAATAGGATTTTTTATTCCTATTTTTAGTCAACTTTAGCATGGGTGTGTTCACTTATGCTATCCACTGTGTATATATATATATATATATATATATATATTTTTTTTTTTTCAATCTTTTGACTATATATATATATATATATATATATATATATATATATATATATATATACACACACACACACAGTATATAAGATAATTATTTTTATTAATGTACAAATAACTCTTTTGGTAAATAAAAATAAAAATGGCTTTTAAATAGTCACAATAACATGGTGAATATATAGTGAATATTTCATATATATATTGCCCAGACATATCTGAAAAAATTCCTTTGAAATATATCCAAAGCCACAAGACATTACAAAATACAAAATGAACCCTGGGCAGTAGTCACAGTTTTCCAGACTGTATGTCATTGCATTAATGCTTATAATTTTAGTTCCTCACTCAGCTATTATCAACACACTATCCGTTGCTTTATCTATAGCCGTCAGCTGTAATTAACTGATATGCTGTAAGCAGATATTTGTCTTTGTTCTCGCCCTGTGTAGGAAGTACTGTCCGGCCGGATGTGCAGCGGTGACAGGAGACGTGTCTGGGGACATTTCTCTGGGCTACAGACATGTGAGTAGCGTCTCATTGTTTTCCTCAGGTGTGGGTGGCATGTTGCAGCTCATTTCGCATCCGCAGAAGAGCATTAGCCAAGCTGTGGGGTTATTTACAAGGCCGACTTGCATCCAAGCAGATGCTCTGCAGGGAGCTTCCCAAACAGGTTTCAGATGCAACAACTCAGCCAAGAAAAGCGGCTGCTCTAAGCAGATTTTCCCACAGGTGCTCCGGCCTCCAGGGCCTTCACAGGGAATGTAAAGCGGGCCGGCAGTCGGGGGTGGAATGCACTAATGGCTCGTCCCATTGTCTGTCAGGCATTTGTTGTGACAGGACTTGTGTATGCATGTGTGGACACCCCGAGGATACGCAGTGACAGGTCATTTGTGCTGGCTCCATTGTTCCCCATGGTCACTTAGTGGGCAGTGAACTCTGAATGAAAGGCGTTTATGTAATTGTTCATACCTCTCCAGCGAATCGGGGTCAGAGCTTTGGGTTACTTGAGGGATTGGCCGAACTGCAACGGATAGTTTGATGTGGAATGAATCATGTGCTTGGGCTTTGAGCTATAACTCAAGATGTTAAGGGCTTTTCTGAAGGATTTGCTTGTGGTAAAATCTCTTCCTGTTTGTGAAAGCTAAGCTGGTCGAGCTTTATGTGTCACTGCAAGTTCTGCTTGCGTTGAATTTGTGAGGGTAATTAAAAAAAGGCCTTTTCATTTAAATCGAGTGTTTGTTGCATGTGCGTAGCTTAACCTCTTAAAAACCAAAAGTAGAGTAGAACAAACCTTGCCGATCATTGTGAGAAGGGAAACTGTTGTGTTGCAGTAGCACAAATACTGTCAGGTACAAAAGTCTGAGAAGTGAAAATGAAGACTGGAGTAATGATGCTGAAAATTCAGCTTTGACATCACAGGAATAAATTGCATTTTAAAGTACATTAAAATTAAAATATTTTATAAAATATTATTTTAAAATGTAATATTTCACAATATTACTGTTTTTACTGTATTTATGATATACAATGCCTTTTTAAAGATGTCTCTTATGCTCACCAAGGCTGCATTTATTTGATTAAAAATACAAAAAAAAAGTAATATTGTTTAATATTATTACAATTTAAAATAACCGTTTTCTATTTTAATATATTTTAAAATGTAATTTATTCATGTGATGCAAAGCTGAATTTTCAGCATTAAATTGATCAAAAGTTACAGTAATGACATTTATAATGTTACAAAAGATTCTATTTAAAATAAATGAAATGGAACTTTCTATTCATAAAAGAATCCTAAAAAATGTCTTCTCCACAACTGTTTTATAATAATAATGAATGTTTTTTGAGCAGCAAATCAGCATATTAGAATCATTTCTGAAGGATCATGTGACACTAAAGACTGGAGTAATGATGCTAATTGCATCACAGAAGTAAATTATATTTTAAATATATTCAAATAGAAAATGGTTATTTTAAATTGCCATAATATTTAACAATATTACTGTTTGTATTTTTAATTAAATAAATGCATCCTTGATGAGCATAAGAGACTTCTAAAAACATTAAAAAACGTAAAAAACTTTTGAACAGCTGTGTATGTATATATATATATATATATATATATATATATAATTTAAAAATTAGGGAGTAAATAGAACAGGAATAGACTAAAAGATGTAAAACACAAAAGAAACTACAAAATGCACATTCTGGTTGTGGGAAAAGTCCAGAGTATCAGAGCGTGACTATCTCTTGTATTTTCCTAATGATACGTTTCCACAGACTAAAGTGATGGTAGGAGGAACGCTCTCTGCTTTAAGTTGTCCTAACCCCTATCACGGATCACAGATTTACAAGAAAGACAACAGACACACGGCTGCTGGCTCAATACTCACACAACAGGGTCTTAAACACAATGGAAGACAAGAGCGCGCATTTCCACCCTGCTGCCGTCCGCTTTGATATGCGAGTGTGAAGGGCTTTAGAAAGAGCCAGAGCGATTAATTACTTCACATTGGCTTTTGTGTAGATTGGGTGGAGCAGTGGACTCTGGGATTACAGGCAGATAATGCCACCACAGTGAGGGTGTGGATCTGCCCACCAAAGCCATTCAGCATTCACTTCTACACACACACATTTATTCATTATTTTGCCACTTTAATCTCAGTTCTAGGTTCGTCAATACTTTGTAAGACTGAATGAATCATCTGAATGAAATCAGATAGTGCCACCCTCTACACGCTAATAAGTGAAACTGACATCTCTTCCTGTTAGTAAATAAATTGTAGTTTAAGATAGAAAACAGTTTACATTTTAATATTTTTTAACAATTGCTGCCTTGCTGAGACTTCTTTCAAAAACATTACAAAAAAGTTACCTCCCCAAACTTTTGAATGGTAGTGTGTGAGTTTGTTGTCAGCTGGAAGTTAATTTTTTTGTTGTGTAAAAACTGGAAGGCTTCGTGGCTTCATGCTGTGGCTCGTCCTGCAGTGAGCTGATTTGACTCAAGCTAATGTTCTCTCGATGAATTAGTCGGTATACAAAGGTCTTTCAAAGGACGGTTAAGAATGAGGACTTAAAGAAGCTACATATGAATGACAGCACCGTACAGTCAGTTAATGAACAAATAAGCATGCAAAATAACAAATCAACGAATAAAACGTGTGCTTGCTCAGTTGCTAAGGCCAGTTTCACTACTATTGCGGATTGCGTAGTTAGGCCGTGTGTCCACCAAAGCGTTTTTTCACGCAGCTCGCGTATTTTTTTTAAACGCCATGAGCATAACGAGGAGCTGAGCGTTTTTTTCACACTGAAGTGCTGAGCGCCCGGCGTTTTTTACTGGTCGCTGAGAGTTGAAGAATTTTCATATCGGTAAAACCAAGCGGCAACATTCTAATCTGAAAAATGAAGCCTACCCGGAAGTGCGAAAAACTGCAATACATCGAAAATCCGCTAGGGGCAGGTTCCAAAAGGGAGCAAATGTCCATAGACCCCCATGTTAAAAAATCCGTTTTCACAGCATAAATTCAAGTTTTTACAGGTCGGTCCCATGGACTTTTATTGTATTTTTCGATAGGTTCCGAGTGCCTGGCAACTGTGAGGGGGGTGAATTTTTTTCTAACTCGTTAGTTTAGATCGTAGTTAGATATAAAATGTATGACAAATAAGGGCGTGGTTAACTTTGATTGACAGCGTGATTGACAGCTGATAACGGGCTGCGCCGAGTGGAATTCCTGAAATTTGATGTCTCGGCCATGATCTGACACAACACATCATACCACCGCTGTATCCTTTCTGAAAAGATTTTCCGAGATGGCGCCGCCCATTCCCCCATAAACGGGCTCAAAACCGTTCTTCAGAAAGTCTATGGGTGACGTCACAGACGCTTTGTCCATATTCTTTACAGTCTATGGGTAAAACGCAGCGCTCATCACTGTCACTTTTTGGGGGCGGGGCTACTATCAAACCAACCAACTGCCACATAGGGAGCCTAAGCCCCGCCCCTCCACTTCCGGCTCATGGGACCTTATTTCGAAAAAAATATGTATGGTAGTCAATGGCGAGAGACAACTTATCTTTTTATTCCGTCCGAACTGTGCCCTGAATTACACATATGAAGTTTGTCAATTTAAAAGATAATTATGAAAGTCAAGAAAGTCACAGTTTGTCATAAAACAGAAGAGTAACATTTAGTTTTAGAAAGGTAGACAGGTAACATTTAGAAAAGGTATGACGTCACCTTGGGTTTGTAGTCTTTGTAATTACATATTTTCACAGTCTTATACCTCAACAGTTTTACATCAAACTGCGGCTTTCTTGACTTTAAAATGTATCTTTTAAATTGACAAACATAATATGTGTAATTCAGGGCTCAATACAAACCGGATCCAAATATTTGTTGTCTCTCGCCATCGACTACCATACAATATTTTTCCGAAATAAGGTCACATGGTCCACCGGAAGGGGAGGGGCTTAGGCTCTCTATTCTGCTTGTTCAACGTCAACAGAAGACAACAAGCATAATAGCGGAACAAAATCATTTAAAACAAGAGCCTGAGAAAATACGTTACATTGTATCGACATTTTAATATAGAATCAACACAGAAACAAAATATGTGTGAAATGAGATACTAGTAACACTTTCGCGGATATTCCGTATCATAACAAGCAAAGTGTCTCAACTGAAAAAATAAATAAATAAATGCTGCGCTTCCAAAACGCTCTGAAGCGCCCACAGCTAGGCGTTTTCAGCAGAGCGCCTAGCGTTTTCGGCAGAGCGCCTAGCGTTTTCGGCAGAGCGCCTAGCGTTTTCGGCAGTGCGCCTAGCGTTTTCGGCAGAGCGCCTAGCGTTTTCGGCAGAGCGCCTAGCGTTTTCGGCAGAGCGCCTAGCGTTTTCGGCAGAGCGCCTAGCGTTTTCGGCAGAGCGCCTAGCGTTTTCGGCAGAGCGCCTAGCGTTTTCGGCAGAGCGCCTAGCGTTTTCGGCAGAGCGCCTAGCGTTTTCGGCAGAGCGCCTAGCGTTTTCGGCAGGGCGCCTAGCGTTTTCGGCAGAGCGCCTAGCGTTTTCGGCAGAGCGCCTAGCGTTTTCGGCAGAGCGCCTAGCGTTTTCGGCAGAGCGCCTAGCGTTTTCGGCAGAGCGCCTAGCGTTTTCGGCAGGGCGCCTAGCGTTTTCGGCAGGGCGCCTAGCGTTTTCGGCAGACCGCCTAGCGTTTTCGGCAGACCGCCTAGCAGAGCGCCTAGCGTTTTCGGCAGGGCGCCTAGCGTTTTCGGCAGGGCGCCTAGCGTTTTCGGCAGACCGCCTAGCGTTTTCGGCAGGGCGCCTAGCAGAGCGCCTAGCGTTTTCGGCAGGGCGCCTAGCGTTTTCGGCAGAGCGCCTAGCGTTTTCGGCAGGGCGCCTAGCGTTTTCGGCAGAGCGCCTAGCGTTTTCGGCAGAGCGCCTAGCGTTTTCGGCAGAGCGCCTAGCGTTTTCGGCAGAGCGCCTAGCGTTTTCGGCAGAGCGCCTAGCGTTTTCGGCAGGGCGCCTAGCGTTTTCGGCAGGGCGCCTAGCGTTTTCGGCAGAGCGCCTAGCGTTTTCGGCAGAGCGCCTAGCGTTTTCGGCATATTTTGACTTTTGTGGCTAGACCATTAGTCTCCGACGTCATGCCCACGGACCGTCGGCTGATGCATATGGCACTCTTAACTGGAAACACTTCAGGATTTTTGAAGTCATCATCTGATTTGTTGAATACTACAGGATGTCCGGGAGACATTTGTGTCGTGTTCTTTAACGGTCCTCCTGAAAACAAAGATGCCTTGACTCCGAACCCCCAAAGGAAGAAGCAAGCCAGCTGTCATTATAGGGTCATCAACTTTACATTGTCACGCCCTTAAACATGACGCGGAACAAAACGAACTGTGATTGGTCGCTTTACATGTCAGTCAGATGGCCGATGAAAGATGCGATGGCTACGCAAGACAACTAGACCGACCGGATATAATGTAGTCTAACCAAAACTAAGCGCTGAGTGAGAATTACCAGTATTTCCCCTCTAAAACATTCTTTTAAACACTATTTCTGTAAAATGGGTGGTTCTGAATAATTTTGTATATGAGATCATTTACATTGATTTAGCCCTAAAAAAAACAATGTCTTTTAGACTGCTACTAGGTGGGTAAAAGCAATAATCGCATGCGAATGTCGGAAAGGCAGCTTTAGCTTTGATGTTATTTTTATTTATATTAATTCACTCACTCATGTTAAAATGTCTAAAAAGATTGTTTTGGCTTGTTTTGAAGGTGGAATTGAATATCTAAGGGTGCGTCTTAATCATCTCTGGCCATTTTAAGGGCCGTCTCAATCGCACTAAAATGTTCACTCCCTAATAAGTCACACAATGCAGCATGAAAACCAAGGAGCATCGATGCTCACCATGTTCCCTTAACGAAAGTTCTGAAAATCTTTTCTCTCTCCGAAGCATTTTGAAATAGTCATTCATGCTTTTATCAGCTCACGACTTGACTATTGTAATCCACTTTATCTCGGAGATAACCAATCATCTATCAGGCGCCTTTAACTAGTACAAAACGCTGCTGCCAGGCTGTTGACTGGTAATCGAAAGTTTGATCACATTACTCCGATTTAAACTTCTCTAAACTGGATGCCAGTCAAACAGAGAATTGATTTTAAAATGTAGTTTTTGTTTTTAAATCATTACACGGCCTAGAATTAGGGTACTTATCTGACTTAATACACTAGCACAACCCACCCAGGTCACTTAGGTCCAGTAACCTTTTGCAGTAGCAGGACCCAAATTATGGAGTAGTTTATCGCAATCAATCAGAACAGTTTCATCATTTTCCACTTTCAAGTCAAAGCTTAAAAAATACTTTCTTAAAGTGGATTCTTAATGCACTCTCTTAACCTTCAATTGCATTATATTTAATGTATTAGTTATTTTATTGCTTGTAATTGTATCAATTGCTCCTGAAATTGTATTATATTGTATTATCCTTGTACTGATTATTCTGTCCTGTTCAGCACTTTGGTCAACCATGGGTTGTTTTTAAATGTGCTTTACAAATAAATAATGAATGAAGCTTGAAACAAAACTCTCGTGAGCCAACTCTACATGTGTAGCGAGTCACTGTCCCAAATTAGCAGTGCCCAAATTAGTGTGCCCGAGATACTGGTTCACAAGCTAGGAGCTGATTGAGATGCACCCGTAGAGACTTGTGATGGGGCTTTTTTTACTTTGCTTGGGTGTTCTGTGTGGTTTCTTAGTAGCCAATCACATAGCGATACATTAATACCCCCAAGAGCACTGCAGCATTGCGGTAGTGAGGGTTTGCATGGGAAAGCACAACTTTTATGTGTTCGAGACTGCGGCAGTTAGATAGGGCTGTGTTTATGGCCCTGACAGAGGAACGTTCAGGTTAATGAAGCATCTCAGTCTGAATGCAGAGCAGCTGTTTCTGCTGATAACTCACAATACGGCTTTTGTAACCTCATCACCGTAATGATTTGCATTGGCATCTAACCGCCTTAGAGACTGTACTCTCTTCTCTCAGTCTTTCTGACATAGTCTGTCATTTTACTCAAGCTTTTTTAAGCGGGTTTTTTTTCCGGAATTATTTTTGTTATTCATCTCTGGGATGAAATGATAGGAGTGAATTCAAATCAAAAACGCTTTTGAACGTTGGTAAAACTGTGTGGTTAATGTGTTGTGTTCGTCTTATTAATATTAAAAATTAGTTAATGAAATTAATAATAATTTCCGAGAAACATCTTGGCATATTGACACTTTCTTAACCAATGATTAGACCAAATGTGCGTACTACTGTCCGGGTCAAAGCTTAATGTTACAGTGTTGAAAGATCCTTTATCCCGCTATGGCTGTTACCTGGCTTAGCCTGTTAAATAAAAGGGACTTTAGAAAGGTTATTCGTGCGGCATTTACCGTGACAAAGCGCTAGCATTAGCGGCAGTAGCTGAGGAATGCTAAGCATTTCCACTGGCTGCTACAATTACTGTAATTGCTGCCTCAGGATGAAATTATAAAGCCCACCTCAGTCAGTAATTTTAAATGAATCTATTTTGTGACTAAAAACATGCATGCTTAATGTTCAATGGCGGTCTGTCTGAATAATTATGAAATGCCAGAGCATATTGAATTGAAATGCCTGTGCTAGTAGTGTTCATAATGGTGTTTTATGTTACTGTAGCTGAGACTGTGCTCACGACATCAATACACTATTAATCTAGTCAACGAAGTTATTGGCAAATATATGCATATATATATATGTATATGTATGTGTGTGTTTTATGGATGCACAAAGACGGATAGAAGTTTCATATATAGATTCAGATTTAAAATTTGTTTTTAATTAACACGATCCTTCAGAAATCATCTGTGTGATATTGCTTTTATATATATATATATGACTGAAGACTGGACATAATTATATATTTTTTAAGAAGAAAAACAATTGACACTAAAATAGAAAACTATTATAAATTCTAATAATATTTCAGAATATTACAGGTTTTTTGTGTTTTTGAGAAGAGACTTTCAAAATAGTTATGTTTCCAAACAGGACAAAAATAAAACAATAAATAAAAATAAAATGGTAATATCAACCATTTCTCGAAATGACAATATATAATGTGCAAATAACTAATGGCTTATCGTTATTGTTCTAATTTTATTTTATCAGCTAAATTTGCCATTTCAGTCTAAAATTAATGAACAAAATAAAGAGATTTTTTCAAATGAACATAATATTGTTATTTTTTTCAGGGACAGTTTTGATATACATAAAAAGAAAATGTAAGACCAAAAAACAAAAGTTTTGTTTGAGTGTTAACATGCATGTTAAGTTTTGCAGGCCAATCTTGGTCTATCGCTTCATTATTGTGTCTGAGTGCTATCTGTACTTTCCATTTCAGACCTCAGTTTTGTGTAAAGCAGCGGTGCATGCTGGGGTCATCATGGACCAGTTTGGAGGACCAATCACAGTGGAGGAGCGGCGAGGACTCAGTCACTACCCTGCGGTCAGAGCCAACGGCATCCAGTCAAAAGAGTGAGTTCCTGCAGTGGTTTCTGTGGTTTCTTTATGACAGAAGATGGAAGCCTTAGATTTAATCATGATTGCCTTTATATTCTTAGGTGGGTTAGCCATCAGCATGTGGGCTTTCCTTGTACATGAAAAGAAAAATATGCATTTACTATGGAAGTCTATTGGGCAAATACGCAACGGTTGCCTATCTTAAGTGCATTTCTGTCAACATGTTTGTTTGTTGTAAGTTTGCCAGGGGAAACGGTTAGATTACAGTTAGAAAAATTGAAATAGTCTGTCTTACAAATTCCCCTGACAAGTCACAACATGTCTTAATCTGGTGCTTGAGCGAACGGCTGTGGCTGAATGTGACCTTGGTTTGTTCTCTAGCAGTTGTTATTAAGCGGCGATTCCTGCCTTCTTTAGCGTGATGGACGGTTTAGGTAGTACCTAATGTCAGGGACACTGCTGGACTGCTGGTCTTTCACAGATTTGTCACCAGGGGATTGGGGGCAGGTTGAGAAAGAAATCGAGATTGCCTCTCGTTATAGTCTCTGAGGAGTGTTTGAAGTGTACATTGAGGAGTGATTTATTAAGAGGACAACGGGCAGCTCTCTAGAGCCAGAGATACTTCCTATGATCCATTTGAAACCTAAAAACAACAAATCCACAATATATACAGATAGTTATTTTTTTCTTTTCTTTTTTTGAATGGTTAGGCACTCTTATAAATAGGAAAAATAGATGGTGAAAACAGGAAATGATGAGCAGGAGAGGAAGAAAAGGGGGATCCGGAAATAATGCAGGTCAAACTCAAACTGGTGTCAGCCAAATAACCAGTACGTTAATATGTCCTGTGCTTGTTCTATCTAGGCCATGGCTCCCTAAAAGTAAGCTAAGGATGTGTATTTACTCTGCAGGTCTTGATGCCCAATTCCGATTTGTTGACTATGTTCGAATTTTTTTTTTTGACGACCCGCTTACATCATCTTTTAAAAGTGACCCATATCCGATATCTGCATTTACACTATACACTTGGTGAAACATCCCAAGGTAGACATAACAGAAGTCAAAACAACGTGATTTGCAATGGGTGCAGATGAAATGATAGTACCAGAGTTGGGTATAACGCAGTAATGTAACTCATTACATTTAAAATGTATGTAATTTGATTACAGTTACTGGTGTCAATAAAATTAAGTTACTTGCGTTACAAATGTAGAGTTAAGAAAAAAATATTTAGTAAAATGCATTTCTAATCACGTTTGGCCGGCTGCGTCAGTTAGTGAGCATGCGCTTTAGTGAATTACCGGAGAACGCGCTTCATGAGGCACACACACACACACACAGATGCAAGGTCTCTCGCTCTCTCCCTCTCCGCCATGCGCGCTACACGGTTTGGAGCGCCGTCTCTTCTGTCTCGCATGCGCGCTCTTGCTCGCTCGCTCTAGTTTCCGGGAGATTTGAACTAATTTGCGGGCATCAGGGAGCCGCCATCATGATGCGGGAGACTCCCGGAACTAACGGGAAACTTGGGATGCCTGCAATATTAAATTACGGCAAGAACTGAGTTTCACTTTGTAGTGTATTCTAGTAGTTTTAATAGGTTTTCAAAGTAACTTGAAAGTAAAGTAATTAGTAATCTGATTACTTTGGTACATGCAGTAATCGGTAATGTAATAAAATTACAATTTTAAAGTAGTAATTAGTAATTTGTAGTGGATTACTTTTTTTGAGTAACTTGCACAACACTGGATTGTACAAGTTTTTGCTTTACGCACCATCTGTAAAAAAACGTCAGCAAATCATTGAGTTGAGCCTTCGTCCTCCACTGAGCCATTGAAAAGAGTCATGTGATCACGGTTGATGTCATTCGCCGCCATATTAATTATATTATTATTTTTCATTTTATTTAACTAAACTGAACTATAAGAAATAGTAATAGTGTTGCTTTTACTAGCAAGCACTACAAAAACACTCCTTTGGAAGATGCATATGAACCTGGTGAAGTTGCACAGGTGGATTCGCAAACCAATTGATTAGTGAAACTAAATCATCATCTGCACTGTCATACGATTATGTTGATGATGTAGCAGTTTTCAGGGTCCGCTTTAAATAACGACCGTCAATATCAGTTCCTGTAATTACATTGCTTGGGTTTTGATCTCAGGCTTTCGTATGTTTTACTGCGTGCGCTTTTTAAACCGTTATTTCAGCCGTTAATATCAGCACTTGATTCATTTTGCTGCTGATTTTATTAGATTATATTTCTGTCACCAGCAGTTTATTGCTTGTATTTCCAGGCTTCAGACTTTTTTGTTGTTGTTGTTGGCACAGCATCCGCTATATATCCTATTTCAGTTTGTTCACGCTGTCGTAAACCGCTTTGTACCCTGAACTCCAATAAAAGTAATGAAAAAGTAATCGCATCCAGGAAGCCTGTGAAAATGACAGGTTTCTAAGTAATGGCTGACAGAGATGCAATTTCCCAGCCTGGTCCCCTATAATTACCAGCACACTGCTCTTTCGACCGGCCCAGCTGTAGCCCAGTTCTCCTGTCAGATGCGGGATCCAGTGAGGGAGATCCTCTGAAATTGGCAACACAATGGGAATCTCCCTCTAGGCCTCTGTAGGCGTTACTTTCACATGACAGGGCCTTAATTAATCTCTGTAATAATGATCTTTTGTGTCTGAAACGCTCAGTGCTCACTGATATCTTTGTTTTTCCATGTCTTTCAGTGGCTCGTTGTCTGAAACCCTCTTCACGTTTGTGACAAACGGTAAGCACTTTTGTTTTCTGGTTCAGTGGTGATGCGAGTCCACATATTGGTATGGGATTAATCCTATTATTTCCTGGACCGTGGTGACATTGATTGGTTTTCACCACCTGCTGTTATTCCTGCTGCCGTTGTGTGTTACAGTTTTGTTTGACTGGTATATTTGCACCTCTGCAAAAAAAGGAAGTAGCTTAATCACTATGTGGCAGCCTAACAGGTTTTTTTTTGTGTTATTTTACCAGTTTGGATATGTGAAGCCCTGTTTGCACTGTATCTGGGTGAATGGCAGGCGTGGGAATATCTTATCACCTGAGTTTGTTTTTCTCTGGCTGTTTGAGTCCGACACAGACCGGTTGGCATTTACCTGTGCGGACGCGCTGATGAATCAGATTACAAAAACATATGCATGTACTAACACTTGCTCCAAATGTTCGTTTTCCACAATTGTGTGTAGTGTTGAATTCAGAATGGTTTGCAAATTCCTGACTTGAATTGCTGGATTGCAGTAGCAAATAAAAAAATCTTAATTTTATAAAATAAAATAAAATAGGATTTTTAAATAACTTTTTTGGTATTTAATTTATATTTATTTCATTGGAAATAAAATTTATTTAAATTTAAATTTAAAATTTATTTCCATTTTTTACCCCCCTTGCAAATAGAAGAATTTAAAGATAAAAAAAAATTGTCAGTTTAGCAACAATTTAGTTAATTTTGACACTATTTAACTTGAAGGGTTAGTTCACCGAAAAAGGGTTACTCACCGTCATGTCGTTCCAAACATGCAAGACATTCATTCATCTTCGGAACACAAATGAAGAAGTTTTAAATGAAATCGGAGAGCTTTCTGTCTTTTTCCTCCATTGACAGCCTACGCAACTACCACTTTCAAGCCCCAGAAAGGTAGTAAAGACATCATTAAAGTAAACCATGTGACTCCAGTGGTTTAACCTCCGTTTTATGAAGCGACAAAAAAAAATTACAAACATAATTTACCACTTTATTTACAAAATATGAATCTCCCATGTGCGTTCATGAGACCACCGCAGTGCATGCATGTTGTGTTGGCCCAACAGCAGCGGTGGAGATTCATATTTTGTAAATAAAGTGGTAAAAATAAAGCACTCGCATCGCTTTATAAAACTGAGATTAAACCGCTGGAGTCACATGGTTTACTTTAATGATGTCTTTTCTACCTTTCTGGCTTTGAGTTGCGTAGGCTGTCAATGGAGGGACCGAAATCTCTCAGGTTTCATTAAAAAGATTAAAGAAAGTTTTACAGGTTTGGAATAACATGAGGATGAGTAAATAATGACAGAATTACATCTTTGCGTGAAAAAAACCTTCTAATATGTTTTTTTTTTCCCCACAAAATACATTTATTCTTCAGGATTAGTTAAAAATAACTACTTGGACTAATGAAATTCCACTGCTGTGTGACTGTTGAATATCTGCATTTCTGTCAATTCAAAATTATCTTCCTGTGCGATGCAACTTTTTTAAATTCTATCTATTCTATCAATTAAAAGGGACCCTAAAATCTGTTCTTTGTCCAACTCATTAACCGTCTCATATTACTACATTGGGTGTACAAGAGTAGTCCACTACATTATTTCTTACTGACAACCTGGATCCATTGACTGGTTACTGTTTGCTTTACTCACACACACACACACACACACACACACACACACACACACACACACACACACACACACACACACACACACACACACACACACAAGCTCTAGTCAGTTGTTCTTATAGATTTATGGACGCAGCGTTTCTGATCGATGTGACCCTAATCTCTGCTGGTCAGAAGTGGACCTGTGTTCAGTGTGAGCTGATGTTCCTGATGACAGGAGTTGATGGATGTGTGGACACCAGTCGATGCATATCAATTGATTCCCATTAATCCAATTATCTTAAAGCACAGCAATGACTGCTAGCCTACCCTCGCTAACCCCCTAGCTAGATGCTAACACTCACTCAAGGGAGCTGAGGAATCAAGATGCAATTTTATAACGTTATACATCTTACTAAACACACGAAGTGTGTACGGTGAAGTCCAGATACCATGTTGAAATTTTGAGAATGAAAATCCTGTTTAAAACTGGAAGTAAAAAGTTTTAGAGGTTTCCCTGCTATTTCTAGGTAATATAAAAAATAATTAAAACATTTGAAAAGAAAAACAGAAACTTTTCTCTAATCTTTCGGTCTTCCCACTGTACCTATGATAATGCAGAAACTTCAATCGGTTCTTTTCCGACCTCCTGCTGGGATTCTTCCCGAGTTTCCTCTGCCACATACGCGAGACGTGTGGAATGTGATCGTGTTAGCCAGATCAGGGCTGAGCAACAGGATGTATTGGACCTGTTTTTCTCTCTTTAAAGGAAGTGGGAGCCTTCCCCCCTCTTTTATTGTAATATTGTTGTGTTCATAGAACATACGTCTCCATTTAACTGTACACATGGTGTGTATTTTAAGGGCTCAGGGCTTCCTGTTGAGTCAATGTACACGTAACGGAGTTTTTGCTCCACATGTGCGTTTTATTCTATCAAAAGAAAGCACTAGACACGACTATAACTAACATTACTCTTTCATGGTCTTAATGTATTTTTTGTTTTGTTTTTTGTCTTATATTATTAAAGGTTTTTGTTTGTAATTCATTAATGTTACCATCTGACACTTACACTACCATTCAAAAGTTTGGGATTGGTATTTTTTTAAATGTTTTTGAAAGAAGTCTCTTAGGATAACAGTTTTCGATGCATTTATTTGATCAGAAATACAGCAAAATTGTTATTTAAAGTAACTGTTTTGTATTTGAATATATTTTAAAATGTAATTTATTCCTGTGATTTTTTTATCATCATTATCAGAAATCATTCTAATATGCTGCTCAAGAAACATTTATTATTATTATTATTATCATCATCAATGTTAAAAAACAGTTGTGCTGCTCAATATTTTTTTCTGGAAAATGTAATGCATAATTTTTTCAGGAATCTCTGATGTATAATAGAATGTTCAAACAGGATTTATTTGAACAGCATTTCAAATAGAAAATGATTTTCACATTATAAATGTCTTTTACTGTCACTTTTGACCAATTTAATGCATCCTTGATAAAAAAAATTGTTAATTTCTTTCAAAAAAATCTTACAGACCCCAAATTTTTGAAAAATAGTGTAAATGCTTAATTTGAATGTGTGTTGACTTCCAGTGCTCTCTCTCCTCCAGATTGCAGTCAGCAGACTGGTGTTCTTCATCCAGTGGGCTCTACGACAAGCTTGTCATCACACAAGATCTCCTCCGAGGGGTCTGAGGTCGACTGGTTCCCTAACAGCACCCAACAGGTGATCTCTGATGACCTCAACCTTAACCATCCACAGTGGCTACAGATTGACCTTGGAGAAAAGAGGAGGATCACAGGTAATGCTTGAAGCCTTCATAACCTGATCTCCTTTACTTCATTTACCTGACTGTGCCGGTTTTCTCTCTAATACCTCCTCAATGTGCAGGTTTGGTTTTCCTGCATGATGGGAATCCAAATCCAATGCACATAATTGAATAGGTTGTCTGTAATTCAGAGAGAAATATAATGCTATAATCCTGCATTCACACCATGTCAGAATTAAGAGATGACAACCTGTGACGTTCTACAGCGGTCATGTGGTGCAAGTCTGAGCTCTCCTCAATTCAGAGTTGTAATTAACGTTTGTCCTCACCAGCATTTACTAAAAAAGTGGCTCGCCAGCGTTTTTGATCATGTTCACAAATGGCCCCCATAATATTTTGTTGTATGAATACGTGAGCAGTCAATATATCAAAACAGTCAAAAAAAAAAAATTCTAACTTTATGCATTCCGGGTCCTTTATGCATAAATATTGATATTGTATGATATGATAAATAATTGTGGTAATATTTTTGGCCATATCGCCCACCCCTACCTAACCCCTGAATGGCGGGGAAAGAGTTAATGGAGGATGTGAGCGCTTTTTCATTCATAATCTCGTAATTTCCATAATTACGACATGGCTTGAACACACCTTCAGATCCCAACACACACACACACACAAACATGTCCGAAAAACCCAAGGTCTCCAGAGGGTGTTAAGTGGGGTAATTATCCACACAAAAGGTCTTTCTCATGATCATTACACAGCCGGAGCACGAGCGCCGACAACCCCCCCGACAGCTAACTGGTGTCTGTATAACAGTTCCTGGTATTGCATAAAAGCAGAAAGGCCCTCTCTGTGTCCATTCATCACACATACAAACCCTCTTACAAAAGCACATTTAAATTTAGGAACACGCCGGACATGCGTTTATTTTGAGCTTGACTGTTTGTAGACAGCACAGCCGAGTTGATTTGATACAGCTCGAGGAGCAAAAGAAAGCTCACTTTGTCTCCGGTTGGGAATCTGCGCTTTCGGACACGATGACCCTGAGTGAAACCGGCCCGTCTTAAAGAGGAAGCACTGTTATCATTGTGGCGATGGCGTACATTTATCTGTGGGGTCACCGCTCTGCATTCACACGATGCTTTCTAAGGGAGGTTTTGTCAACAAGCATTAAAAACTCATGGTTTTTTTTCCTCAAGAAAAATACATTGCTGTAGAGAGTATGATAAATGAAAGCACACATATAGCCACTTTACCACGGTTAAGGGAACATGGTAAAATTACTGTAATGTACAGTGTCATTCAAAAGTTTGGGGTTAGTCCGATTTTTTTTTCTTTTGAGAGAAATGATTACTAATTAATTTGTCCGCAAGGATGTGACAGTAAAGACAATTAAAATGTTACAAAAGATTTATATTTCAAATAATTCTTTTGAACTTTGTATTCATCAAAGAATCGTGAAAAAAATGTATCATGGGTTCCAAAAAATATATTGATAATAATGATAAATGTTTCACCAAATCATCATATTAGAATGATTTCTGAAGGATCATGTGACACTGATGATGATGAAAATTCAGCTTTGCCATCACAGGAGTAATAACATTTAAAATCACAATATTATTTAACAATTTAACTATATTTTTGACCAAGTAAATAAATGCTTGGTGAGCATAAGGGATTTATTTCAGAAACATTATTCTTACCGACTCAAACTGTGACCAGTAATGTGGAGTGTGCAAGTTGGATATACTGTACGTATAACAGTTAGTAATTCGTCTTGCAGTGGCATTGAGGATTACTAAATCTGCAGGATTTCAGTGGTAATACTGGTATTTGGAATGAGATATACTGAAATTATCCCACTTCTGAACACAAAATGCTTTTTTTTTTGGCTAAAAATGGTTCTTTAATTTTGTAGCTTTGATTCTTTAGCTTTGCTTCCTGGCTTTCTTTATATAGTGGGATCCCTCTGAACTCTTCAAGCTTCTCTCTGATGATGAGTAACTTCCTTTCTCAACTTTCATGTCATCACACTTCAGTCTCACAGCTTCACACTTTGAATTGCTCTTATGATCACGGTGGTGTCCTCACGTCTGTGATGTAGTTAATGTTAGGTTGCTGTGTCTGCTGGGAACATGCCACTCGAGTGTTTCCCTCAGGAATGTGTGTTGTAGCCGAAAGAGGCCGTGTGATGCAGATGACGGGCGGCACTGTGAAGTCTTTAGTCTACATGCGGTCACGTTCCTCCGCTGGCTGAGCGCTTGCATCACTGAATCAGGAGAATGAGCTCTGGAGCATTTGAGGAGAAATGCTGTGTGACTACACTTTTGAATGAACGGTAGGTTTATGTGCTTTTAGAATGAAATAATTCAGGGTCATGTTTTTGTTTCATAGGCATTCTGACAACAGGCTTGACCATCGCAAACATTGAATATTTTGTGAAAAACTACAAGATCGAGTACAAGGAGAGGAACCGCTGGCGGACTTTTGTCCAGTACAATAACTCTGATGATATGGTAAGACTTTGTCTTTATATCACTCCATCATACATTCAATACAACCGTAAATGGCATTTTAACTTCTGTTATTAGTTACTTGGAAAGGAAATAGTTGGAAATTAAAAAAAATATATATATATATTGCATAATGTGTATCCCTGGCCAAATGGCATCTAAAATATTACTTCAGCTGCAAAAAAATGTATGAATTTTCTTTTGAATAAAGAGCACTAATGAATCACACAATGAGACCACAGACATTTATTAAGAATCAATTTAGATTTTTCTTTTAACTGTCTATATATTACAGCTTCACGAATTATCGTTCAAAAGATCACGATTTCGATTCAAACATCCACACAATTCATTCCTAAAGGACAACGTTTCGCATGGGTCAATTATATCTGACAAAATCACTCCAGAACATTCAGATCTGCGTCTGCGCTGTTGCTGAGCCAGAGAGAGCAGATGTCATGTGTATATGTATGAAACACACAATATAGTTATTTCTGTTACAAATATTCATATTATCACAGAAGAACGGGGATAAATGTTTATAGTTCAGATATAAACCAAGTGTATGGAGGAGATCATAAAAGAGCAGATCACCTTTTGAAAGTGACATTGATGGCACTTCAAATAAGGATTGTATCGATTACATCGTTTTGCCACCAGGAGGCGACAAGTGACTGTTAACATGTTTTTCATTGAATCATGCATTAAAGAGATTCAAGAAACCCTGATTCATTAAGTAATGAAACAATGAAGTATTTATGAGCGAGTCATTGAATCATTCATTCATTCATTTTAAATAGACTGCAGCAATTAACATTTGTCAGAACCTCTAGTAAATTACATGTTATTTTGTTTAGTTGTCTGTTCAGAACCGTAGGAGGATCTTGATCTCAGTTTGAAACCAAATTTCTCCACAATCGTGCAGTGGTACAGTGTGTATCATTCATGTTTTTAATGTCGCAGTGTTGTATTTTACCGTAGATCTTTGAAGGAAATACTGACAGCCTCCACCAAACACGCAACACCTTCCACCCCTCCATCGTAGCCCGAAGCATTCGAGTCGCAGCTCAACAGTGGCACAGAATAATTGCCATGAGAGTCCAGCTCCTGGGCTGTCCTTATGTTAAACCCATCCCAGGTGCGTGTCAGACACATAAAGCCTTTACAATTTCATTATTCATATTAAGTGTTCACTAAACCTCAGTTTTTCCTCATGTAGTGAATTCATCGTCTCAGGTGACCCAGGAGGCCGAGCCTACACAGCCCATCCACAACGACATGACCAAACCAGTGCCCTCTCAGGCTGATCTTGGTACGGTATTAAGAACGCACACTAATCACTCATTAATTAATACAGATTATGTTACAGAAGTACTGGACAGATGTCTGAGAATGTGCAAACATTTCCTCCCTAACCTTATTCAAATTTCAACTAAAAGCTCTATTTTTCCTCTCAGTGTATTGGTTGTCCTTATCTACATCAGGGTTATTATCGTTAACTAAACCCGTAAACTAGTTTTTTGGTTACTTGAAATAAAATAAAACATATTAACTTCAGCTCATTGTCGAGGCAACATTTCTCTTTTTTCTTTAGTTTAAGTTAAAGTACTAAAACTTAAAGAAAATCTAGACACATTTTTACAAAACTACATTTACTAAAATGAACTAGAATTAAAATGAAAACAAACTATAGATTCTTATTCAAAATATGAACAAAAACTATAATAGAATATCTACATTTTTATATTTGTACTGTTTTGTTGTAGCTTCCATTCTGTTATTTTGTTCTATTATATTTTATATTCTCTTTTTTCTTTCTCATCTCTGACTTGTACATCTCATATTTTCTTCTCTTTTTAGTTAATTTGGTTGTAATAATTGTGCCCACCATTCTTCTTGTGGTCCTGATCCTGGTGGGAATCTGCTCGGTTAAAATGCTATACAAGTAAGTCAATTTTATAACGTTTTTCTTTTAGTTGCCATATTTGTTTATATTTTCTAGGGCTGCCCTCGACTAAAGATTTTTTTTAGTCGTTCATTCAAGCGATTAGTCGACTAATCACACGTGTAAATGAATAAGCCAAATCATAATAATGAGCCTTTAATTGCCTACATATCCTAATCAGCGCTCAAATGCACGTATAAAGCTTTGCCACAGCGCACCGGCAAAAGTTAATGTTATGAATGTGTCGTGAAGAAACAGCAGACCTTTTAATTTCTTAATGAACCAGTGTTTTCTGATGAAGTTGACGATGCTGACTCGTCATCTCCGCAGAATTGTGCATGAACCAATATGGCTTTTAAAGGCCTTAATTTTTAAGGCTTTCGGGATGTAAAGTTCAACAGAAATGTGCATTAACAAAGTAAATTGTTCTTTAACGTCAACCTGAAATGAAAACTGACCTAATGGTGAAAGTTATGAGTATTTTGTCTGTGTTTTCCGTGTTGTGTCTGACTTGAGAGGGAGGTAGGGTCAGATATGTTATATCTTATCTCAGTCTCAGCATGGCGTATGTGCACACACCAGTGATTCCCAGCCCTGATACACTCCACAGCCACTGGTGTCAATAAAAGAGCGACTGTACGTTGTATGAGTGAGCATGTTGTGATATTCAGATTCGTAAAGAATGGGGTGACTGAGGACTGTGGGGGATAAAGCAGGGTTGAGGGTCAAAGGTCAGTGTCAGGGATGTGCATTAGTCCCCGGGCCCCGAGAGAGAGCTCAGGGACAGGGGCATTGTGGGGAAATGAAGATGGATGAATGAAAACCTCTTATGGGAATAGTAAGGCGTCTTCTCTTGTTTAAGAGTGATTCTGCCACCTGTGTCTCTGACGCTGATGTCTTTCACTGTCCCACAGTAAGAAGACAAAGGAGAACACGTACGGCTCTGCAGAGACGCATCATACAGGTAAAACATCGGCTTTAACTCAACACTGTCAGTGAAATGTGACCCAATTCTGATTTTATTGCTCATATGTGACACAGATCGGATGTGTTCTATGACAGTGTAAACGGGGAAAAAATGCATGCATTCGGATATTTCGAAATCGGTTTCAGGCCTCGTTCATATGTGGAAATAAATCAGATTTGTGCCAATGGGACTGTCATGTAAACAGGCAGATCGGATTTTCTGAGACACTAGGCTACGTGTTCGCGGTTTAATGACGAGGGAAACCCCGACGTGCATCTGCAGAGGGACGGAATGGACTGACGAAACATTGTGTCACACGTTGGACACACGTTGATACAACATATCAAAGGTTGGCTTGCTCATTATGCCATAGACCCACTGCTCCTCGTTAAAGCCCGCCACAATCTCATCCAAGTGCGCATCAATAGCTCGTGCCATTTACGTTAAAAAATTGTTTTTGCGTTCATATAATACGCAGTTTTCGCACTTTATGGCGTGTAATACACACAAACTCCATACCCCTAATCCTAACTAAGGGGTTTACAGTGTGTATCATGCACGCAAAAACAATTTTTGGCGTATTATGGCACGAGAAATAAAATCAGTGGCATAGATACGCACTTCCATGAGATCGTGTTGTATGTTCCCAGCAGTCCTGAGATCTCTCTCGCACACAATAACTGAAGCGTATGCGCAGCTGCAATGATGACGCTTTTCCTCCACCTCAAAATCATGCTGATATTTGGCGAACTTCACATATATAGCTAGCATCAAGCATATA
Source organism: Siphateles boraxobius (assembly GCF_051911475.1). Taxonomy (NCBI): domain Eukaryota; kingdom Metazoa; phylum Chordata; class Actinopteri; order Cypriniformes; family Leuciscidae; genus Siphateles; species Siphateles boraxobius. Next base: position 153,277 of record NW_027509209.1, on the reverse strand, counting down.
TCGTGTTCGTCCATCTGTGCAAGAACCCCCTTTAAGCATGCGTGACGTTTCAGATAGTGTGCAGAGTGTAAACACATGAATCGGATATGGGTCACATTTGAAAGAACGTGTAAACAGACGGTCAAAAAAATCAGATATAGGCAACAAATCAGAATTGGGCATCAAGACCTGCAGTGTAAACCAGGCCTTACATCCAAAATTAGAACATTTTAAACTGCTTTTTTTCCATACAATTTTGTGCTTATCAAACAGTATGATAGCTTTATGCATCAAACAGACTCTGTTTGTTGTGATCATCTATGACTATATGTTTGTTTTCAAATAACTTTAGAAGATTAGGAATAGAGCTTTTGTTTTTGGAGCCACTGGTCTCCACATATTTTTTAGTTGTATGGAAAAAAGAGCAGCTTAAACGTTTTCGTCAGTTTCCCCACCCAAGAAATAGTCGTACAGATTTATAACAGCTTGAAGGTGAGTAAATAATGTCAAAATATTAGTTGTTGGGTGAACTTTTCCTTCAGCATTGGTTTCAGAATAACATAAAATGCAGAAAATCATGCAATGCACACCTTTGCATTAATAAAACGTGACTGCACCATATATGAAGCATAGAATCATTTTTTTATTTTTTTACCTTATTCTCCAAATCTTCAAAAATTGTTCTGAGTCATCATGACAGATCCCTTCCCAATATATATGTTGTGTTCTGCCCTTTCAGACATGTATAATTTAAGGCTTAGCTTGACTCGCACAGAGATAAAACCATCTTTCAGAGACAGTCTGACAGATAAATGATTCTTGTCTACAGGCTGTTGGAGACAGATAAAACAGCCGTTTGCCAGACACCAGTCCACAGAGTTCACCATCAAATACAGCTCTGAGAAAGAGCCCATCCAGAAGCTGGACCTGGTGACCAGGGAAATGGCAGGTAAAGATTGACCGAGTTTGATGGTTTCTTACATCCATTATCAAACATGTTTTCTGCCCTCACTGATGAGTGAACGTGTGTTGAGGAAGCGGCTGGAACACTGGTGCATATTAAAGGTGCAGTGTGTGATTTTTAGCGGCATCTAGTGGTGAGGTTACAAACTGCAACCAACAAAAGTTACGGTGGCCGACAGGAAGTGATGTCATCGTCTGAGACAGCAGAGAGTAGCCAGTTCAGCAATGAGGTTTCTTTACAAGGATAAATTCAGAAATTATGTTTACTTAATTATTCAGTAAAACTATGTTATTGCGAATATTATTGTTACTTGTTCATCACTGTGTCAGTGTTTTACCACAAAACTATTAAGCAGCACAACTGATTTCAACATTGATAATAATAATAAATGTTTCTTGAGCAGCAAATCAGCATATTAGAATGATTTATGTGACACTGAAGACTGTAATGATACTGAAAATTCAGGTTTGAATCACAGGAATAAATTACATTTTAACATTTTAAGTTCTTTTTTATTTTAAATTGTAATAATATTTCACAATATTCTAGTTTCTACTATATTTTTGATCAAATAAATGCAGCCTTAGTGAGCATAAGAAACTTGGTTCAAAAATATTTATTTTTAATATTGTAAATTACTATAATAATCCAAAGCAACAAAGCAGTTGAGGCACTAGCGTACGACTGAACATGTAGTTTGAGTTCGTTAAATGTTAAATCCTGGGACTGTAATGGAGCCCATGTGACATATCTCAGCACAGTTTGCTTGTCATAGTCTGAGCAAAATTATTTAACATAAAAGATATGATGTATTGATTTGTTTTATTGCTGGTCATGCTCTGTTAGGACATTATGTTCATTTGGAAATATGGAGTCAAAGAGTGTTTAATTTTTCTGAGAGTCTGCGAGGAGACGGCACACTTTCTCAAGCTGAGTTTTTTATTGACTGATTATAAAGGAGTTCAACTTGCGAGGCCATTTTTCATCCTCCAATGTGCCGAGGGAGTAAAAGAAAACCCTTAATGAAATAGTTGTAACCGCCTGAACGCTTGCCAGATGGAAACGCTTGCTGATATTTAATTGTCAGTTTCCCCCTACTCTCCTCAAGGCTGTAATTATTGATGATTCACGGTTTGTGCGTCACACAGATTACAGGCGCTCCGGTTTCAAGCTTAACTTGGAGTCCCTTTGAGCAAATACTGAAACGTTTCATTGATTTCCTTTTTACTATAATATTTTCTTTCATGTTTGATGCCATAAGAGTTTATGGTCCCATATTTATGATCACGGGTTATTGGTTAGCCAGGTATGTTTCAGGATAGCTAGACCATAAACCAAAGAACAGCAAAACCTGGTTTATGCTGGTATGGAGCAAGTTTAAAGGGATATTCACTCAAAAATTAAAGTTCATTTTCTCACTCTCATATCGTTCCAAACCTGTATGACTTTCCTTCATCTGTGGAACATAATATAATATATTTTAAAGAATTGTTTTAATCTATAAAATGAGGTCCAAAACAACATTGGACCCTACTGAGTTTCATTGTGAAGAGTATGGAACAATAAACAGTTTTATTTTAAACTAAAAAAAAGTGTTACTTGTTTATATCATTGATATTTTGTTATATTTAGATTACATTTTTGTATTCATTTTAATTTTAGTTAAACTTTGGTTTTAGTTATGTTATAACTAAAATGTCTATATAGTTTTTGTTTTCATTTTACTTAATTTAGTTTTAGTTATTTTAAACTTATTTTATTTCAGCTAGTGGCCCATGCAAATTTTCTTAATTTCTAAATTTCAAATTCAAATAATAGTTTTTTATATATATATAGTCATCAATAATAATACTGACTAAAACTACTACAGATTGTTTTCTGAATTTGAAATAAAGCTGAAATAAAATTAAATAAAAATATTAGACAAAAAAACTTATGAAGATGAAAATTAGAAATGTTGCCTTGGAAAATAGCGGAAATAAATGTTTAAGTTGAAGTACTAAATTTACTAAAACTGTAAAAGAAAATATATTAAAGAAAACTAAAGGCACATAACATTTCTAAAAACTGGAAATATAAAAATTATAGCTTATTCAAAATTAAAATGAATACTAAAATAGTATATTAATTATACTAAAATAACACAACCAGTAAACGCCGAGGCAGTTTTAGGGTAACTATTCCAGTACTAACTATTTCTCTCTTCTTTTCCTCAAGCCGAGTACCAGCAGCCACTCATGCTCGGCACCGACACGGTGTCTCGAAAAGGCTCGACGTTTAGACCCATGGACACCGAGGCCAAAGACAAGGACAACGAGGCGACTTCACACTACGACCAACTGCAGACGGGCATCCAGTACGCCCTGCCACTGACCAATCAGGAGCCGGAGTACGCCACGCCCATCATCGAGCGCCACGCCTTCCGCAAAGATCCCAGCTACAGCGTCCCAGGAGTGGTGCTGAACAAAAGCCCGTCGTTTCGAACAGTCGAGGGCAGTAACTGTAGGAAAGTGATCGGAGGACTGGCTGGGGGATACCAGACTCCCCAAGTCAAGCTAGACCGGGGGAATTACCCAGGGGACATTACCTACGACAGCCCTAAAATCCAGAAGCCCGTCGTGAAGAACGGGAGTTGCTCGGCGTACCAAAGATCCCAGATCCAGTCCCCGGAGCAGGAGTGCTATTCCACTCCGAGAGACTGCGTCAGACTGCCGTTCCCTGGACTCAGACCCGAGCCGGAGGGCAGCAGCTCCGAGGGAAGCTGAGAACAACATACTGTGATGTTCCTGATTTACCTGACTCAACACAATCACCTCCAGAACACTCTTAACTTATTTGTGTACGAGGGACTCCTTGTTTTTCTATTTCCGCGGTTGTAAATGGCCGTGATCAGTTTGTGTAATTTAAATGTGAGATGCTTTGTCTTGACCAATCAAGATTTTTTTTTTTTGTTCCAGTTTTATTTAATCAAATGCAATATGCAGAGATTTCGCAGGGATAACTGCGACGATGCATTTGTTTCCTACTCAGACACGCACTGTGAATGTAAGCCAGATGTTCATGTATTCTGCTGTGACCATTATCTAAATCTTCTTATGCTCTTCTCTGAACATGCACAGAATTTCAACCAGCTTTATGACAGTGTCGGTAATATATGTAAATGACCAATGTGTGCTCTCTCTCCATGAAATACCTGTTTATTTACCAGCAAATTAAGACTTTTGACACTTTTTGCATTAATTCTGGACTTTTGGGGAACGGTCATGGAGAAAGAGTACACACCGTTCATTTATAGATACTGTACTACCAACATTGAACAATACACATTTTGAAAATCGGTCTACAGATAGAAAATAAGATGTTATAGCATGCAGATCAGAAGATCAGCACTGGTGCAAGTAGGAGATCTTTGGGAACTTCACAGTTACTTTGGTCCTTCTCATAAAAGGTGTCCGTGTGCATGTCCGAACTAGCTTTACACCAATCAAAACTCATGAAATAAGGTGAAAACACTTTTAAAAAGCCTAACGCTATCTAAAATGGAAGCAAACTTTGTTTATGCAAAAAAAAAAAAAGGCTTGTTCCCATAATGCAAGTGAAATGATGATCTGATTTTGACATCCCGCTTGTTTTTAATCTATATTGGGTGTAAGGGTTGTTAGATTCAGCCGGTTTGGATCGTTTTCCATCTCATTCTGCTGTGTGTAAATAACAGTGTTGAATCTCAGAGGATCTGCTCTATTTTCCATGCTGAATACTGATGTTGATTTCGTTCCACTTGTTCCATGTGCAGATTGAGCAATAACAGGCTAAAATTTCTTATCAGATCCTGATTTTATTTGGATTACCTATATGCATATTTAGTTTAAAAGCTAAATGAGATGTCACTTTGTGCTGTCAATGATTTAGTCCACCTAAAAATTGTTTATTCATTCTCATTTTATTCCGAAATATGACTTTTTCTTCTGTGGAACACATGAGAAGTGAGCAGGAATGCATTTCCAATTAAATTGAAGCGAGAGTCTCTCAAGCTCTCAAAGAACGCGGAGAACGTCATTTTTTTTAAGCTTCAACGTTTCTCTTTTGTGTTCCACAGCATGAGATAAAGATAAAGTCTGGTTTGGAGTAAATGATGATTGCATTTTCATTTTGAGTGAACTTTCCTTTCAAGCATCCAGAAGATCTGGGACTTGCTGCTGTTTAAAGGACAATCCTTGTGAAAGATTACTGACAGGTCTTAATTTCTGTGAAATGTTTTGGGGATGTGCTCGATGGTTTGTGTGTGATCTGGCCATGCTGGTGAGCTGAAGTGCTTTGCCACTGAGAATCTCAGTTCTGTGTTTGTGCTCGTCGAAACCCTGATTAAAAGCACCAGCATTTTAGTCTGTCCTGGACTTTTGCTTTCAAATATGTGAATGTCTTTTAAGGCGAGACACTACAGGTGAATAGGGTAATTTTTTTAACTAGCAGATATCACCATGAAACTTTGCCAGTTGATTATTGACATTAAGATGAGACAAAAATGTATTACAAGTTTTCTGTATTTTAATGTTTAAATATGCAAATGAGACATTATCTAATTAAATATGCGCTAATGCTCTGCATATATTTTAAAAAACGAAATCTGAGTATTGGATAAAGCCAGGTTCAAAATTATTTTTTCATTGTGTTCACATATTAGATGGGGAAAAACTTAGAGGGATTTATGGATATCCACTTTTGTTATCCTGTAAATCAGAATATACTGCCAATAGCCTTAAAAAATGATTTTCGACATGTTTTTTGGAATAAAATGTTATATAAATCAGGCTAGGAATAATATATTTACAAATCCCTCTGTAAATGTCTTCATAATATAACTAGGTACAAGACTGGAAAGTTTGGTGTATATAGAGAAGTGGAGATTTCGGACTTGGAGTGAGAGAGAAAACTCACTTTGAGAAAACGGGCTTTAAAGATTTTGCATCAGCCAATGAGATCGCGCGTTTAGAGTACAATCCCCCCTTTTACTTTCGCGATTGGTTGCTGATAAAAAGGAAATGACCATATTTGGATCCGGCAGTGTTGTTCAGGAGAGAGAGAGCTTTCCAACGGTGTGTGTGATGACAGGTTACAGAGGGATGATTTATAACGACAACTTTTGATGAATTTATGAGAAATCTACAGACGCAAACAGACAAAGTGTAGTAAAATAAAGACCTAAATGTGTATTTCGGACTTGTTTTCACCACAAGTGTGAAAGAAGACGTGTTATTGAAGACAAATATCTCCAAATTGACCAGTGAAAAAAAAAAACGATGTTTTTGCCTGCCGTGTCTCGCCTTAAAGTGAAAGTGAACAATCAGCAGGATTATCTAAGTATTTGGTGGAAGCAGGATGTCACACAAGAGGTGTCCCAGTGGGAGATTGAGCAGGAATGTGACGGTGGGGTGTTAAGGCGGGAACACACCAAGCCGACGCCGACGAACTAGCGCCGATGAAAGCCGACTGTGTTGTCGCCTCTGAAAAGCTGCACTTGAACACACCGAGAGAACTACAGCCGACTGTCAGCTAGAAGGCGCGTTCTGCGCCTGCGTGTAAATGAGACAACTGTCTATTTCTGCAGATATATTAGTCTATATTCGTCATTCAAAAAAGGAAACCGACGCTGCCGGCTGCAGATACACATACCGTAAACAAAGCAGTGCGTGCTTACCGTTTTGAATATCAATCCTGCTAAACACTTTATTTATTCCACTCCGCTCATGTTAATATTAAAATATTCGCCAAGGAACACTCAGGTAAGATGACGATCATGACGTAACATAAGAACAGCCTTCTATCTGTACCGTTTTGACTTTGCTCGCTGTTTTGCTTTTATTCTCGTGCACTGACTCTTTCACTAAGCTGAACAGCCAATCAGAGTTCTCTCTTTCCCCGACGGCCCGACCAGAGGCGGAGCGGGGGGGGGTGGCTAATTGGGCTTAAGCCCCGAATGTTTTGTCAAAAGCCCCGAATCTTTTAGGTTTTTTAAAATAACTTCAACTTGTTTTCATTTTATCTCAGTCTTTCTGACTGGAGCGGCAAAAAATGAAACAAAATCTCTATTACCGTGCGTGGATGCGGACGGTAATGCATCGATTCGCGCATCACTTAGCTTGTTTGCCAACTGCCAATAAAAACTAACGAAGAAGAAATTCGTCGTTGTTGTCATCAGGGGCTGGCTGCTGGCGGGGTTTTTGTATGTTTCACTGGCGTCGTAGCGAGCTTACATAAATTATTATGGACATAACAAAGTTTTTTATACAGAAAACTAAACCTCACCGGCCGGAGAGAGATTCAGAAGCAGCGTCAGACGAACCGCGGACAAGTGTTACAGGTTTGTGAATCCGCTGTTGTAACTTAACACTTGAGTTAACGTAAGTTATTGTATTGCTGCTGGCTAGCTAGCGAGTTATCGTTAGGTGTTAAGAGAAATTAGTTGTTAATAGAGATGGGCGGATGATTTGTCTGATGATTTGGGGGGTACATCTAATCTTGGCACATTAGTGGGATAAGAAGAGAGACTAATTGAGAAATATAGTGCTAAAGAAGATTAGAAAGTATAACTTATTTCCTCCTGATGACAACAATTACAAGTAACGGTACAGATGCATCAATATCGTTAATACGTTATTTTTTCCCCTCATACTTTAATTAAAAAAGTGAATCTTTAATATATTCTAAATTCATTACATAAAAAGTAAAATATTTCAAGCCTTTTATTGTTTTAATCTTGATGATAAGGGCTTACAGCTCATGGAAATCAAAACTCCAGAAGTAGTAATCTCAAAATGTATTAGAATTTTAGAACAAAGAATTTTTTATACGACCTGACAAGATCTCTAATCAGCTAATCAACTCAAAACGCCTGCAAAGGTTTCCTGAGAATTTAATCTGTCAGTCTTGTTCTGGTGGTGCAGCACACTATTTATAATACATTTTTGAGATGCGCCTGTAACAATGTAATAAACGTATTAGTATTTCTATAATTAATGGAATTGTTATGGTGTAGAAAATAGTCCGTTCCGTCTCCGAGCGTTCAGGAACGCGTTCAGAGACGGAACGGACTATTTTCTTTAGCGGAAGCAATACAACCGTTTTTTAAATCAATAAACTCCTTTTTAAATCAATATTTTGTGTCAAATTATTGATTTATTTGGTAGGGAGGCATGTAATAAGCGGGATAATGTATAGTGAGGCGGTTGTTATAGCAAATATAAACCCTTCAGGCTGCTTCGCGTCGGACACATAATCAGCCTGTCGGGGTTGTATTTTAGGCATTCTATTATCTCAAACAGCCCGAAAAATAGTGCATTTAGCTGACGTAAATGGGAAAAAAATCTCCCCGGGGGAGTATCCCCCTGGACCCCCCTAGTTTTGGGCTAAGCCCCGAATGTTTACATCGTCTGGCTCCGCCCCTGGGCCCGACGCCGATTCAACATGTCGAATCGGCCGAAACAAAGCCGACGAGGTCCAATTTCAGCCGACGGCGCGAACACACTGAGGAAACATAGGCTGCGTCCCAATTCGCCTACTTATATTACGACCTAAAAGTATGTACTCTTTTTGTGAAGAAAAAGTACATACTTTTGAGTATGTAGCAAAAGAGTAGGCAAGCTTTTGGACATACGTATGCATGCACATAGACATCATATAGATAGACGCCCTATCGACCGCTACTGCCTATTGGCGCGGACGAGTCGTGGGGCCGCCATCTTAAACCGGTCACCCGCTCCGCTCAGTGTAATCTGTTTGGCAGGTGCAATGAGCTGTCAGCGCATTCAATTAATCATATCTCACTGAATACCGAACTGATTTTCACGCGTTTTTTTGTTTTGTTTTTTTGATGTAAAGGTCATACACGTAGCTACGATACAGGACACATTGAATATTTTGTTCACAAAATACAATCAATAGTACGGTAATGTTAAATGTTAAATCTTACTTGTGGAAAGTAATCCCCGAGTGATGGTCCGCCGATTTGAGCAGGAATATGCTGCACAGTGCTCTGGCATCTACTATGCAACGCAAATAGGAGTATGACCGGTTTAAGATGGCGGCCGCATTTCTTGCGCCACAGCGGCCAATAGGGCATCTAGTCTCTATATGATATCTATGCGTATGCATATGAACATACATACTACGGACAGCTCTGTCGCGTGCATCCAGCCACCGTAAACTGTCCTGTCAATCATCTTGTCACAGTTAAAATCCTCCATTCAATCTAATTTAATTTCCTACGTTACCGTTTCGGAGAGAAATGTTGTGGCACCTTGGTGTGCAGCCGTGGGTCATTAATGCAGTGACTCTCCTCGTGTATTTGCAATTTGAATGTAATGATGCATTTAAAAGTTAATGGCTAAACGTATCTTTACAAAAGTTCACAATGCTGCTGCAGATGCAATATAATGTAGACAACATTGAAGAAATAATTTTTCGTCATGTTAGATACTGATAATTACCCACTCAAACCCCTTTATCTAAACCTTTCTACACAACCACCGGACTCGCGCGTCTTCCATGTCTGTAGTTTAACACCTTTCACTCGTGTTTGTAGTTCTAATCGAATCCTCGTCCAACGCGCGATAGGTTGTGGGCAATATCAGCCGTTAGAGTGCGCATCGATCTGCACTTCGGATTCTGATCGGAAAAAGTAGACCATCCGGGTATCTTTGGAACACTCATTTCAACATACTACGATTTGGGACGTACTAATTCTAATTTCGAATACTATTTAGGACGGATAGTATGCGAATTGGGACGCAGCATGAGTCGGCCGACGCACAAAAACTGCCCGACTTGGTGTGTTCCTGCATTTAGTTATAGGCAGCAGCTGAAGGTTTAAATCTAGTGTGTAACATTAGTGAATCGCTGTAATATTATTTATTATTATTATTATTTATTGTAATAATTCAAGCAAATTACATCATTTTAATGTACAACATACAAACAGACTGTGAAAAAGGTCCTTTGTTAAGAGAAACTCTTGAAAGAAAAGTGACCACATCTTGTCACTCACCCATTCTCCAAACAAAAACAAAAAAAACAAGGAAACTAAGAGTCTTATTTATTTCTTTAAATCATCAAGATATTGAAACTAAACATCACATCCTTTTCAAGCAGCCCTACCGCATAAATGAGCGGATGAACGTACAACTCCACCAGTTTAAGAGCATGAATCTTCCAAGATCCTCTCTTTCCCCAAACCAGCTTCTAAGCATAGTTTTTTAAAGCACTCATGGTGGTCAACAGTTCACCGGACATTTTTATTTTTACCTGAAAGCTTTAGAGTGCTCACCAATCTATGGAAGCTTGTTTCCGCCACTAAATAAATAAATAATAATAATAATTGCGACTTTTTATCTCACAATTCTGACTTTTTTTCTCACAATTGCAAGTTTACATCTCGCAATTCTCACTTTAATTCTCAGGATAGCGAGATATAAAGTCAGAATTATGAGATATAAAGTCAGAATTGCGTGATATAAAGTCAGAATTGCGTGATATAAAGTCAGAATTATGAGATATAAAGTCAGAATTGCGTGATATAAAGTCAGAATTATGAGATATAAAGTCAGAATTGCGTGATATAAAGTCAGAATTATGAGATATAAAGTCAGTATTGCGTGATATAAAGTCAGAATTGCGAGATATAAAGTCGCAATTGCGTGATATAAAGTCAGAATTGTGAGATATAAAGTCGCAATTGAGTGTTATAAAGTCAGAATTGCGAGATATAAAGTCAGAATTGCGAGATATAAAGTCGCAATTGCGTGTTATAAAGTCAGAATTGCGTGATATAAAGTCAGAATTGTGAGATATAAAGTCGCAATTGCGTGTTTTAAAGTCAGAATTGCGAGATATAAAGTCGCAATTGCGTGATATAAAGTCAGAATTGTGAGACATAAAGTCGCAATTGCGTGTTATAAAGTCAGAATTGCGTCTTATAAAGTCAGAATTGTGAGATATAAAGTCGCAATTGCGTGTTATAAAGTCAGAATTGTGAGATATAAAGTCGCAATTGCGTGTTATAAAGTCAGAATTGCGATATATAAAGTTGCAATTGCGTGATATAAAGTCAGAATTGCGAGATATAAAGTCAGAATTGCGAGATATAAAGTCGCAATTGCGTGATATAAAGTCAGAATTGCGAGATATAAAGTCGCAATTGCGTGTTATAAAGTCAGAATTGCGAGAAATAAAGTCGCAATTGCGTGATATAAAGTCAGAATTGAGAGATATAAAGTCAGAATTGCGAGATATAAAGTCGCAATTGCGTGATATAAAGTCAGAATTGCGAGATATAAAGTCGCAATTGCGTGTTATAAAGTCAGAATTGCGAGAAATAAAGTCGCAATTGCGTGATATAAAGTCAGAATTGTGAGATATAAAGTCGCAATTGCGTGTTATAAAGTCAGAATTGTGAGATATAAAGTCGCAATTGCGTGTTATAAAGTCAGAATTGTGAGATATAAAGTCGCAATTGCGTGTTATAAAGTCAGAATTGTGAGATATAAAGTCGCAATTGCGTGTTATAAAGTCAGAATTGCGAGATATAAAGTCGCAATTGCGTGATATAAAGTCAGAATTAGTCTAAAGTCTAGAATTAGTCTAGAATAATAGTCGCAATTCTGAGAAATAAAGTGAGAATTGCGAGATGTAAACTCGCAATTGTGAGAAAAAAAGTCAGAATTGTGAGATAAAAAGTCGCAATTATTATTATTATTTATTTATTTAGTGGCGGAAACAAGCTTCCATAGAAAACAGCAAGTGGGAGGAGACAGAGACAAACTGCTAAGCCACGCCTCCTTCCTCCAGATGCACGCAAGCAAACAGGTAGAAAGAGCAGCACTCTCCATAATTTTAATTGTTGCATTATTAGCCTATAAAATGCTATTCATCTGCATGTTTACTTCTTAGGCCTACCAAATATTAGAGCCATACACTAAACCAGCTTTATGTGTGTGAGGTCTTTGTGTGAAGCCGTACTTTAGATCCGTTAACACCTGCGCGCAAATAACGAATCCTGCTAGGTTATGAATATGAATAAGGTCGATATCACGTTACTTTCATTACCTTGCCGAAGCGCCCAGTCATTTGTTAATATTAATGAGCCGAGCCTTTGTTAAAAACACGAGCCATTGCGTTGAAAGAGAGAGTTGCGACAACATTTGATCTCGTGGTTTAATCTGTTTCAATTCATGAATCATATTTGATACATCAGACTTTTATGGCTCATATAGTAGGCTAGCCTATGATGTAGGAGAATATGGAGCTCAGCTCATTGAGGAAACTGCATAGGCCTAACTTACATACATAAATATCAGTTGTCATTCAGTTTTCCGATAATATGGTATAAAATTAATTAAATGCTTAGTTTTATGAAAGTTATGTAGTTTTTATTGCGGGGGGGCTAAACATATAGGCCATTTTCTAAAATATTATGAATAATCAAGTTTAAAGTAGACTTTATGCTGTGAATTTGTCGTCAAGCCGTACTGCCCCCTCATGTTTAAACGAGGTACTGCAACTCAACTGAAATAATAACGTCCTGTAATCAAAACACAATGCTCTGGGCAAATAAATTTAAGTTTATTGAAACATTTCACGTCATATATTTACTACATGTGAAATATTTATTCCCAATCTCCTGTCCTGTGTTTCCGAAGCACATTTCCTATGACATTTGAAAAACAGTTAACAGAAAAATAAATCACAAACCAGAAGGGCTAAAAAGAGGGAAATGTTTCTTCAGGTCAAAGTTGCATTTGCACTGGCAGTGTGGAAAGCTTCATCTCCCAGATGAACTAATCAGTAACAAGAAAATGAAGGTAACATGAGTCCACTAACCCAGCACACACACCGATAAGATCGTCCTGGCTGCCCTCATCTGCAGAACACATGTACACACCTGTGGGCTGATTAATATCAGATTAAATGTGTGATATAAGCAAATACCTTATGAGGATTTAATATTTAACACTCAAGCTGCTTCACTTTCTCTAACACTCAGTTCCTTGCTGAAAACCAGCCTAGACTATCTCACAGCAGAGTAAAGCATGCGTGAATTGTTTTATTGCTATGTAGCCCATGTTTCATTTAAATATATACTAATCAGTGTACAGACATTAAGAGTAGAGCATTAGATGGCTGAAGCTGAAGATGCTATTGAGCAGCGTGAGAGAAGAAAGTGATATGTTAAATAACTCAATGATAGTAAACAACACTGATGATTATAGGAACCTCTTCTAGTCATCTATACAGTAATGATTTGAGGCATTCTGAGACTGAATAGTTGTTCTTGATTTCTGTTCCCTTTTATGTTTTTGACAGGATATAAAGATTGGCTTGGATTAAATAACGCTATGCTACATTGCTGTGTAAAAAATGCAAGTCCACTTCCCTAACCAGATAATATCAGTATCTTCTCTAAAGACACCGTTAATACAGTATATTCCAATGGCACTATCAGGACATTGTTCAGCAAATACACTAAAAAATACTTCTGCAGAAGGGCATATCTCATTTAAAAAAACAATCAAGAAAGGTCAAAGTCAAATTTCACTCTTAAATAAAAAATTAAAATATAGGTCATTATTTTAAATAAAGGAAAAGAGGTTTGATTTTAGGGCAATTCATTAACATTGTTATTATGAGAAGCACATTCACCCTTTTCCCCCAATTGTCAGTAGTTCACAAATCTTTTCACATTACAAAAGTTACTCGTATGCAAATATTTTAAAATATATATAAAAAAATACTCAGGTATGTATATATTAGTGCTGTGAAACCGATTAATTGTGAACAAAAGTCTGTAAATATTCATGTGCATTTATACTGTGTGTGTGTATATATATAAAATTTAGGACCATTAATTAATAATTAATTAATTATTATTGTTAATTTTGCGTTGACATTATTTTTTAGCATATTAAATCAATCAATCAATCAATCAATCTCTCTCTCTCTCTCTCCCTCTCTCCCTCTCACACTCTCTCTCCCTCTCTCTCCCTCTCTCACTCTCCCTCTCTCACTCTCCCTCTCACTCTCCCTCTCTCACTCTCCCTCTCTCACTCTCCCTCTCTCACTCTCCCTCTCTCACTCTCCCTCTCTCACTCTCCCTCTCTCACTCTCCCTCTCTCACTCTCCCTCTCTCACTCTCCCTCTCTCACTCTCCCTCTCTCACTCTCCCTCTCTCACTCTCCCTCTCTCTCTCACACTCTCTCTCACACTCTCTCTCACACTCTCTCTCACACTCTCTCTCACACTCTCTCTCACACTCTCTCTCACACTCTCTCTCTCACTCTCCCTCTCTCACTCTCCCTCTCTCACTCTCCCTCTCTCACTCTCCCTCTCTCACTCTCCCTCTCTCACTCTCCCTCTCTCACTCTCCCTCTCTCTCTCACACTCTCTCTCACACTCTCTCTCACACTCTCTCTCACACTCTCTCTCACACTCTCTCTCACACTCTCTCTCACACTCTCTCTCACACTCTCTCTCACACTCTCTCTCACACTCTCTCTCACACTCTCTCTCACTCTCCCTCTCTCACTCTCCCTCTCTCACTCTCCCTCTCTCACTCTCCCTCTCTCACTCTCCCTCTCTCACTCTCCCTCTCTCTCTCACACTCTCTCTCACACTCTCTCTCACACTCTCTCTCACACTCTCTCTCACTCTCCCTCTCACACTCTCTCTCTCTCTCTCTCTCTCTCTCTCTCTCTCTCTCTCTCTCTCTCTCTCTCTCTCTCTCTCTCTCTCTCTCTCTCTCTCTCTCTCTCTCTCTCTCTCTCTCTCTCTCTCTCTCTCTCTCTCTCTCTCTCTCTCTCTCTCTCTCTCTCTCTCTCTCTCTCTCTCTCTCTCTCTCTCTCTCTCTCTCTCTCTCTCTCTCTCTCTCTCTCTCTCTCTCTCTCTCTCTCTCTCTCTATATATATATATATATATATATATATATATATATAATATTTTATATAAACACATACTTTTATGTTAGATGTGATTAATCATGATTAATCGATTTGACAGCACCAAATATATAAACAAATAATTTGATTTTTAATTGTTAATTTTTTAACTGAACTTCTGATCCTAAACTTTGAGGGTAAAGTTTTCCTGAATTAAAATGTATCATGTTACAGTGATGAGAATTAGGGGGGTGGGGGTTATATATGGGGGTGGTAAAATATGAAAATATGACCAGGATATCACTTCTACGAAACTCATTATAGATCAATTAAATGGCACATTGTAACCGCACGCGGATGTGTACTGTTATTACGACACAGTGTTCGTTCTCGGCCATCACCTCCTGTCCACCCTGTGCGCAAAACAGGAAGTTACATCATCCTGTTAGATTCAGAGCAGGACTGGGTTAAAACACAAAGGTTAAAACAATGATGTTTTACATGAACAAACACTTTGAGCAAACAGTAACTCATTGCTATATCCACTACGAGAGAGGAAACGTGAATCATGAAAGTAGAAGCTCTACATCTGAGCTCAGATTCAGATCACATATATGGACGTCATTAAATGCACGGAGAGGTCGCACAAAACAGGAAGTCAAGAATCGAAACTCTTACACCGTATAATTCCATCCAATCACTTTAGTCATCTACGTAGATCGCCATTTTGTCCGGGCAAGCGTTTCTTTACAACTATAAACCAAGATGGTGACGTACATTTGCAAGCAATCCTCTGTGGCCACTGAGAAATATAATGTCCTCTTCTCTCAGTGGTTCCTCCATCTGAACCAGTCTGTTCTCCATACGGCGTAAAACAAGAAGAATCTCGTATGTTACATATTATACATGTGCAGTGTTAATCTGTTTCTGCTCTCCGTCATCTCAGGGTGTTTCTGGAGGTCTAAGAGGAACTCTGAGAGGAACTCTCTGCACACTCGGCTGTCTTCGAGATCTTGTCGTCTGAAGGGCTTTCACTGGACAAGCCGGTCTCTCCATTCTCTGTTCTGTTGTTCACTAAGTGCTTCCCTACAGCTGGACGGAGAAAGAGAAGTTTAGATAAACTGCACGATTTACTTGAAACCGTAACTTGAACCTCTGGTTTTAATGATTAACTGCTTCATAGACTGGAACAATATGATTGCATAGACTACTGTTCAAAGTTTATTTGATTTATTTAAACAAATTCATACTTTTATTCAGCAAGGATGCTTTAAATTGATCAAAAGTGACAGTAAAGACATTTATAATGTTCACAATTCAAATAAATGCTGTTCTTTTAAACTTTCATTTCATAAGAGAAAATCATCATATTATAGTGATTTCTGAAGGATCATGTGACACTGAAGACTGGAGTAATGATGCTGAAAATTCAGCTTTGATCACAGGAATAAACGGCAACATTTTAAAATATATTACAAAATAAAAAAAAATATTTATTATATAAAATTTTTCACATATATATTTTATACACACACACATATATATATATATATATATATATATATATCATAAGAGTAATGAAATTATTTGATTTTACTAATGACTGATTTTACTGTATTTTGATTAAATAAACAGCCTTGATGGGCAGAAGACTTCTTTCAAAAACACTATTAAATCTTACCAACCTCAAACTTTTGAACAGTAGTGTATATTTTTATATAATAATTTGATATCATTTTTCCCCTTTACAATAATAATTTTACAGTATGTATTAATCTATGTTAATATTAACATTAACTATACATTTTAATCTTTCGAGATTTATTTTAAATTAACTTTATTGATATAGTATAATTTATTTATATAATAATTAATGTTATTGCCTTATGAGCATCAAAGATAAAAAAAATATAATTATTGAAAATAGAAAATAATAATACAAAATATCTTATGAATAAACATGAACTGACAATAAACAATAGTATAAGTTGAGATAGGACAATATTATATTTATAAATTGACATTAAAATATGAATTTATTATAAACAAACATGAACTAACAATGAATAATAGTATATTTATACATTTACATGTATTAATGAATGCTGTAAAACAAATTGTTGTTCAGTTTTGGGCCGTTTGCCAGGGAGAAAATTCCTTCATCAGTGGACTTGCCTTGTAGAGAGGCGGGGTCAGCAGTGCCGTTGTTGTGATTGGCTCCTGATCCCTCTTCCAGCTCGTCCAGGTACAGTCGGTATCGGTGTCCGCTGTCATCTTCATACTCCACGTTCTCGTCATCAGAGTCCACTTCTGGAGCCACGTAAACCACTTCAAACTCGATCTCCCCCCTCTGCGGAGAAACCGCCACACGTGTTAGTGTCTGGAAGTGTGTGTGTGTGTGTGTGTGTATGCATGTTTCTTAAAGGGATAGTTCACCCAAAAATGAGAATGTTGTCATCATTTACTCAACCTCAAGTTGTTCCAAACCTGTATGAGATTCTTTCTTCTGTTGCACACAAAAGAAGATATTTTGAAGAATGTTGGTAACCCAACAGTTGATGGACCCCATTGAATTCCATGGAGAACAAATATGCTATAGCAGTCAATGGGGTCCATCAACTGTTGGGTTACCAACATTCTTCAAAACATCTTCTTTTGTGTTAAGCAGAAGAAAGAAATTCTGAACATTTGGAACAACTTGAGGGTGAATAAATGATGACAGAACTTACATTTTTGGGTGAACTATCCCTTTAAGTGAGTAAATATAACCATTGGTTGCTCACACAAAACTATCATATGACTTCATATAAGACCCGAGTCATATAAACGGTGGATTTTGTGCTCATTTTAGAGCTTGACAGACCGAGTCCACATTCCCTTTCATTGAACTGAAAACAGTGGCCACCTTTTGTGTTCAACAGAAAAAAAAAGTCAAATGTGTTTGGAACAACATGAGTAAATGATGAGAGAATTTAAATTTTTGGGGTGAACCATTCCTTTAATGCCTGGTTCAGATTACACGATTTTAGCCCGATTTTGGCATGATCCGTTTGACGTAGGGTCTCGTGGGGATTCGTAAATGACAACGGGCGTCGGGACGCAAGATTCGATCGTATCATCTCGTATAGTGTGTCATAGTGGGCGACAACCTACGTCGCGTCTGCGATGCTTCACGACATCACGACAAAAAGACTAGCATGTTTAATTTTTTTAACGCTCGTCCAAGACGGGTTCCGTCACATGTATGAGGTTGACCAATAGGAGCACAGAAGCTTTTCCGTACACAACTTTCAAAAATGGCAAAACGAAAGAGAGACGATGGTGCTACTAGGTGGAGTTATGACATGGAGGAAAGGTTCGTAAGAAAACAATATTTTACCTCAAGTTCTCTTTGGAGGATTGACAGCCAATACTGTCCTCTTCGAGCAATCCAGGAACGTGTCCATTGTCGGGTTTTCTTTCTTTTTTTAAGTTTTCTGAACACAGGACAGCCAATACAACACTCACCGCCACATCCATTGTTTGTTTACGTTCGTTTCCGGAAGTCACTCGCTATAGTTTCGCCTTCTCAATGACATCACGCGCATCGTTAAAGACGGCACGCGATGACTGGTCAGGAAGCAACGTGTAGTCTGACATGTTTCTTGTGCACGACACGACAAGATTTTAGGAGTCAAAATCGCGTAATCTGACACAGTGACTATCGTAAAAGACAAAAAAAATCGTGTAATCTGAACCAGGCATAAAGCAGCGTGTTTTCTTCAAATCCTTCATAATGCCTCACAAGCCCAAATTAAAGAGCATCTCAGGGTGCTTTCACACCTGTAGTTCGGTTCACTTGATCCGGACCGAGGCGAAAAATTATACTTTGTATCATTTCCAGGCATTTTGGTTCGTTTTCACACACACTGATTGCTCTGGTCCGAATCAGTTGATGAAACGAACCAAAATGGAGTCATGTGACAACATCCACATCACTCGTTGGCCGGATGTGTCTTGAATTAACGTGCGGGAAAATTCCAACAGAACTCCCGTAAAGCCTAGTTCACACTACATGATTTTAAGCCCGATTTGCAAATCGTTGAGCTCGACCAACAGGTCAGGGTGTTATCGCGTGCAAATCGCGGGGGATTAGCGGGCGATGAACGCTCGCTAATCTGTTAGTATGAAAGAGCAAACAACGCATCAAAGAGCCTCGCAGACGCCTCGCAGACGCCTCGCAGACGCGTCGCCGAGCCTAGAAAAATATCTAGCATGCTAGATATCCAGAGCTGTCGCACGACTCAACCTCACTGATGTCATGAGCAACAGCCAATCACAGCAAGGCATGAGTTGAGGGCACCGGGTAAATACGTGATTTTTGCCGTCAGCCAAACATAAACATGCAGCTACATCTCCAATATAAACATGCTGTACTCACCGCCAACTCTCTCTGTAGCACAGACCTGCTCTTCGCGTATGCAGATCCACTCTTTCGCCCATACTCTCTTATTTTTTCTTCATTTGCATTTTGAGCAAATGATCGCGCAAACATTTTGCAGCACTAGTTTCTGTCTGACGTCCATATTCCCGTGTTGTGTTGTTCTTCGTTGTGTATTGGCGCGCGTGCTGTTTCGCGTCAAGATAGATATTAGAAAGATAGATTTGGTAGAATCGTTGGGTGACAGAGTTGTTGTGAACTCGTGTAGTGCGTTACCTCCGGTTGCGGATCAATCACGCTGTGTCGTGTGGTGTGAACAGCTCAACAACTTGAACACTCCTGATTTCTCAGAGAGCAAGTCATGTAGTGTGAACCGGACAGTTCAGCCCGACGTTTTAAAATCATGTAGTGTGAACTAGGCTTAAGTAAACAAAGAAGAAAATCCGGCAGACATGCGGAGAATTCCCTCACAATGTATGTTCAGAATCAGCACAAGCTTTATCCTTCCGCAAATCCCCCCATAAACAACACAGTCTAGACGCGATATAAATAAGAGATTCACTGTGCAGTGCGGACAACTTCAGTGTTTATGATGAGAGTTTAGTGAGAGTGCAGAACGCGGTAAGTCAGTCATGGGTTAAAGGGAGCGCTATTGACAATCTAAATAATAATTTTGTTTGACTACGGCAGCTGGTTTAGCACAAAAATGTGCAGTTCTTTGGCAGTTGGGTCTGTTCGAGGTCGGATCACGTTCTCACCACAAACAAACCGTTCCAGAGTTCGCTTGAAAGCGTACCGAGACCACCTCGTCGAGGAGGTCTATGTACGCTTGTTTGGTCCGCTTTTGGTGCGCACCCGAGTGCGATTGCAGCTTTCACACCCGCCCAAACGAAGCGCACCAAGGGGGACAACGAACTCTAGTGCGATTCAACCAACTAAACGAGGCAGGTGTGAAAGCACCCTCAGCTTTTGGGAGGTTCTCAGCAGAATGGGATTGAAACATGCTTCTAATAATAAGTTATCACACGCTAAGCCTGATCTGACAGCGCCCTCGTCGAGCTGCAAACTGAACCGAGAGAGAGTCCGTGTGTGTGTGTGTGTGTGTGTGTCTCGCCTGCTGTGAGAGGATGGTGACGGCCTCTTTGTGCTTTGCATCTCTCAGGTTGATGTTGTTGACGGCTAAGATGGCGTCTCCCACATGCAGTCCTCCGCAGCGCTCGGCAGGCTGAGTGGGGTGGATTTCGGAAATGAGAATGGGAACACCGTGCTCTTTCCCACCCTGTATTAATTCCAGGAATGTAAACATTAAATCAGGACTTTGATTTGGAACAAACATTAGTTCTAGTTCACAATCATAAAAAATGGATGGAGCAGCCTGCATATAAATCAAAGGTTGAGCTCACAGTAATGGAGATGCCAAGTCCTTCATGATCATCTTTACTCAGAACAACTTTGCGTATAGGTCCGACTCCTTGAGTCTTTTTCAGAGAATCTGTTTCCTGTAGAGGTAAATATATAGAGCACACACTAAGGGTGAATACCCGATAATGGTAATAGTTCATCTAAAAAAATAAAATAATAATAATATTTATATATTTATATTATATATATATTGCATATGGGTAAATAAGATTATTTATTTAAATATGAAAAATCTTAATTTTATATCTAATATATTTAAAATACATTTTAAAATCTTAACTGCTTAAAATAGGCTTAATTTTATATATACTGTATGTATACAAATTATTTCTTATTTTAAAATATAAAAATAAATAAAAGAATAAATAAATATGTAATATGATATATTATAAATATATAAGAAATTACATTATTAACTTCTGATTTTGATTTTAGATATAAATACACTACAGGCAAATTATTCTCTTGACTATTCAAAGTTTACTCTGATATAAGTAGTTCGCCTTTTGTATGCAATATCGCCAACTTGTAAATGAAATGAATGTCCTGTCTTACATGCCCCACGGGTGACGGCAAGGGCTTCTTGGGATCATTGCGCCCCCTGCAGGCTCGGATCACAGTTTTGTGGCGGTGCAGGTGAATCTCCGCTTCAAGCTGGTTCCACAGTTTGTCATGAGCTGGTCCTTTCATGTCTCGCCCGAGCAACTGGATCTGCTGCACCCTAAATAATAAAAAAAGCATTCCTGTTACCAACCACTTCAGCTCTTTGTGTGCAAGATATCGCCACATGAAACCCACACAGAAGAACAATGCTGTCCCTTACCTCCCTGCCAGCTCCTTGTCCAAGTACTTTGCCGCCAGTCTGGCTCCGTACACCTCCGCCTGTAGGACCGCGATGTGCCTGCGGAGAGCCTCGTTCTCCTTCTTCAGCATCTTCACCTCTGCCTCCAACTTAGCCTCCTTCACTTTTTCTTTCTTACTGGCCTCCAGTTCCTTCTCCTGTGAAATGTAATCGAACGAAGACATGAGGTGAGCAGTTGAGCGCCGAAACTCTGTGGTGTGCTGGTGGTCTGACCGTGTGTGTGTGTACTGAGGGAAGTGTATACTCAGTTACATCCCAGCAGAGTAACATCAAACCAGTGTCATTAAACAGCTCTTCACACGCTAGCAGAAGACCTACGTCACCACAATGACTACAAAAACAACTTCACAACAGTACAGGTGAGATCACCAGACAAACACTCTAGTTAAAGGAATAGTTCACCCAAAAGCTGACTTAAATTAAACAATATCCTGGCTCTTCCCAGATTTCTAATGCGCATACATCCATCGTTAAAGTAATCCATACGACTCCAGGAAGTTAATAAATGCCTTCTGAAGCGAAGCAATGGGTTTTTGTAAGAAAAATATATTTCTGGGTGAACTATTCCTTGAAAACATACCACTTAAAGGATTATTTCACCTCAAAATTAAATTTCCTAATAATTTACTCACCCCAATGCCATCCAAGATATCCATGTCTTTCTTTCCTCAGTGGAAGAGAAATTAAGTTTTTTGAGGAAAACATTTCTGGATTGTTCTTCGAATAATGGACTTCAGTGACAGCCAGCGTTTTGAAGTCCAAATCAATGCAGTTTCAAAGGTCTTTGAAGCGCTTTAACAGACTGTGCACGATCAGCTGAGGAGGAGGGGCTTATCTCGCGAAATGGGTCATTTAAAAAAAAAAAAATATATATATATATATATATATATATATACTTTTTAACTACAATTGTTTGGATTGAGCTGATCTGCAACGCGCCGAGAACTACGTCATCACGTTGAAAGGTCACGCTAGATGTCGCGGGCGCCGGCGGAAGTACCGCCGTTGTTGTAGAAGTACCGTTGCAGATCAGCTCAATCCAAACAATTGTAGTTAAAAAGTATATATATATATAAATTTTTTTTTTAAATGACCCATCGTTTCGCGAGATAAGCCCCTCCTCCTCAGCTGATCGTGCACAGACTGTTAAAGCACTGTAAAGACCTTTGAAACTGCATTGATTTGGACTTCAAAATGCTAATCGAAGAAAAATCCAGAATGTTTTCCTCAAAAAATGTAATTTCTCTTCCACTGAGGAAAGAAAGACATGGATATCTTGGATGGCATTGGGGTGAGTAAATTATTAGGAAATTTTCATTTGGAGGTGAACTAATCCTTTAATGTGTGCACATACTATAGACTCAGAATTGTAACAAATGTAGATTTAACATAATAGTTACTACAAGTCTGTCAATAGTGACATGAATCCAGCCAATCAGGAAAGCTAAGAGAACAGACTTGCGTATGAATGGCACCTCTTCATTTGTTACAACCCCTGGAGGTAAACGAAGACATCTAGCAGTAGCTATGCACCTATACTGAAGTTTATGGCTGATAATGATCAGCTTGTACCAATAACTAAAGGCGCGGTCACATAGTCGTCATTATCATGTGACCTTCCAGCGTCAGTTACGACTGCCATTCATAAATCCTCTCCCGTGGCCTCATGGGATAGTAAAGTGTTCACTTCATCGAATGCACACTTCAGAATCTCAGCGGAAATAGTCGGTCATCCAGGTGCTTTATTATGTACTACTATTTTATGTATAATGTATTAATGAATACTATGTATTTCAACACACTACTCTGTTGGAGAAGTGTTTTTCACATACTATCTAGTAGGGAAGTATTGGATTTCAGACGCAGCGCATCTCTATTTCTGCTGAGTTTGGGTTGCTTTAACGTGTATTTGGGAATGGCATATCCACCAACCATCTAGCGAAACGTGGGAAGCAATTATCAACAATAGAGAAGATCCCTGCAGTTTCAGGCAAAATAAATCTATAATGGTTCAACATTTGAAAATTAAGAAATGAATTACAGCCTTAAATATCAATATTGTATTTTTACAGTTGTAATATAAAACTATTTTTTTTATTACAATAGTAATATTTCTTATTTGATTTGTATTTATTAGTTTTCATATTTTAATTTAGTAATAAATATATAATCACAAAACTTTGGATAAATTGTACAGCCCTACAAACAAGCACAGCAAACCTGGATTTCTTTTAATCACATTTTATTTTTTTCCCCAAATTGTGCAGCCCTAAACCCTAACCCAAACACAATGTGACATGTTGCATAGATGTAGAAATTTGCACAGAATGACATTACATATTTATTTGGCTAAAATACTTTCTGGATAGGACTTGTGCGCATCAGAAACAATGTCATCACATTATCAGTTCAAATTTTAGGCTGTAATTCTACTAGTTATCAGTGGATAATGTATCGTCCTCAAATATACTGTGCACCTCTAGAAGTTAATCTACTACACAAGGCCGCATGTGCATTACATGGTGCAAGTGACCCAATTCCGATTTTTTCCACCCATGTGGCACAGATAGGATATGACCCACGAGCGTGTAAGCAGGAAAAATGTTCATGGATTCCGATGATCTCAGATCAGTTATCATTAAACAGATTGGATATTCCCCTTGACATTTCAAGTCGTACGTCATTGAAAACGCGATCACATGACTCTTTTCAATGCCCAGGCTGCAACAAGGGCTCTCCTCTTTTTTTCCTCCACCTTGAGAGACCAATGTTTTGTAGACGTTAAAACTGGTGAGGAAGCTTGTACTATCATTTTGTTTGCACCCATTGCAAATCACACCGTTTTTACTTCCTTTTCAGCAAAAGCTGTTCTGGATCAGTATGTCTACCGTGGGTTGTTTTGCCAAGTGTATAGTGTAAATGGAGATATCGGATATGGGTCACTTTTAAAATAAGACCGGGTTGATTGGGTCTTCAAAAAAAACGGATATAGTCAACGAATCGGAATTGGGTATCAAGACCTGAAGCGTAAATGTGGCCACAGAGAACATCGTTCTTCATTAGGGATGGTTGAAACAGACAGCAAAGCATTAACTGGCAAAAAGAGTGGAGTTAGATGGGACACACAGACTCAAAACTATGCAAAACTTACCTTGTCCTCCACTGAGGGAACAGGCTTAAGATTGAGAAGAAAA
This sequence comes from Siphateles boraxobius, assembly GCF_051911475.1. Classification (NCBI taxonomy): domain Eukaryota; kingdom Metazoa; phylum Chordata; class Actinopteri; order Cypriniformes; family Leuciscidae; genus Siphateles; species Siphateles boraxobius. The sequence continues at coordinate 128,514 of NW_027509209.1, read as the reverse complement.
ACAGAGGGTCAAAAGTTAGAGACGCAGGGTTAAACAGGAAAGCCGTTTGTGAAGCTTCATCATTCATCCTTACATCCGCAGGGTTAAGTCAGTGCCAACCCAACCAGAGCCTGTTAGTGTTCATTACCGCTGATCATACACAGATACTGCAATTACACCATCAAATGTCACAGCTACGCTACATAGACAAAAGTATGTGGACATTACAGTCACTACCGTTGCTGACGGCTGAATACAGCCATGCAATCTCAACAGACACACAAGTCGTTTCCTCAGATTTCTGCCCTCGCTACTCACGCTTCTGTCAAGTGAAAGAGTCTAGAACAATCATGGGTCAGTTACAGAAGTCCACAGAACAGGACAGCGAGTGCTGAAGCATGAAGTGCACAAACACTGTCTGCAGATTTAATACTCACTGTCGACTTACACACCGCCGTCCAAAGCTTGAGTTAGAATGTTTATGAAATAGTGATTTTTTTAATGTATTGTATTAGTCGATCGATATATTCAGCAAGGATGCATTCAATTGATCAAAAGTGACAGTGAAGTCTTTTAAATGATTACAAACAGTCCTATTTCAAATAAATCCTATCTTTTGACCTTTTTTATTCATCATATATATAGTGCATCATATCATATTTATTTATGGATATTTAACTGTGCACCTAACACTCTTTTTAAAGTAATTGAATAACACTGTTAACTGTAATCTTTAGAAAATCTTTAGAAAATTAATACATGCATTTTCATTCTGTAAGGGTTAGTTTTAGTGATTTACTTTTACTTACAATATGATTGAATATATTAACTGTTGGTCATAACATGTAAATAATCATTGTATTTGCTATTTGCATATTGTGTTGCATGGAATTATGCATATTCATCTAGGCACCATAGTTACAAATGAATGGAAAACTAAACCTACGGCACAAAGCACACATTGATAGTCTGTGGTTTGTTTGCCAAATGCTATGACAGCATTTCTGTCCGCAAAACAGGCTCCTGGTTCGTCTAGTACTTCTCTTTTGAGAAGGGTCTGGAAGAACTCGATTGGCCTGTTCTCAATCCCACTTAACTACTCAGTCTTAATCACCAAACATCCCTTCTAGACTCCACTGTTACCCCAATGCAAGCAAACATATGTCAGTCACATCAATAAGACACCTTCCTAAAAGAGTGGGGGCCATTATAATGGTTTTAATTCCACATTAGGGGCTTTTGCACCGGAGGAACCTTTTCATAGTTCCTAGAACTAATGGCAGAAAGCAGAGTACCCGCTTTTTGGCGTGTTTGCCCCTCAGGAAATAGGAATTTTGGGGGAACTAAGTTCGCTCCCACTTCAGAGTAGGGTCTAACCCAGCACTATAGGAACTACCAGTGATGTAAATGTACGCTGATTGGCCGAATGCACATGAAACATCGGCACCGCTGAGTTTATAGCCTATATATTTACTCAGAGAGCTAACTCTACAAACATGGAAAACAGTGATAGATGGACCGCTCAACCTTTACGCTAAGGAGAAAATCCAAAGAGACTTTGACGGGACAAAGCGAAACATGATTATGTATTCCTGCTCAGCTAGCAACATTGGGCATCAACCACACGGCAAACACTAGTACTTTTTCATATACTGGTTACTTTCTTTGTGTAAATAACGTATTAGACAGGGCTGTTAAACAGATCATAAACTTATGAAGACAGAATGAGAGCGCTGTGTGCACAGGCTCTTGCGTCCTCAGTGCCGTCAAAATAACTCTCAACAAGAAGCACGGCTTACGTCACTTCAAATTTCCAACCGGCGGTGCGAATACAACCAGGAAAACGGCCCTAGCCTAGGGGAACATTTAGCTCTCACCCTGGTGGCTCGTTCTTGTAACTAAGCTCCTATGACTACTTGGTGCGAAAGCCCCTATTAATGCCAATAGTTTTGGAATGAGATGTTCAGTGATCAGGTGTCCACATACTTTTGCAAACATATTGATTTGAAGATCCAGGTGGCCTTAAAGGGATAGTTCACTCAACAAAAAAAAAATTCTGTCATCATTTACTCACCCTCAGGTTTTTCCAAACCTGTATAGAATTTCTTTCTTCTGCTGAACACAAAATATGACATGTTGAAGAATGTCGGTAATCAAACAGTTGATGGGCCCCACAGACTTCCATAGTATGGGACAAAAATGCTACGAAAGTCAATGGGGTTTTGTTACCCCATATTGTTCAAAATAGGGCTGGATGATTAATCGAAAAATAATCAAAACCGAAATTCAGAGCCTATAACCGACGTAATTTTACCATGTCGGTTATTTCGTTTTTTTAATCCTATTAATATTTCCGTCCACTGTGTGTTAATGTACTTTCCCCTTAAAACATATTAGCGCGTGTGTAGTCACGTAACTCCGCCCCGTGCAGTCTGCGACACTGAAGCAACATGAGCCCCTTTCACACAGCGCGTTGATCCCGGGAAATTGCCAGAACAAACACCTTCTGTGTGAACGCAAACACGACCCGGGATTACTGCCAGGTTGGGGACGTAGTAACATTGCCGTGTTCAGTCCCGGAACGCGCGCTGTGTGAACAAAAGCCGTAATGAATGCCGTGTCGTAATGATGGCGCTAGGCCGGGATCGTTCGCCAGCGTGAAACGGTTCGTAATGCGCTAGTTTATGATCGAATCAGAGAAAAAAAATGAACAAGCGTAGTTTCTCGAGAGAAATCGCAGCTCATAAGCAAACTATAGACGCCGCTGGGACATGTCACGTGTCTTTGCGGGTTGTGTGTGTCTGTGTGAACGCACTCTTTTGATTCCGGAAAATCACTGGCAGTGTGAATGAACCAACGAACCCGGGTCAAATCCCGGGCCACTTTATCCGTGTATTTTCCGGAATCTCTGTGTGAAAGGGAACTCAAACACTGAGTCGACTCAGCAACAGGAGCCGCTTGTAGCAAAGAAACACGCGAAAACAGAGAGAGACTGACAAACGCCCAGCAACACGTGCAACACTCCACAAAGCAGGTTTCCATAACACAAGCATTTACAAATGCTACACAATATGAAAAGGATTCGTTTTTTTAGTTTTATACAAGTTATATTTTACTTTTAAGTTGCCAATATTTACAATAATTTATTTTGTTTACAAAAAGAACTATTTTCTACATTTTGAGTAAACTTTCTTTTTACATTAAAACTTAATTACTTTTTTATTAGACGTTTTTATTTCAAGCATTGTGTGCTTTGTTTGATTCAATTGTTTGAAATATTTAATAAGCATTAAAAGCTATCTGTGTGTTTCCTTATTTTAGAATCACAAAGATAGGATTATGCATTCTTTCATTAAAAAAAATAACAACGTGAACATATTTACAGTATACGCCTTGCCAGTGACACATGAGAAAGATTTTTTTTTAAATAATCGTTCAATAATCGTAATCGAGGTAACTTGTTCGATTAATCGCGATTATGATTTTAGCCAAAATCGTCCAGCCCTATTTCAAAATATCTTCTTTTGTGTTCAGCAGAAAAAAGAAATTCATACAGGTGGTTTGGAAAAACTTGAGTGTAGAGTAAATTACAGAATTTTCATTTTTGGGTGAACTACAGTTTTAATGCTAACAATTTAGGCGTCTCACAGGGCAGTTTTTAATAAACCATCTATATAAACCCATCAGTTCTGCTACATTTGTAGTAATGTGAAGCTGTGCCCACCATCCTGTCCTTGATAGAGTCCGAGTCGACCGCCTGGCCGCCTTTGGCTTGGAGTTTGAGCTGCATGGCGTGGAGTTGCAGAAGCTGTTGGTGAACCTCCTGCTCCACCACGTCCTTCTCCGCCTGGACATCCGTCAGCTCCGACCGCAAGTCCACCAGCTGAGCCTGAAGCACACACACACACACACACACACACAGAGTATTATTAACTAGCCATCCAAGAGTCATGAATCATGCGGAGACTTGTGCTGACTCAAATAGTGTCTGCATATGAAGTATTGCACGATCCTTCCCTGATCCAGAAAAGTAAAGACATAGGGTACAGATCAAGAAAAATGGAGGGAAAAACATGAAAATGAAGACAAATGTTTATCCAAAAGACTCTAATTCAAAGGAAAACTGCAAATTTAAAATGATGCTACCAAATTGTGTGGCTTTTTGAGAGACTAGACAGTGGCCCAGCAATTAGTGCATGTCTTCCTGCATTTCGAGCCATGTTTCCTATGTGAACGACTCTAGTTTGTAGAGTAGACGGAAAAATGAATACTTTGCCTCTGCATATATCCATAATGATATTTCTTTAACTCATGAGGAATTACACATCACATTCGTGCATACGCATTCACTACAAAGTAAGTTAATTGCGGCTTTGTGTAAGATGTTACAGAATGATGTTGATTGAATGATTAAAAAAAACTGCTTGAAATCCAATCTGATTGCTCGGATTTCATTAGAAAAATTGGATTTCAAACGTGAGTGAATGTTGTTTGGATTATGTTTGTAAAAACTGTATTTCTTTCCTGTTCAAACCACAAAATAACTACATGCATTTGAGTCAGATATGCTAAACAATCTGTACAAAAAACACGTGACATTTAGTTCATCCGAAACATAAATAAGCGTTTTGTTTTCTTCAAAATGGTTCATTCATTTTCTCATCCGACACACCCATTAACAACCAGTGAATTATGTGATCCCGTCCTCCATCCGAAGGCGGCGCCGTTTAGAAAGCGTCTCAATCCTCCAGCCTTTCAGCCTCTTTAGTAGCGAAGCTGCATCAAGTCCTCTCGTAAAAAATCCTCTCATTTATTTATGCGCCTGGCTTCCGCTGGATAGCCAATGTTAGCTGACGGGCTCTCATATTTAGCAGTAATGCATCAGAGAATATTCATTTATCTGTCAGCACTGTTATACTCAAATCGAGAGCAGAGAGAGTGGTGAATCTGAACCCAATGAGAGATTCCCACCACTTCCCTTCCCAATCGATAAATGAAAAGCAAGACAATATTCTCTGTAACAACATTTCAACCAGCAATACTGAATATCTTTCCTTTGGATTAAAAATGTAACTGAATCTGACTCGAAACGAAGGCACCAAAGTACCTTTAAAAGAGTTTGCCGTGTGCGATGCATCATATAAGTAGAGAAAAATGCCTCATTGTTGCAGGCCGAGATCTTTTCTACAGTATGAGCCTTCAGAGACGGTGTTCAGCAAAGATTTTTGGGTGAGTCCTTCGGAAAATTACATCACAGGAGTACTAGCATGAAATCAAAATGGACCCTATTTACGGAATACTGAAAAGTTCTTATCTACTATTCTACTTTTTACGTCGTTTCGTAATCGATTGTGTAAACACTATGGAACAGCTGATGGGAACGTGCGCACTGTTGACGTTGACAGCAGCGCGGATTGATAGAAATGGAAAGAAAATAGTGCCGATTAAAACTGAGGTATGAATTTTGACCGGCGTCTTTTTTGTGTGTTAAATTAATCAAGCTTTGAAACGCAACGTAAAAACGCACAGTTTTGAGGCCCGGAAACTAACCGGGAGTACTTTCTTGAGAAACTTCCAGCGGCCAGAACTCTGACCAGGGAGGTGACTACAGACTGGGTCAGTGTGTATGCACTATAGTGCTGGTAAGGATTGCATGTCTTAAATGGGCGAACAAACCCTTTAAAGAGTTCGAGCAGCTCGTGCTTAGAATACACAGAACAATTTAGGGCATTGGTGTGTGGACGATAATATAGTTATCGTTCCAATGTTGAGGTTTTTGGATAAGTACCATGTTATTCTTTGAGTTAAGTATCTTACCATTTAAATGAATACCATGGAATGGTACAGTCTCGCCACAGTGCTTTTATAAGGACAGGAAGCTGTGATTTTCACGGTCACATCCAACTCTCGTCTTGTACAGCAGGGTTTTTATCAAGCTGTGTGTTAATCTGCTGTGTCCATGTGCTAAACCACCTTCTCACCTTCTCCCACACAAATATACCTTTGAGTCACTACCATTAAGAACATGTTATTTTGAATTTTCTGTCCTGGACTCAAGGGATTCCTCCATGGCAAAGACGATTCATTTCCCCGGTGAAAGGCAGCCTAATACCGCTTTTCAAACTGGACTGTGAGCTTTGATAAAGAGCCATTAACAGATTTGAAAAGTGGGAAAAGCAGATTACACGATCTGGTCTCCTGAGAAGCCTGAAACCATCAATACACAGACAAGACACTAATTATCTAAGACTGTGTATCAGAACTCAACAGCAACAATACTTAATACAAACATGAGCTGGCACATACGTTCATTCATATTATGTTGTTGCAGTTAATATTGAGGGATCTTTTATAATTCAAACAGAAGAATGACCAGTCTAGCACTGAGCTAAGCAGGTTTAACAGGTTTTTATATCCCGTCCTAGTTTTATGCAAAGTATTTTTGAGCTAATCAACTTTAGAACGTTTACACTAAATGTTAACAAGATGTTTTGTATGTTTTCCTCTTTTCATTACTATCATGACATCTTGCTTCGTGTCAGGGTCCTGATCACCCTGTCAGGTTTATTGTGCGTTAACTTGGTACTTAATGACCAAAAGCCCAGCGCTGTAAATTAATTCCATCTCAAATTTAGCGTAATCTTGTACAAAAGATATCAGTATGCTACATGGAATGAAAATCTTCTGTTAACACAAAAGGAAATATTGTGTTTATACAAAAGGGAGTCTGCCATAATCTATACATCTATACAGAAAGTATACACACACACACACACACACACACACACACTATGGCCTAGTGAGTGCAATATTTATATGCCGTGGTATTTAGATGGTAACTTTTGTTAGTTTATAGCAGCTATAGGCTAGTTTAAAATCCATCTGAAACATGAAGTTACAATTTTAGAGCACATTAAGTTATATTCTAATTAATTTTTTTGTAAAATAAAATACAAACCAGATTTTAAAGACTAACAGCCATAATTCCACAATTAGTCACTCCCAAACACTCAGATCGAAACCTTCAAAACAGAATACATAGCTCACAGAGAGTTCTATGTCAGTAAATAAAAGAACATCAACTTGGCCTAGAGCCTTTAAAAGATAATATTCATCTCTTTTTCTCACCTCTAGTTTGTGGTTGAGCTGGAAGATGGTTTGGGCTTTATGACACAGCTGAGCAAAACATGAGCTGAGACTGGTCATCTTCTGACGGCCCTCATATGTGATATCAGCCTGATCCGGGTCGATCTCTCCCAGTAACAGATCCACATCCACAAACGCCTTGTCAAACTCCTTCTCCAGCACCTCCAGCCACCGGAACATGGACATGCCGGGGCCGGGAGCCGCAGCCGAACCGGCGGAGAGGGCCGAGCCCGGGGATCCAGCACCGCCAGCGGACGCAGACATCTTCAACACGGGTAACGTTACAAGAAGAACACACAGATTACTTCAATTTAGTCCTTTACTCGGCGCGATCACTTGGCCGTTCAAGTTATATTAACAAGAGGCTTCTGGTGTGATAGACAGTGAGAGTGATGCTTTGTTGAGGTGTTATCCGTGCTCTCATCTGACCAGGAAATCCGAGATCGAACAAGTCAACACCGTGGATCGATTAGTTTGGTCTGCCACACGATGAGGACTGTCAATGAGGAAGACAGTCGATAGACGAGCGAATCGATTGTTGAGTAAATCAGATCTGCTTGGAATATTTGCTTCATAGGAATTTACAGCAGATAGACCGTTTGTGCCATAAATACAGTTGTTATAATTGTTTTTTGTTGTTGTTGTTGTTGTTGAACTGTATGATATGTTTGCAAATGTTATGTATATGTATATCGTGTGCTGCTACCTTGGCCAGGGCTCACTTGTAAATGAGATATTTATCTCAATGTGATTATTTCCCTGGTTAAATAAAGGTTAAAAATTTTTGTTAACAAAGTACATTACTGTATAAGCCTGATCTAGAGAAAAGGGTTAGCATTACCAAAAAAGCATTCAAACTAATTAACACTATTGATATAATTTATTGTGATACAGTATAATTTTTACACAAATTAACAAGACATAAAACTAATAGCTGGCAAATCTCAAGAAATATGTGCAATAATTATGATTATTTGTAGCACAAACCAACCTAGGTATTTATAAATACATATATAAATATATATTTTTCATTATTATTATTTAACTTTATATTTATTTTTTAGCTTATAAAGGCACACATTATAGGCCTATATTATACATATTTCCAGGGTATTAAGATGCTGGAGCTAAATTAATGTGTGTAAAATGTGTACTTAATAGTTTTGACCAAAAATGTTATGCATGTTTGGTTTTAAAGCTTTGTTTTGTCAAGTTGATATTACTGAATGCAACAATTTATATGAAATGTATACGTAAAAAAAAATCCATGTGTTCAACAGAATAGGATCTAAATAGTTTATCAGCAAGTTTCTTATTTGCAAACAGGCAGGACGATATATTGCTGATTTGTCAGTTCCTTGCCGGTGTCAAATTTTGTTTTCTTAGCAAGATAATGATCTCAGCCATTGTTCTAAATAAAGCAGAGTCTTATTCTCACAGGCGTGAATCTGGCTCGGATATTTAAACCTTGGATGCTCAAAATGCAGCTTCAGCAGCACAGAGGTTTGTGAAGCTATTTTCTCATAATGATGATATTCTGCATTATTCTGTGTCGACTCTACAATCAACGTGTCTGCAGCCACATCTGTCCAAAACTCCAAACTCAGACAACGTGAAGAAAACAAACATGGGATACACATGCTGTTCAGAAATAAAATCCTCCAACATGTACAGTATATATATATATTATAGTTAACCATTTAGAATGCCTTTCAGTAACACTCTATTTTAAGGTGACATAGGTTACTACATGTACTTACTATAGTATAGTAATATATACATAATTACAAGTAACTAACCCTAAACCAAACCCTAACCGTAACTCTATAGTAAGTACATGTAGCAGTACTTATTTGAGTAAGTACAATGTAACATCACCTTAAAATAAAGTGTAACCTATCTTCCTCTTATTTTCATGCTTTCTGCGCTATGTGATTTTTTTCTAATTAAAGTTATTTTGTTCGTTTTTGTTTTGTTATTCATTCATTTCCAGAACCTGTTATATTGGTTCTTTTTAAACAGATTTTATTTTATTTTATAGATTTATTGGTAAGAGATTTTTCTGGTTTGCCAGGCCTTGAAGAAGTAGTTGTCTGGTGGGGTCGAGCAGATTGACACCAATGTCTTCAGATCTCTGTTAAGAACTGTCAAAAAAACAAATTAAGACAGTTTCCCCATGGCCTGCCCTCTGGCCTGGAGATCCTCCATTTGGGCCACAACAGGATAAACAGCCAAGAGTCGTCCCAGGAGAGGGTCCTGCAAGAGTCGTCCCAGGAGAGGGTCCTGCAAGAGTCGGCCCTCGAGTGGGTCCTGCAAGAGTCGGCCCTGGAGTGGGTCCTGCAAGAGTCGTCCCAGGAGAGGGTCCTGCAAGAGTCGGCCCAGGAGAGGGTCCTGCAAGAGTCGTCCCAGGAGAGGGTCCTGCAAGAGTCGGCCCAGGAGAGGGTCCTGCAAGAGTCGTCCCAGGAGAGGGTCCTGCAAGAGTCGGGCCTGGAGAGGGTCCTGCAAGAGTCGTCCCAGGAGAGGGTCCTGCAAGAGTCGTCCCAGGAGAGGGTCCTGCAAGAGTCGTCCCAGGAGAGGGTCCTGCAAGAGTCGGGCCTGGAGAGGGTCCTGCAAGAGTCGTCCCAGGAGAGGGTCCTTCAAGAGTCGGGCCTGGAGAGGATCCTACAAGAGTCGGCCCAGGAGAGGGTCCTGCAAGAGTCGGGCCTGGAGAGGGTCCTGCAAGAGTCGGCCCTGGAGTGGGTCCTGCAAGAGTCGTCCCAGGAGAGGGTCCTGCAAGAGTCGTCCCAGGAGAGGGTCCTGCAAGAGTCGGCCCAGGAGAGGGTCCTGCAAGAGTCGTCCCAGGAGAGGGTCCTGCAAGAGTCGTCCCAGGAGAGGGTCCTGCAAGAGTCGGGCCTGGAGAGGGTCCTGCAAGAGTCGTCCCAGGAGAGGGTCCTTCAAGAGTCCGCCTTGGAGAGGATCCTACAAGAGTCGGCCCAGGAGAGGGTCCTTCAAGAGTCGGCCTTGGAGAGGATCATGCAAGAGTCGTCCCAGGAGAGGATCCTGCAAGAGTCGGCCCAGGAGAGGGTCCTGCAAGAGTCGGCCCAGGAGAGGTTCCTGCAAGAGTCGGCCCTGGAGAGGGTCCTGCAAGAGTCGGCCCAGGAGAGGGTCCTGCAAGACATATAGCCTATATTTTATTTGTATATATATATATATATATATACAGGGATGTAGTGGAGGCTAAATGCACGTAAACGCCATTTGCACACCTCCCAAAATTCGGAAATAGCGTTTACCCACCTCCAAAGTGCGTTTATCCACCTCTAAATGCGTTTATCCATCTCTAAGTAGCCTATAGTTCCTAAGCCATTTTAAATTAAGCTTAGATCGTTTTAGTTTCATATTGTTCATTATTAGTTTCATAGGTTGTCAAACCTAAGACAAAGTCTTTCATATTATGCTGCATTACTGTCAGTGTTGACCAATCTCTTGCATAGCCAGCGCGGGATTTTTTCCCCCAAACCACTTCAGCGGAAATCCCGGCCTGCAGCTGATTCTAAAGTTTTCATTGGTCATGTCAATCACTGTACTGATTGCCTACACCAAACACTGATCCCTAAACCTAACCGGCACTGTTACCTAAACCAATGAAATCGGCTGCAGGGCGGGATTTCCGCTGAAGTGTTTTGGGGGAAAAAAATCATAGAGCAGTAAAAATGGATATCCGGCAATTTTTTAAGCGCCGTCAAGACAGCAGCCCTCCTTCTGATGCCAGCGAACGGCCTCGGCTACAAGCCCAAAGTGAGTGAGCTTGGAAAACAGTACTAAACTTAGTACTCAATTTGGTCCGCGGTAGATTCATGCCACTGACTCAACAAGTCACCTCTACCTTTTCCCATTAGCCAATGTTACAAGTAAAATTCAGGATACATTATCAGATAAATAACTGGATGTAATTATATGCATTCTCTGGCATTTATACAACTGAAAGTTTGTGACAACAAGCTCCCTTTGCTAGTCAGCTAGCTAGTTAATGTTATCGCTATAGCCGTTCGCGGTTTCGTGGGTACAGTAAACGTTTCTATGGTAACAGCGAGTTTGACCAATCATACGCGTTGCTGTTAAGCTTAGGACTGTGGGTAGTGTAGTTTTTCTCCATAAGATTGCGGATAAAAACATGTTTTTTTGTAACAAGGTTGATTTCATACAGACCTCTAGCTTCTACAGAGGCAAAAACTTTCGTTTCACAACCACGTAGCTCATGTCTGTCTACCTCAGATGCAGGGCCTGAATTTCATTTCGGAAAATGGGGGGGAAATCCCCCCTAGGTGATTCTTATGGGGGGGAATTTTTAATTTGAGGGGGAGCTTAGTAAATGACTCTGTTTTGTCATTTAGTAAACTTTATAGATTTCAACCATATTATTCCTTCTTGAGTCTTTTTAACAATAACTTAGATTAATGTATGAATTGAATAGTGATTGTGTGACCTATGATGAGGGAACAACCAGTGATACCCTTGGTAGTACCATCAAATGATAGCCTATAGCGATGTCATCAGGATACACATACACCGGTAGGCAGTGGCCCACCTTACCGGGTGACTACGTCGTGGTCCACCAGAATTTATAGTTTAGTCAAGTCAAGTCAAGTCACCTTTATTTATATAGCGCTTTTTACAATAGAGATTGTTTCAAAGCAGCTTTACAGAGATAACAGGAAAATAATGTTGTAATAGTATTGTTAAATACAAAATGAAATGTCCCCAACTAAGCAAGCAGAAAGCCAATGGCATCAAAGGCAAAGAAAGGCAAAAAGACAACAGTGGCAAGGAACCAAAACTCCATCAGTGACAGAATGGAGAAAAAAAAAACCTTTGGAGAACCCAGTCTCAGTCAGGGGGCCAGTCCTCCTTTGGCCAATGAACGAACAGTGTATGATTATGATTCAGGCATAATCAGGTCAGAAGTCAGATGAGATCAGAACTTTCACAATATTTATCCAGTTCATCTGGTAGGGGTCGGAGTCATCACGCCGGTATGGAGACGAGTTTGTTGAGTTTGTTGAGGCCTTCACAGTGTTGATGAGGCTGGCACTTCAGGGATGTGTTGTCGTCGTGTCCAGGCGCAGGTCCTTCATCAGATCTGGATATGGCCTGGATCCGGCTGTCACGGAACGGGTAAGGAAAAAATTGTGAGGACTCAAGTGCAGGAGAAATTATATTTATTTACAAAAGAAAACATAAACACAAAACAAAACCCACGACGGGGAAAACATAACTAATAAATATAAAACAAAAACAGAACATGAAACTTACTGGAGGATCACAGGATCCCCTCCCTACGGAGCGGCTACCAGACGCTCAATAAGACCAGGGCGGGACAGGAAGGAAACACCAGGGGCGGGGACGGGAGGGACAGACCGCTTAGTCCTGGGAGGCCAACAGAACGCTTAGTCCTGGGAGGCCAGAGCGAAGCAGCAGACACCGGGCAGCCAGGGCGGTGGCTCAGGCTCAGGAACAGCAGACACCGGCTCAGGTACAGCAGACACCGGGCGGCCATGGCGGTGGCTCAGGTACAGCAGACACCGGCTCAGGAACAGCAGACACCGGCTCAGGAACAGCAGACACCGGCTCAGGAACAGCAGACACCGGCTCAGGAACAGCAGACACCGGCTCAGGTACAGCAGACACCGGGCGGCCAGGGCGGTGGCTCAGGCTCAGGAACAGCAGACACCGGCTCAGGAACAGCAGACACCGGCTCAGGAACAGCAGACACCGGCTCAGGAACAGCAGACACCGGCTCAGGTACAGCAGACACCGGCTCAGGTACAGCAGACACCGGGCGGCCAGGGCGGTGGCTCAGGCTCAGGAACAGCAGACACCGGCTCAGGTACAGCAGACACCGGCTCAGGTACAGCAGACACCGGCTCAGGTACAGGCTCAGGTACAGCAGACACCGGGTCAGGTACAGCAGACACCGGCTCAGGTAAAGCAGACAACTGCTCAGGAACAACAGACACCGGCTCAGGAACAACAGACACAAGAACTGTAACTGTCACAAGAACAGACACAAACACAGAAACAAACACTGGCTCTGGCGCTGGAACAGGCGCTGGCTCTGGAACAGACATTGGCTCCAGCTCGGGAACAGGCCTTGGCTCTGCCTCCGGCTCTGGAACAGGCACTGGCTCTGCCTCCGGCTCTGGAACAGGCACTGGCTCTGCCTCCGGCTCTGGAACAGGCACTGGCTCTGCCTCCGGCTCCGGCTCTGGAACAGGCACTGGCTCTGCCTCCGGCTCTGGAACAGCAGACACTGGCTCTGCCTCCGGTTCTGGAATAGCAGACACTGGCTCTGCCTCCGGCTCTGGAACAGCAGACACTGGCTCTGGCCCTGAAACAGCAGACACAGACAGCAGACATGTCCAGGATCCGAGCCAGACGCTCCAGATAGTCCAGGTCCATGAAGGCAGACGGCACCGTCTGGAACGGGTACTGGCTCTGCCTCCGGCTCTGGAACGGGTACTGGCTCTGCCTCCGGCTCTGGAACGGGCACTGGCTCTGCCTCCGGCTCTGGAACGGGCACTGGCTCTGCCTCCGGCTTCCGGCTCTGGAACGGGCACTGGCTCTGCCTCCGGCTTCCGGCTCTGGAACGGGCACTGGCTCTGCCTCCGGCTTCCGGCTCTGGAACGGACACTGGCTCTGCCTCGGGCTTCCGGCTCTGGAACGGGCACTGGCTCTGCCTCCGGCTCTGGAACGGGCACTGGCTCTGCCTCCGGCTCTGGAACGGGCACTGGCTCTGCCTCCGGCTCTGGAACGGGCACTGGCTCTGCCTCCGGCTCTGGAACGGGCACTGGCTCTGCCTCCGGCTCTGGAACGGGCACTGGCTCTGCCTCCGGCTCTGGAACGGGCACTGGCTCTGCCTCCGGCTCTGAAACGGGCACTGGCTCTGCCTCCGGCTCTGGAACGGGCACTGGCTCTGCCTCCGGCTCTGGAACGGGCACTGGCTCTGCCTCCGGCTCTGGAACGGACAATGGCTCTACCTCCGGCTCTGGAACGGGCACTGGCTCTGCCTCCGGCTCTGGAACGGGCACTGGCTCTGCCTCCCGCTCTGGAACGGGCACTGGCTCTGCCTCCCGCTCTGGAACGGGCACTGGCTCTGCCTCCGGCTCTGGAACAGCAGACACTGGCTCCGGCTCTGGAACAGGAGACACGGGCATGTCCAGGATCTGAGCCAGCTGCTCCAAGTGCCTTGGCGGCCACACGAATGGGCATCTCCTGATCTGTCTCAGACTGGGCAGACGGGACGTGCACAGTTTCTGACTGGGCAAACGGATGGTGAACAGTCCCTGGCTGGGGAGACGTGACGTGAACATTCTCTGACTGGGCAGACGGGACGTAAACAGTCTCTGACTGGGCAGACGGAACGTGAACAGTCTCTGACGTGGCCCCTCTTCTCCGCTGAGTCCTCATTTGGTCGGATCGTTATGTCACAGAACGGGTAAGGAAAAAAGTGTGAGGACTCAAGTGCAGGAGAAATTATATTTATTTAGAAAAGAAAACATACACAAAACAAGACCCACGACGGGGAAAACATAACTAATAAATATAAAACAAAAACAGAACATGAAACATACTGGAGGATCACAGGGAACAGGAAACATTAGACAACGACCAACAAAGACTGCAAACAAGAGGAGACTTAAGAAGGGAACAAATCAAGAGGGGACAGGTGGAAGAACTCAAACAATAATCAGGTAACGAGGGGGAGGGATCAGACAACGACCAGAGCACATGGCCCTAAATAACAAAACACCCATGTGCAACACAAGACAGGACAGGCATGTGACACCAGCAGACTGCGGTAGACCTCGGGATAAACAAATAGACTAATATTAGCGTAGACACCATCCTTCTTATGATGTACAAAGTACATCAGGATTTATGGGAAGTGTTCCCGTTTCCGGCTGATCTAAACTATGCAGCCTAAAATTGAATTATAGAAGTCTATAATGTGTAATGTGTATTTTAAGCCAAAGAGATGTGTTTTTAGTCTAGATTCGAACTGACAGACTGTGTCTGCTTCCCGGACAATGTTAGGAAGATTGTTCCAAAGTTTTGGTGCTAAATAGGAAAAGGATCTACCGCCAGCAGTCGATTTAGATATTCTAGGTATTATCAACTGGCCGGAGTTTTGAGATCGCAATAGACGTGAAGGACTATAATGCGTTAAGAGCTCGCTCAAGTACTGGGGAGCTAAACCATTTAGTGCTTTGTAAGTAATCAGCAATATTTTAAAATTTATACGATGTTTAATAGGGAGCCAACGCAGTGTTGACTGAAACGGGCTAATATGGTCGTACTTCCTGGTTCTGGTAAGAACTCTAGCGGCTGCTTTTTGGACCAACTGTAGTTTATGTATTAAACGTGCAGGGCAACCACCCAGTAGAGCAGGGATGGGCAACTCTGGTCCTCGAAGGCCACTGTCCTGCAGAGTTTTGCTCCAACCCTAATTAAACAGACCTGAACAAGCTAATCAATGTTTTCAGGATTACTAAAAAATTTTTTTATCATTTTATTATTTTTGTCAGGGTTGGAGCTAAACTCTGCAGGACAGTGGCCTTCGAGGACCAGAGTTGCCCATCCCTGCAGTAGAGCATTACAATAATCTAGCCTTGATGTCATGTACGCATTAACCAATTTTACCCACCTCTTTTTTTACCACTACACCTCTATATATATAACAATTATTTATTTATGTAGCTACTGTATTTACGCATGCATGCTGTCATGGTAGTGATGGCAATTTCAAAACACTGCTTCATGAAGCTTCGAAACCTTTACAGATCTATTGTTCGCAATCAGTGGTTCGGAGTGTGTATCAAACTGCCTTCATTGGCTTCATTGTGTCATAACTGTTTTTAAACTTTTTTCAAAAACTACTTGGAAACCCCAAACCCATGGCAGTGCAGTGAGGTAAAAAAAAAAAATCCCTTTCAGCACAGGATGTAGAAATCAGGCCTGACCTAATTTCGTCTGTGCATCTCTTGATGAATGGTGAGCGTATTAATTCAGGGTGATTGAGACACTTCTTGCCATTGAGATGATCTGGAAAAAATTGTCCAAATCAACCTGAATTCACCCTATGTAGTGGTACAAGATATCTGTGAGGAGCAGACCAAGGATTTTTCATTAGAAAGCCAAGCTGAACACATATACAATGAGCAATATGATGATTATGATTTGCAAAAGTAATACTGACATGTGAAGACATAACTGCAATATTGTTCTTTACGCAAACTTAATGTACAGCTTTGCATCTCTTCCTGTTTAATTTCTGGCATTCCTTACAGAACCAACAATAAACTACGAAATTGTATCTGTTTTGTTCAATATTCGTCACTGTCTGTGACATGGACAAACATTATAATGCAGGGAGGAGATCCGGTCAGATGATTAAGTCAAATTTTATCTCTTAACAGCAGACAATCAAATAATAAATAAATGAAGAGTAAAATTATATATATATATATGATTAAATGATAAAACATAGCCTAAGCAAATGTTATATTTGTTTATTTTTTGTAATTCACCACATTACAATAAAATCAACTTTTTAACTGTTTAGCCAACTATTTCAGCCAACTATTTAGATGGGAAAATATGAATCTCGTCTGTTTCATTTCATTAGCCTCCAGATTTGCTTTAAAAAAAGCAGAATTAAAATTAAAGCTACTTTTGTGACAGTAACGTCATATAATATATTATATTATAATATATAAAGTATTGATTTTAGAAATATATTTTATTACGCATACATAACATATTGTGGTTTTTTATATACATAAATCTAATGACTAGGCAATTTTAAATCCTATTAAAATAATAGGATTTACACATTCCATTTGCTGGTCCAGCAACCAATCGCATTGCATCTCGCGTAAGGCTAAATCAGTGTTGATCTGAAACCAGCCGTTACGAGTTCTTTTTTGCCTTAACACTTGCCAGGCAAACGTCATAACTGACCCCAGACCAGTGCTTAGAATGACGTCAGCCGTCCAATCAGAGAGCTCCATGTCACACAGGTTCAGAGTGGAAAGGTTGGCAGGAAGAAGAAATGGCAGCCGGCGCGCTGCGGCGTTGGCACTGACCAACATGACTAATTTCTCGATAGACCATCGCTCACACGTACACGGTTTCCTGTAATATGAGGGATGTACTTTAAAATCTGATAGATTTTCAACTAGGAACGCGTTTAAAGACGCATGGCTTTACTGTATGAGATGGTGTGGCGGTTTTTGCACGCGCTGCTCTACGTTCAGCGCGCGCTGCTCGCCTGGTTCCGAGTCCACATCTGGAGATGGAAACGGGCTGTGATGGGGTTATTACTGCCCCTTGCTCTCGGCTTTCATAATCAGAAAAAAGCTGGACCCATTGGCAAACGGTCTAGCCGCCGGGTTCGCTGGGGAGCCGAAGGCAGGACGTTAGAAAAGCTGCCCATTCATGTGGGGTTATTGATCACTGAGGAGGAGATCCACTACACTGACATTGCCAATCTAGTGGTCTGGTGCATGGCAGTGGGCATCTCATATGTCAGTGTGTATGATAATCAAGGTAAGACTCATCTAGCTTTGCATTGAATAAAGGGAAGCGATTTGCTGTCACATGCATCCAGTCATCTGCTTTTTCTAAAACACATGATGACTTGAGCAAAGACTTCAATTGACACATTTAAAGTCTTAGTGATGAACTTTGTGTTCAGATATGATTTCATTAATGCAAAAGTTTCTCCTCTTATGCCTTATGTTGAAGTCAAATAGCATGGTTATTGTTGGATGGTTTCAACTCAAAACTAGACTTTATAATACCATTATTTGCATTATTAAGTTTCCTTGAATCCTTTTAGGAGGTTTTGAAATGCATATTACTCAACTTCTATTCTCAACTTTATAAAGTTACAATGTGTCTGGTATATTTCAAAACTTTCTCTTTCAGCTCAGTATTTCTCAATGAAGCTAGGGGAGTATGTGATATGATTTATTTCTTATAACCTTAGACCTATATTTCATGACAGCCAAAAGTGTGGTAAGGGTGAACCGAGATCTGAATCTCGTTGTTAATAATGATTCTCAATTTTAAGGTAATAATTACCTTCTTTTTAATTTATGCTACCGTGGACCAAGAAACCAAGTCTTTTCTCCCCCCTTTTTAAATGTGATAATCCTATTAATTTTGCTTTATTGATTTGAATGTTCTTTGATATTTTCTTTAATTGCAGTTTATTATTTAGCTTGGATCATTCCCTCAGATTATACCTGATCTGAACTCCATTGTCAGTAGTGATTAATTTAAAAGACCAGGATATATAATTCACTCGTGTGATGTTCCTCAAAGCATCTGTAATATCAGAGACTTCACAGCATGTTTTTTACAGTAGTTTCTAACGCTCATGGCTGAAGAACATGGAGAGTTTCTCTCTGAAACTGTAGTGTTTATGGGAGTGGGATATCTTTAGGTCATCATCTCTTTGTCACTCTGGTTTCATAGGTGTCTTCAAGAGGAATAACTCCAGACTCATGGAGGAGATCCTGAAAAAGCAGCAGGAGCTTTTGGGAATGGACAGCTCCAAATACTCAGTGGAGTTTTTGAAGAACGGTACAGATAAACAAGAGCATCAAGGTGAGGTTCAAAACCTGAGGAAATTACTCTTGCTTTTATTTGAGACGCCCACTATAGAGGACGCCGGTACAAACCAGTCGGATCAGAAGATTTCGTCAAGCATGACTACCGGTTTTGTTTTTTTATGTTCCTCTGTGACATTTTGTGAATCGTAATGATTAGTTGTTTTATCTGTATTCATGACTCCGGTTAATTCACCACAGGCTTTGTGGAAAAATTCAGAAACTTTTATGCAATTTTTATCCGGAATGATTCATTGTTGCCAAACTCTGTAGGTCAGGACATTTTGTTTTACTTTTACAAATGTGCCTTAAGCAAGTCATCTTTTGAAGACTATGGAACCTAATCCTGAGTGAGACAGGGATACATGGGAAAACACACTTTGCTTATTGTTTTACACCTAGGTGTAGGCAATATATATATTTTTTTTTTTTTAGAGCTCAACAATAAGGACTTTTTTCCTGCGGATCCAGTAGGACTAGTAGTTCAGATTTTGCCCTGAAAACATTTATACCGTTTAAAAGTTGGGGTCAGTAAGAATTTATTTTTTTTAGGAAGAAATTAATACTTCTAATTCAGCAAGGAGTAAATTAATCAAAGTGACTAAATGATTACAGCTACCTTATTTTGTTACAAATGCTGTTCTTTTGAACTTCTGTTCATCTAAGAATCCTGAATATTAAGCAGCACAACTGTTTTCAACATTGATATAATAATAAATGTTTATTAGCGGCAAATCAGCAATCAAGGATCGTGTAATATTGAAGCCTGCAATGAGTGACTGTACGTTCACACCGCCGCCGCTCTCGCCGCCCTGCCAGCGACGCCGTGGAAAGATTCGTGGACGCTCTGATGCTCTGACGTAGATCGAACGCGTGGTCTTTTTTACAACTGTATTTAAAGGGGACGCAAAGCAAACAAGCATGTCGATTGTTATTTTTCCAGAAATTTGATGGATGGAAAAAACTTAACAATTATAGTGACATGTTTGCTAATGAAATAAACAAATTAAAAGCCATTTGTGTGGTGTGGCTTTTGTGTTCATGGTTAAGTGCTATTATAATTTGCATTCCCGCTGAAAAACAAGCGTTCTAGCGCGAAAATATTGCCTATAAATACTAGTGTTGCGCGCCTTATCAAATTCAAATGATCAACCTCCTCAATTTTGCTTGGGAACTAATGTGGTCGGAACCAAAGTCTACAGGACTGCGTTCTCTGGACTCCTCTCAAACGGAGCACTTCTATATTCCGATTGGTTGCCGCCGAACCGCGTCATTGCTTATTACCATAAAGTTGACCTGCCGCTCTCCTCTCCTCGCCGCTCTCACCGTCCAAGACGCGCCGCTCTCGCCGGAGCTCGCCGCCGGCTCTCATTGACAATGAATGACTTCCGGTCACTTTGACGCTCTCGCCGGCGGCGGTGTGAACGCACAGTGATGTGAGTATTGGCTGCTGAAAGTTCAGCGTTGCCATCGGAAATAAATTACATTTTAATATTATACTAAAATAGAATAATATATGTAATAATATTTCACAGTATCACTGTATTTTTGATCCGATTAATGCAGCCTTGGTGAGCCTTTCAAAAACATACACATTTTTACTGACCCCAAACTTTTAATTTATTTTGTATTTTATATTCTTTCTATTTATTTACCTTTTCTTTCGAACCTCTATCATCTGCATGATCACCAAGGCTTTACAAAGTACATGTACTAAATACTGCTCTGACTCGAGTTCAAAATCTGTGATTGATCATTTTATCCCTCAATTTTTCCATCTTCAACGCCATATTAAAATATCTTAAACATTGTATGGGCTTGTTCGCAAGATGTGAAATAATTGCTGCTTTAAGCTCCGTCTCATCACACGTCTGTCTTAAACGGGTAAACTGCGACTTTTAGTCATTTTTGCAATTTCCAAATGAAATGTTGACCATGCCTCACCCGGGTCTTTTAGTCTTTTTAAATGTTTTGTCTACACTTTGCTTACATTTTTTTTTTCTGTCTTTCTTTTATAGTTTTATCTTGTCAGTCAGTGGTAAAGGTCTTATCTCCAGACGATGGGCGGCTCAGTATCGTCCAGGCAGCACAGCAGCTCTGCAGGGCCGTCGAGCAGAAGGAAAGGACATCCAAAGACATTGATGTTAATGTGCTGGACTCATTACTCAGAGGTGAGTAGCTGTCAGTGGTGTTGTCACGATACCAAAATTATGACTACGATACCAGACTAAAATACCTCGATACTGAATCGATACCACGGGGAAAAAAAACGAAAACCGTAAAAGTACCTGAAAAATGTGATAGAACTTACAATTCATTGTTTTATAAATTATTTAAAAAAAACTTAACTTTGTTCCTTCCCTGCTTTTTTACCATTCCCTCCCCTTTATTGAAAAAAATAATAATAATTAGCAAGTGCCAGTGTTAGGGGTGTGCCATATCATACCGTCCACGATAATACCGGTATACATTTTTACATGATAAAAAAAAGTGTCATATCGCGATATCAATGATATAGCGACGCGATGACGTATGGCGCATTTACGTTCCCTAGCACGCACAACAACAACACCTGTGTGAGCGCGAGAGCAGCCTGTCAGCCTCCGATGACGATTTAGCAATTTCACAAACAGCTTGAGTGTTCAGCGGGGCTGCCGACGCGCGTCTTTTGAATGGTCTCTTGCACAATCGGGCCATCAGTGCATCGTAACTAAAGTTTATAATGTTCAAGTCTTCTTAATTCTTATCAGTTTAAACATTCAAGCGGTTTTAAACTATCCAGTAAGCTACTCGCGCACTCTCTGAGAGAGTTGCCCTGCGTGCATACATAGAGTACAGCTCGCGAGAAACTAAAGTTATTTTTCGCGGATTATATCGCTTTAATGGGGGGAAAAACGCAAAATTGTGTAACTTCCGGTCTTGGTAAGTATACTCATAAACACAGTCGGTTATGTATAAAACGCATGTGACAGTGTGACAGACAGTATAATGAAAACAGCAATGGATCCGCGCACTAGCTGTAAAAGTGACAGCTGCCATAGGATATGCGTCTGTCATTAATGTTGTCGTCAAAACAACAAAAGATAGGCTAATAATTCTCATTCATTACAATTAAAGCTATGTATTTAATTTAATCAGGAAACAGAACTAAAAGACTGTGTTATTTTACATTTGATTACTTTATTATGTTTCTGTAGTATTTCTGAATACTGGTGTTAGACCTACACACATTTAACATTTAATTCAAAGATTGAAATCAAGCTTCCTTGTGTTGTGTAAACTCTTAACAACAAAATTACCACATTGTAAAAACGCAATGAGTGAGCAAACATTTAGGCGAGATAAACATAATAAGAATTTTCAACAACAACAAAAAAAATGTCAATATCGTCATAAATATCATTATCGCAAATATTCTTGAAATATCGTGATAGAATTTTGAGGCTATATCGCCCACCCTTAACCAGTGTGTACATCCTTACAAAGATGTTAGCAACATTGACATTATTATCAATGATGTTAACATTTGCTAACCTTCACAATTATGAACAGGTTAGGATGACCAATATCTTATTTCATGAAACGAGTTATTTCATATTTTTTAAATGTAATTTTACAATTATAATATAGATATTTAATTTAATTGTATCTTTGTTATTACAAATAAGCAAAAAAGCAAATTACAAACAATATGACAGTGCTTCATTTCTTTTTTGAATGCTACTGTTAAATAGAACTAGTACTGTAGCTGAACAAAATAAAGTCTTCACTCTATAAATTAACTATAGACTGATTCTTAATAAATAGATACATTTATTCAGTCAAGCATTGGGTGATTGTCTATTTTCTGTTGTTTCATTAACATTAATTACACAGAATATTAGGCTGCTGGTCCCCAATGGAACACATACGATTTATTTTTACAAACGGTTTACGTTCACTAAAGACATACAAGACTGTGTTTACGTGAATACTTGCCAGAACGTACATTTTTACCTAGAATTCTGATTATTCAATCCAAATAATCCACGAAAGAGAGTTGCGATCGCCTGTTGTGTGAAAGGTGTGTGTGTGTGCGTTTCAGTTCTGAGCCGGCAGCGCGAGCACGTCCCGCGCTTTATTTTCTCATGCGTGTTTCGCTGTGCGTAATATACTTTACTGTTCTGCTTCTGTTGTTTAGTGAACGAAAACAGTGGAAGCAGAGCTCTGCACACACATTAAAGAAATACTGCTCTTATTATTTAGAGTGCTGTCACTCTTAAAGTACCGGTACTAATAAAATTTCATATCGTACAGATTTTAATAGCTGGGTATCGCGATGCCTTTCTAGTACCGGTATATCGTGCAACGCTAGTTGTCAGTCAGCTGACCATCAGCACAAACTATATGAGCATTTAGTCCTGTAATTTCATTCCAGTCAGAAAAACATTAAGACTTACAAACAAACCGATAACGGTTGCCAATTGTTTTCCTTTAAGCAAATTTATTTGTTGTTTATCTGGTTTGTTAAAGGCATAACTGGCCTTTAACAAAATCTGTAGCCATTTGAAATTAGAGGTAACCACTGCATTTTATCATGATCCATTAGCATTAGGGAAGTGTGTGTACTTCTCTTTGCGCAGCTCAAACAGACAGTCTTTTGATATGGACACAAAGCCTTCTAACGCTTTTGATTTTAGTTTGTTTGACAGCAATGATGCAAAGCGTGACTTTTGTGTTATGAGAAGTTGAAATATATTTTCCGGCAGCCACAGTCTAATGAATGGGAAGCACTGAAATCTATTTGTGGCGGGCAATGTTGACATTATTTGTGGCAGCCCACCACAAATAAATCGATGTATGGGAAACACTGAATGTATATCTTGAACATGATAACGTCAGATCCACAATGAAACTCAGGCTATCAGATAACTCTTAATTGTAATATAGAAACATGCATATTCTGTAAAGCTGCTTTGAAACGATATGTATTGTGAAAAGCACTATACAAATAAATATGAATTGAATATGTCAGATATCACTGCTCTGTTATTGCAGCTCGCTGCACTCATCCTTAGGGTTTATAATATTAATAATATTTACCTCGCGATCCAAACGGATTCCAAAACCGCTCTTGATCTACAGTTTTTCTTGTAAATGATTTAGTTTACTGACTTTAAATAAAAAACAAATCGCTTTTTTTCGTTCCACTGATGCATGTTTTTCCCCATGCAGAGTCGAAGAACATCCCTGACCCAGACCTGGTGCTGAAGTTTGGCCCTGTGGAAAGCACACTTGGTTTTCTTCCCTGGCACATCAGACTAACAGAGATTATGTGAGTATGTTTATGCATCGATGTATTTGAGCAAGCACAAACTGTACGGAATGGACTTTAAAATCCCAAATTTAAAATTTAATTTAAACATAGAAATAAAGTCAATTTAGGATTTTGAAAAACGTACAACAAAGAAATATTCAACATTTTTGTGAGAGGGATATTGTGGGATCGGTAGCATAGAGAGTGTGTTTGCACATAGTTGAGTTCACATGTTCTGCATGAGTGCGTATGGTGGCGTTTTGCCTGGAGAGTTCACTTAAATCCTTTTGAGAGATTATCAGCACAGATTAACAGCTAAACCTGTCTACACTGGCACACTTATCTCTGTTAGCTTTCCAAGTGTGTGTGATGACGTGTACAGCTCTGTGAGATCACTGACTTGCACTGCATTGCATCATTACCACTGTCACTGTATCTCATGCTTCATCTTAAAATAGTTTAAACGGCAGTTTTTGTCTAATTAATATGCGTGGTGTTTTTGCCACATCAGATTGTCAATGTAGACTGCACTTTAATGTTTTCATTTTTTGATTTGTGAGTTACAACAGAAAATGTTGTAAAATAAGTGTTCTCTTTAATTTCAGTAGGTCTGTGTACTATGTTTTTATTAAATTATATATGCATTATTGCATGTATTATGTCAATGATGTAAATTATATTAAAAAAGATGCTTATGAAAAAAGTGAGTCAAGCTAACAAAAATAATGGTGAATTTGCATTGTTTAACACTGTTATTTTTTTGTTTCACTAGAGGGCAGTGTTTCACTGCTGTTTTTTGTACTGCATTATTAGCAAACTTGATCTGTTTAGTTTCCTTTCTGTGTGGCATTACTGATTCAGTCTTGGAAGATGGTTGTTTGGTGCCTGATAACACATCTGTAGACTGTTAATCTGTCAGCCGTTGCACAAAAGAAATTAGTTTTTGATTATATCTAGGGCTGCACGATTTGGGGAAAATGTCATATTGCGATTAT
This sequence comes from Siphateles boraxobius, assembly GCF_051911475.1. Taxonomy (NCBI): domain Eukaryota; kingdom Metazoa; phylum Chordata; class Actinopteri; order Cypriniformes; family Leuciscidae; genus Siphateles; species Siphateles boraxobius. The sequence continues at coordinate 103,444 of NW_027509209.1, read as the reverse complement.
TCAAGTCAATATTGCGATTATTCAAGTCAATATTGCGATAATTCAAGTCAATATTGCGATTGCGATATATAATAAACAAATGGTTTCATGAGTGTTTGGTCCTCAAGCAAAATGCTCACACAGATTAGTGATAATTCTGAAATGTGTACAAACAAGCAACAACAACTAAATGATTGATAACACCTATAATGATCAGTAAGCCATTTTACGTCAGCTATAAAAAAAAATATAACCGCTTTTAATTTAAGTGAACTTCAAACAATCCTCACATAAACCCATAATAAATGTCATATTTACCTGTGCGCTTCCTGTCTAACAGGTAGTATATATACAGAAATTGAATAAAGTTATCAAACAGTCTGCGCTGCATAAATTATATATAGACTAATCCTTATTAAAGTTACAAAAGTTGGTCTCCACATAGTGCTATGTGGCTGGTCTCAGAGGACCGTGGAGGTCCTGGGCTGGTGTGCGGTTGTGAGGCCGGTTAGATGTACTGGCAAATTCTCTGAAACACCTTTGGAGACGGCTTATGATAGAGAAATGAACATTCAATTCACGGGCAACAGATCTGGTGGACATTCCTGCAGTCAGCTTGCCAATCGCACGCTCCCTCAAAACTTGCGACATCTGTGTCATTGTGCTGTGTGATAAAACTACACATTTTAGAGTCGCCTTTTATTGTGGACAGCCTAAGGCACACCTGTGCAATCATGCTGTCTAATCAGCATCTTGATACGCCACACCTGTGAGGTGGATGGATTATCTCAGCAAAGGAGAAATGCTCACTAACACAGATTTAGACAGATTTGTGAACAATATTTGAGAGAAATAGGCCTTTTGTGTACATAGAAGTCTTAGGCTGTTTACACGGAAACGATCTGAAGAGAAAACGCAAAAGTGGCGTTGCGTTTTCAATTTTTATTCTGCGTTTAGAAGAGCGTTATGGGGGGGAAATCTGCGTGCATATGGTGACGCAAAAGTGTGTGATATTTGATGTAGTATGCACTCCAGGCGGCTAGGGGGCAATGTGAAGCACTGCCACACAACAACACCAAGTCCTTCTACTTCTCTCGAAATCAAAACATGGCGAAACGAACAGCAAAAAGAATCTTGTACGTTAATCAGAGTCGCTAGGGCAACTTGAAGGTCCGAAGTATGGAAATAATCCCACATGTTGTTTATGTTCCTGTACTGGCGCATGCCTGTGATGTAAACGCGTACGTGACGAGAGCCACCGTGAGCAGATTTGTGTTTTTACACTTTAGACAGAAACGCTGGAGCGTTTTTAAGATTTCCACTCTGGAGGGTGGTTTCACTTTTTTTGCGTTTTTAAGCCCCAAAAACGCCGTCGCCGTGTAAACGAAAGGCACATCCGATAAAATATTTTTACGTTTTCCCCCGCGAGCGTTCTCGTGCAAACAGGGCCTTAGATCTTTGAGTTCAGCTCATGAAAAATTTGCGTTTATATTTTTGTTCAGTGTAAATCAATTTTTTTCAAACACAAAACACATTAAACCTATTTTATTGAAACTAAAATGAAAAAAGCTATTTTATTTGGGGCTATTTATTTATTTTACTGGTGTGTTGATGAAGGATTTATTCTCTCTCCATTTTTCTGTCCTCTCCACCTGTAGCTCAATGCCGTCCCACACAGACGCCTCTTACGACGACCTCTTCGGTGCTCTGCAGTGCTATGCGGTGTGTGAGCAGCGGCTGGGAAAGTGAGGAACCGTCCGCAGAGAGCAGAACTGGGTCCGCAGAGAAGGAACTGAACGATGGAGGGGGTCCATCCCTCTCTTCATGTTTACAGTACGAGCACAGGAACCTCTGCGCCAGCAACACGCTACTGCTGCTCTTCTCTGTCTGGATCATCTCTGCTCCTCTCCGCCAAGGCCTGCTGTGTGTGTGTGTTTGTGTGTGTGAGAGATTATGCTTGTATGTGTGAGTCTCTGTGAGTAACTTCACGCAGAAAACTACACGAGTGCTGCCCTACGTTACGCCGGTCACAAAGAACGTTAAAGAAACGTGGTTATATGTGTAAATTTACTCTTTTTCCTTGGCCGTATCTCTGGACACAGTCGAACGATGACAGTCTGCTCCAGTGCACTGAACTCTACAGAAGTTCGTCCGTCTCTCATAGCGTGACTTTTGAGCTCTTGGAGAGGGAAGCAGAATAATGAACTGTTGGTGAACTATACGATTAAAGCACTTCTAGTTGCACAGCTACAGTGAAAACGTGCGAGGGTTTTCTATTCGACAAATCTTCTGCATGCTTAATCTGTCATATCGCAAGTCCATGAAGGCTTTCCAAGTGCGCCGTAAATGGTTGTGTTTGTAATTGTTGTTTGAATGTGCGCGAGCATGCCACAAATGACTCTAATTAGGATTAAAACCCAGAAGTTTGTAATTTCAAGTGCGTAAATTGATTGCTCTTCATTGTCAACCCCCGAAAGCTCTCATTGGTTGTAATGGCTTGTGGCGCTAATTGTTTTTATTTGATTTTACTTTCTAATCAGTAAATATTGTTTCATTCAAAAGTCTGTTGTTTTCTCAGTCAAGATCTCTGGATCAGAAATGTTTCATTAATATTTCGTGAGTTTTTTTTAAAAAAATCCTAAAATGCCACAGGCTTATCATCATGCAAGGCCCCTATGAAGAAGTCTTAAATGTGTAATTCACAGGTTGCCATTGGATGGGTTTGTTCGCTGGTGTTCAGTGTGAATGTACAATAAACGTTACTGATATCCTTTAACAGTAGTTGTACTGAGAGTGGCATTGATTCTTCTGCAGTGGAGTCGACGTGAAAAGAGGAATGATTTTCTGTTGCGCTTTCCTGATTTCTGACTGGTGTGCATATTTTTCTCTCAACTTGAATTTCATCTGACAGTTCATCCGGCTGGCACTTTTATCCACAGTGACTTACATTCAGGCTATATGTTTTATCACTATGCTCCCTGGGAATTGAGCTCATGACATTGGCATTTCGAGCCGCATGCTTTACCAGTCGCAGGAACTCTGCTGTATTGGCTACTCTAAGAGTAATTCAGCTTTTTATTCTTATTGTTCACGTACAGTCCTGTCCAAATGTTTTGGGTCGACGAATACCGTTACAATTTAAAATAACAATTTTCTGGTTTAATGTTTTAAAATGTCATTTATTCCTGTGATGGAAGAGCTGAGTTTTCAGCATCATTACTCCAGTCTTCAGTGTCACATGATCCTTCAGAAATCATTTTAATTTGCTACACAAAAAACATTTCTTATCAATGATATACAGGTGAAACTAGAAAAATTAGAATATTGTGCAAAAGTTATAATTTTGATTATGGCTTGCAGCTTATGACAACCCCAGATCTCAGATAATTAGAATATTACATGAAATCAATAAAAAAAAGATTTTAAATACAGAAATGTCGGCCCTCTGAAAAGTATAATCATGCATATGTATATAGTTATATATACTAAATATATTAGTTTCACCTTTTAATTTAAATGACTGAAATACATTTTTCGAGTTTCACCTGTGTGTGTGTGTGTGTGTGTGTGTGTGTGTGTGTGTGTGTGTGTGTGTGTGTGTGTGTGTGTGTGTGTGTGTGTGTGTGTGTGTGTGTGTGTGTGTGTGTGTGTGTGTGTGTGTGTGTGTGTATAAACATGATACACTTTTTTTTGGTACAGGATGCTTCAGAAAAGAGCAGCATTTATTTGAAATGGAAATCTTAAACACCTCCAAGTCCAGAAATGCAGCTTCTTAAAGTATTCACACTCTTAAGTCAGTGAGGACAGGAGGTGTTGTGAACATCTAGGCCACCGATTACATCCCGAGACTTATTATGGCTTCTGTCAGGTGTCATTTACTACTTTTTTTTTTTTAAGGGAAAAGACTGTGAAAATGGCTATTTTGAGAAGGAAAATGCCAGAACTGCTCTTCATTTGATGGTTCAAGGTCTATTATTCGTATCTACAGCCAACTATAGAGTTACTAAAATCTGCTTTTTATGTTCTCATAGAAATTTCATTATGGTTTGTTGCTGGGATTGAAAGTACCTTGTTGCATTTTTTAAAGCATGTTCGCCTCAGGAGGACTAATAACGCTGTAGATTAACATAAATTTGGCTTCAATGCTTTAAATTTTCAATGCAGTTTGAAATTCAGTCTAGTCCCTTATCATCTTTAATGTATTACAAGCTTTTCCGTATTTATTTATTGCTATTTTTCATATCAATTAGATTTCATTTCATATTTTTTTAATGTGGATTGACAACCAGTCAGGTTGCAAGTATCTGAAGAACAAATTGGCGTGACCTATCTGCGAATGTTGGGAACAAAGAATTGCTGGTATACAAGTCATTCTGATGGTGAAGTGTGGCATGGAATAATGCATTGTCTAATTAATAAATCCATATTACACCTTTGTTTTAAATGATAATGGAAACTGAGTAGACAAGATGTTCACTGTTTTGCCTGTAGATGTCAGTGTCATAAATTTGAAGCCCAGCAAGATGTTTGTGTGATGTTTGTTTCTTTTGTTGTTGTTTTTTTTGTTTGTTTTTTAAATCAAATGTATGTAAAACTGAAATTTAAAATGTTATACAATTTGTTTCCTTGGAAATGTATTGTATGTAGAGTTTGTATAAAATTATAAGTTTTATATAGTCATATATTTTGTTTCGTCTTGAAAAGTAATTTTAATGATCAGTATCATATTTTAACCTTAAAGCAGTTACCATTAGATCGATGGATAGTGCTGGAAAGGAAAGATAGATAGATAGATAGATAGATAGATAGATAGATAGATAGATAGATAGATAGATAGATAGATAGATAGATAGATAGTGCTGAAAGGATAGATAGATAGTGCTGGAAAGGAAAGATTGATAGATAGATAGATAGATAGATAGATAGATGGATAGTGCTGAAAGGATAGATAGATAGTGCTGGAAAGGAAAGATTGATAGATAGATAGATAGATAGATAGATAGATAGATCGATAGATCGATGGATAGTGCTGAAAGGATAGATAGATAGTGCTGGAAAGGAAAGATTGATAGATAGATAGATAGTGCTGAAAAGGATGATGGATAGATAGATAGATAGATAGATAGATAGATAGATAGATAGATAGATAGTGCTGAAAGGATAGATAGATAGTGCTGGAAAGGAAAGATTGATAGATAGATAGATAGATAGATAGATAGATGGATAGTGCTGAAAGGATAGATAGATAGTGCTGGAAAGGAAAGATTGATAGATAGATAGATAGATAGATCGATAGATCGATGGATAGTGCTGAAAGGATAGATAGATAGTGCTGGAAAGGAAAGATTGATAGATAGATAGATAGTGCTGAAAAGGATGATGGATAGATAGATCGATGGATAGTGCTGGAAAGGAAAGATAGATAGATAGTGCTCAAAAGGATGATGGATAGATAGATCGATGGATAGTGCTGAAAGGATAGATTGATAGATAGATAGATAATGCTGAAAAGGATGATGGATAGATAGATCGATGGATAGTGCTGGAAAGGAAAGATTGATAGATAGATAGATAGTGCTGAAAAGGATGATGGATGGATGGATAGTGCTGAAAAAGATAGATGATAGATAGATACTGCTGAAAATTATTGATAGATAGTGCTGAAAAGGATGATGGATCATCCATCCATCATCCTTTTCAGCACTATCTATCAATAATTAGATGCACTAAAAGAAATTTGTAAAACTAGTAACTTCCGGGCAACAAATAGCCAACAAGCTTCTGTATTTTATACCACAGTAAAATTCCTGTTAAACTAATAACTACAGTAGTTTAAAGCATAGGCCTACTGTAAAATAAAGTACAGCATTATAGCTACTGTTATTTTTATATTATTATTTTATTAATTTTAAGTCAAGTCACCTTCATATAGACTAACGCTATATATTCAATAACACCAGTAGCTACAACAGCTTTACTCCGGTTTCACCTTTTACATTTCATTGCTGAACTTCAATAGAATATACAGATTCACCAGCATATTACGCCATATTTCATAAATGAACAAAATAAAATTATAGCCATAGACCTACCAGTCAAATCTCAGTAGTCTAACGCTTTGGACCAGTACATAAATGTCGGAATGGGACATATTCAAATAAATGTTTGAAGAGTTAAAGTTGTCTAACTTAGCCTAATTACCGGTAGTAGTAGAATACAACAATGACCAGAAAATACATATCATCTTAAAACGTTTTAAACCACATGCTGTAAAGACAAAAAGGTCGACGGCGACTTTTCCTGCATGTCTCGCGATGGTTCGTCGGTCTATGGCGGCAAAATGACATTGATTTGCCGCCATATCTGTCCGTCAGCGCGGCTGAAAGGGGAAATGAGTGAGCGCCCGCTCCGATGTTCTTACGGACAACTCAAACGTATTTATACCGTGCAAATAACATTGGTACGAAACAAATAAGCTTATTGCTTGTGTATTAAAGTTGACCTACCAATTAAACGTTCTCATAGACTTTTCGTCTTCACAACGAGTCTCCCCGTCGGTCTTATACGTGGCACCTGTTTACCAAAGCAAATTCCTCGTATGTTTAAAACATTACTTGGCAATAAAGTTCCTTATGACTTATATAAAATAGGAAAATATAGTCAGCACGGCTTTAATAGAAAATGAGCGCCTTCTCCAATCTTCCTACAGATATTTATTAACTCAAACGCATTTATACCTGCAAATAACATTAGAATAAAGCAATTACATGTGTTTTGAACTATACCTACCAATTTAACGTCTAACTTACTCCAGTCCTAGGAGGACTTTAATCTTTACACCTCTGCGGGAGGAAAAAGCCAGAAAATTAACGCTTGCTCAGATATTCTTAACTAAAACGTATTAACAGAAACGTAGCTTTATTGCAAATAACATCAGAATAAAACTTAAAAAGCGATTTAAAAAGTCTAAACAATTATAGTTATTTACCATGCTACTCTTGTGTGCTTTCATCGCCATGATGCGTCTGTCACAGAGATGTGTGTGAGGAGGTGTGTGCTTGTTTTTTGGCAGTCAGTAGGCCACTGTATTTAGATTTACAGTAGGCAAATTTTCCCAGAATGCATTTAAAATATACAGTAACATGATGTAAACAGCTTATACAGTAAGAAAATGGTAAGAATACAATAATAATGCTGTGAAAATGACAAAATCTACAGTAGCCTACATACTGTATTCAGATTCTACAGTAGGGAATTGTTGAGAATACAGTAATATTACTGTGAAAACAACAGAAATCATTTACAGTGTAGATAGATAGATAGTGCTGAAAAGGATGGATGGATAGATTTACAACATGAAAATATAAATAGGCCTACTGTAAGTAAATATTATTCAATGTAAAAAATAAAATACGGTAATAAATAAATGTAAGCATATTTATTAATTGTAAGAATAAAATACTAAACAATAAATTAAAACAAAGCACATAAATACATACATGTAATGAATGATAGATAGACGATAGACATATGTAGATAGATTCTCTTTGGAAAAAACTTAATAGACAGTGAAAAAAAGACCTTATACATTCAATAATGGAAAAAATTTATATATTTTAATTAAATTTAATGATTAGTTTAAACAATGACTTACACAGTGTCTAATGAAATGTAAAACATTTGAGGGCTTCGTTGAGGAATACAGTATCCATATGGATCTTAAGTCTTGTATCCGTGTGGTCCCACTTTACTGAAATTAAAGAACAGAGCAAATCAACATACACTGACCATACAAGCCTTTAATTGATAGTGGATTATGATCTTTTCTGTGTCTGTCAGAATGACCTTCATAGTGTGTTATATGGAGCTTTTTGTTAAAAACCCTTTGTTGTTTTTATTGTACGCGTTTCCAATAGAGCAAAAGCCCGTGTGGACCTTCAGTCAGTCAGAGAAAGTCATCGACCGAGCTCTAGTTCCTCCAGCCGTGGCTAATAACAGAAATATTGCAGCAGCACGCAACACCTTGAATAGAAACAAATCGATTGATCACCAGAGCACATTGAACTGAAGTGCTTAGAAAGAATAATTTAGACCTGTCTACAAAAATAACATCTTGTAGTGGATTAGCCAAAGTCTAAATTATCATTAGGTTGTTTTAGGGAACACAAGAGTCAGGATGCATTAGCGGATGCATAAATCCACTCAAGGACCTGCTTTATGAGCTCTGCTCTTCCCTTGTTTCTATTGATTTGAATTTGTGCCTATTTATAGCTCAGACATTGTCAGGTCATTGTCTTGTTAGGGCGTTTGTCTTCCGCTGCTCGACAAAGCAGTCATGTTCCAGTCAAAAGATAAAGATAAAGGCTGTTTTATATCAGGATGCTGCGGGCTGCATGAAAGTGTCAATTTGGACCCCAGTCTTTCAGTCAAGAAATTGATTATAAGATATTGGCTGTGTTTGTAAC
>NW_027509209.1:17500-90000 GCF_051911475.1 Siphateles boraxobius | reverse complement strand
TGTCTATCTATCTGTATTTATGTGCTTTATATTGTTATTTATTATTCAGTATTTTATTCTTACAATGAATAAATATACTTATATTTATTTATTACCGTATTTTATTTTTTATATTGAATAAATATTTGTATTACAGTATTTATATTTTAATGTTGTAAATGTACTTACATGTATTAATTACTTCCATTTATTCATTCTTTTTCCCCCTTATATTTACTAAATATGCCTGCATGTATTTATTATAGTACTTACTTTTTACATTTATTAAATCTGCTTATATTTACGTATTACAGCATTTTATTTAATGATATTCGTTTTAAAAAATAAAATCATTCCCACTGCTTGAAGCGTTCCGTTGGAAGCAGCGGCCTCTAGCGGCCAAACTTTCTATTTCACTCAAAAACGAACCGCCTCCCAATAATCACGGCAGTCCTGCTCTGGCGTTCAGAAGATGCGCACCGAACCACCGGGAAACTGCTCAGAAATCAAACAGAGAAACAGGTGCTTCATCTTGCGTGAATCTGTAACATCCAGCGCCCTATAGGAGCCTCCAGCATCCCTCCTCCTCCTCCTCCTCCTCCTCCGCGCACTGGAGATACATACACCTGTTTATTCTCACCTGCAATATGGAGAGCTGGAGCTGGTCGGAATAACCACAGCCTCAGGAATGATCTCTGCTTACTGATTGAGCGCTTTAGTTTTCAGCTTTAGAGATGATGCCCGAGCACCAGAACCATGTTGTCACCACTATCGAGACCATTCCACCAGAGACAGTCACCGCATCACCATCGGTGTTTCAGAGGATGAGGAAAGTGTTGAACAGGTAAGAGAAACTACTGGAGATATTGGATCAGGATATATTTGGGTTTCTCCTTACATGCCAGCAGAAATCAATTCAACTTTGCCATGCTAAGCACATTTATTGAGCTGTTTATTATGTTTATTTGCACCTGGTTTGCTCCTCCATGTTAACATCAGTAAACCGAACCCATGTTCTAGTGGCTGGCTACATTAGAGTTTATAATAGAGCATCCATATGTAATATTGTTTGTGATAGCTGATCCAAATAATATATCTTTATTTTGGTCTATAATCAGCTATAGATAGGTGAAGCAAGTCCTGTTTTTACGTTCTTGAGCAGGGCATGTTTCTTTTGCTCATCATCTTTACTGTTCAGTTGGACAGTGATTTATGAAATATTCTTGTTCTAATGGCAAATACTGTAATTGCTTATTGATTCTTTCATACATATTTCCGATGTTGTTCCTCTGTCTGCATGCTTGCAGTGAGCAGTACAGATTGTGTTTTTGTAAAAGTCAGGATTCACTTCATCACGGCGAGAAAGGCACACTTTGCCTCTTTTGTCTTGAGATGTGTGTGTCCATCAATCACAAGTGCACGCAAACACAGAGGAATTCTCTCTAACGCTTGTTCAATTGTGGCCACAGAAAACCTGGTGTGTTTTTAAACAGAACAAAAGAACAATTTGGCTAAATAAAACTGGTCTGAGCAACTATCTATCTTTAAATCTAAAATCTAATCTTGATGATCGAGTTCTGATGTTGGCAAACTCAGGTTTAGGTTAGGAGGGAACCAATTTCAGAAATTGACTTTCCTCTTCCATTTGATTTTTTTTAATAGTGTTTTATTATTTCCCATCAATACCCATCATGCTAGCACAAATGCTTTGCATTTAAGACTTTGTGAATATGAATATTTATTACAGGCAACTATGGTGTTTGCAGTCTCTTACTTATTAGAATCATATATATATATATTTATTTATTTTTTAAAGTCACTGTTTGGATTTAAATAGGCAAATGCTTACAAGTCTATGATTGGCTCATTATTGCTGTTATTATTGTGTTTCTAGCATGTTATTGGCAACATTTCTTCTAACCCTAATGGATGGAGTGTGTAGCTTTTCATTTCTTAAACAAGCATGCAGGAAGACACATTATGCTCATATTCCAGGATGATATTGACAGTCTTTGGGATGTTTTTCTGTAGACTTTACAGAGTGCTTGACTCTTACATTGTCAATACAAGATCTTGACCAAAAATGTATTCACCTCTTAATGGAGATAACTTATGTGATGTCATTTCAATTAAGAGGTTCATACATTTTCAATGAAGTTAAGGTCTCTGGACTCAGGTGCCAAATCATGTGAGAAAATGATTCTTTATCATCCCTTAAAACTATTCTTTAACAATTTGAGCCTGATGAATCTTGACATTATCATCCTGACCTGGAATATGGCCATGATGTGTTTTCCTGCATGGTTGTTTAAGAAATGAAAAGCTACACAAATAACATTGGAAGACACATAATAATCACATCAATAATGATCCAATAATACACTCTAATGCATTTGACCTATTTGTTTGTATATATATATCAAAATCCCACCCCCCCCCCCCACCATATTTAAAATATTGAGGCATTTTTGGTGGCATTTCTGCATCAAGCCCTGGTTAATTTCCGATTGTAATTTGGACGTTTCACCTTCAAATGTGTCAAAGTGTTCGTCTGACTTGTTCGAGTTTGGGAATTTGCGTGTCTGTGTGTGTGAGGGTATCCGGACGGGAGGGTTCATTGGCTCCAGTTGTGTGTGTGGTTATGCAGAGAGGATGACAGCTGGTAGTCCTAGGTCAGATGAATCATGCGGCCCACTCTTTCTCTGTCTTTGCCATCTGCTGGTCCTTTTTATCCCCACCACTCGCCTTTATTTCCCAGAACAATATCCCAGGAGGTGGAATCTGTGCAAGGCAGATCAGGTTGCACACTGGGTGTTTCTGTGGCCATTGTGAACCTGCCAGAAGTAGAATCTGCTCTTAGGGTGAAAGTAAGGCTGTTCTGACTGAGGAATCTTTAAAACAGTACGATGCATCATTCCACTGTATAGAAATGAACATCTTTAGTGCCAGATCCCTACTGTTATTGCTCATACTCCTAAACATATGCACTAAAATGTACCGTAAAACTTAACCGATACTATTTGTGATACAGATTAGAGTGATGCTTCAAATAAAATGGCTTGTTGAGGTATCTATCTATCTATCTATCTATCTATCTATCTATCTATCTATCTATCTATCTATCTATCTATCTATCTATCTATCTATCTATCTATCTATCTATCTATCTATCTATCTATGAGGCTCTTTTTGCCAGTATGCAACCACATAGCAGTCCGAACACCCTAGCAACCACCTAGCAACACCTCATTAACCACCTCGAACACGTTAGCAACAACCTAGCAATGCCCTTTTAACCAACAGTGCGATATGAAGCTTAATTGGCGCATGAATGGAGGACAGATTCAGATTGCATTAATATCCCTCAAGGTTGTTTTACCCTGGTCGATTGTCTTCCATTTAGATTCAATAACCAGATAAAGGAACAGTTCACTCAAAAATATGAATCCTTTATGCTTTTTGTAGGTCTAGAGCGACTAGTAACTGTTGCATGGTAAGAGCAGCATAATGTTTCTTACATTTTTATAATTCCATGGCATAAAATAACACCCATATTTTTGTGTGAACTTGTATCAAGGGTAAAAGCTGCCATGTTACTGGTTTTCACAGTGTGCAATGGGGTTGCAGAAACAATGTGACATAATAAGATATAAAATATGCAACATCTATTCATTCCCTATGGCATGTTAGGAACAGCATTAAAAAGGAGTTTGTCCTCCATTACCTTCGGTAGAGCTCTTTTCCGTCATCACCTCAAAATGTGTGTGCGTAATGTTCAGCTGAAAAACAAATCCTTTGTTTCAGTGATTAATATTGTGCCAGTCCACAGTGATCTCAATCAAAATGTGTTTTTTTTGGGGGGGGAAGCAGTTCTTTTCTCTGACACATGGACAGTGAGGACAGCTAAGCTAAATCTAATTACATTTAGTCTGTAGAAAAACCCATTTGGTTCACATGACAAGCATTTGCTTAAGATATCTTTCTTGCATTACAGCTAATAATGTTTGCAAATGGATGGAAGTTGTTTAAGGGGGAAATTGATCATGTTTTACAATGGATTATATTTCCCTGAAATTGATCCACCCAGCAGTCCCAGCGAGTTCTGTGACATCTGGAAGGGTTGGGCATCTTGGTAAAATGTTAAGTCAAATGCAGCAGTCGTGCAAAATTTTTAACGCTATTCTTAACTTTTCAATGTTAATAATCCCATAATTGACTCACTCCTCAAGCCATCCAAGGTGTATATGACTTTCTTATTGCAGCCAAAAACCAGTGAAAGGGTGACCTCCGACCCAACCAATGACGTAGCTCCTCTTCTCTTATATCGAAATCCTCCGACATTTTTCTTTAAAAATTCTTGTTTTAGGGTGTGTTCATACTTGCCATGTTTGGTTAGATTAAAACGAACCCTGGTGCGATTGCTCTGTTAGTGCGATTCATTAGAATAAGTGTGAATGTCGAACCCTTGCGCGCACCAAACAAGAGGACCAAGACCGCGGAAAAAATGAACAAACGAACTCTGGTGCCGTTCCAATGAAATATGAATGCAACACGGGCCAAATACACAAACTAAAACGAGACAAGTCGCGTAGTGTGAGAAGATCCGACGACTTTGTGTACTAGTGTGTGTTCAGCATTAGTTCTCCTGAAACAAAGATCATAGACAGCAATGCTTTCTGCTAGTCTACAGCTTCCACATGGTAGGTTACTTGGTGCAGAATGCTTTTTTTAATTAAACAGCCTCTTTGAACCCGATAGATTCTGCTAGTCATACTAGTTTTTCATGTCGTCAGAGTTAAGACGCAATGTAATCCTCAAAGAAAGTGTCTCCTTTTCTTAGCAACCGGGGAGATAATGCATGGAATGTGCATGGGGGGTTGATGTTATTGTTCTGGTGCAGCCAAGCTATTCACATGGCTTCGTGGACTTGCTGGGTCTAACAGCGCAACTTTGTTCCCATTTCCTGTGGCACCATTACTGCTCGCCCGACAGCTGAAATCATGAGAAATGTGAAATGAAATGTGCCATTCATCCCTCTGAGGCAAAGATTCAGATGCCGAAGCCTTGCTACAAATTATCTTTTCAATTTGGATCTTCATAAAAAATCATTCTAAATTATAATTTAGAATAAATTAATCAGATAAGATAGAATCAGATAAGCTCCAAAATTGAATTACAAACAAGACGTTCTATTTGCGAGCTTTGGAAGACAACCATTTCTTATATAGAAATATCAAAATGTTGCTCAAGGCTTAAACTCACTGGTCCAGTATTTCTCCGACGTGAAGAACCCTCTCAGAATAACAGTGCAGCAGATCTGATGATTTCTGCTCTCAGAATGGCTATTCCGGGGCCTTGTTTAATCATGTGGTGGTAATCAGGTCACAGGAACTCACATGGCTTGACTTGGCAAGAGCTGTTAAAATTGAGTTAACATTCAGTCTTCGTTATGAAATTCTCCTGATAATGAGCCTCATAGTTTTGTACGCAGCCCCTTCCTCCATGCACTTTAATGTCTTTATTTCACTTCATGGCAAGGAGGATGAAGTGCTGCATTAAAATTCATTTAGCATGATTCTGTACTGATTATGTTTTCATATATGTGATCATTTACTCCCATTTCTGTCAGGACCACTACCGTCAAATACTATTGACAATTAGCATAGAGTTAGGATTTGCGTATGGTTCTGTTCTGGGCAAGAACTCCCTGCGCATCCATGCAGACTAGAACAGAACCAACATGAATGTATTGCAGATATCATAAATTCAAGATTTTAAAGTACAACATAATTCGAGAATTTATTCTGATTCAAGGTGAACCAGAATGCCATACTGACTGACGAGAGGAGGAGCTGGGGAGGGAGGAGGCTAATTAGCTCTTTAGAAACGCGATATCTGCTGATAATACTAAAGGAGCTTATATATACTTACCTAAAGGATTATTAGGAACACCTGTTCAATTTCTCATTAATGCAAATTTTCTAATCAACCAATCACATGGCAGTTGCTTCAATGCATTTAGGGGTGTGGTCCTGGTCAAGACAATCTCCTGAACATCAAACTGAATGTCAGAATGGGAAAGAAAGGTGATTTAAGCAATTTTGAGCGTGGCATGGTTGTTGGTGCCAGACGGGCCAGTCTGAGTATTTCACAATTTGCTCAGTTACTGGGATTTTCACGCACAACCATTTCTAGGGTTTACAAAGAATGGTGTGAAAAGGGAAAAACATCCAGTATGCGGCAGTCCTGTGGGCTAAAATGCCTTGTTGATGCTAGAGGTCAGAGGAGAATGGGCCGACTGATTCAAGCTGATAGAAGAGCAACTTTGACTGAAATAACCACTCGTTACAACCGAGGTATGCAGCAAAGCATTTGTGAAGCCACAACACGCACAATCTTGAGGCGGATGGGCTGCAACAGCAGAAGAGCCCACCGGGTACCACTCATCTCCACTACAAATAGGAAAAAAAGAGGCTACAATTTGCAAGAGCTCACCAAAATTTGACAGTTGAAGACTGGAAAAATGTGGCCTGGTCTGATGAGTCTCGATTTCTGTTGAGACATTCAGATGGTAGAGTCAGAATTTGGCGTAAACAGAATGAGAACATGGATCCATCATGCCTTGTTACCACTGTGCAGGCTGGTGGTGGTGGTGTAATGGTGTGGGGGATGTTTTCTTGGCACACTTTAGGCCCCTTAGTGCCAATTGGGCATCGTTTAAATGCCACGGCCTACCTGAGCATTGTTTCTGACCATGTCCATCCCTTTATGGCCACCATGTACCCATCCTCTGATGGCTACTTCCAGCAGGATAATGCACCATGTCACAAAGCTCGAATCATTTCAAATTGGTTTCTTGAACATGACAATGAGTTCACTGTACTAAAATGGCCCCCAGAGTCACCAGATCTCAACCAAATAGAGCATCTTTGGGATGTGGTGGAACGGGAGCTTCGTGCCCTGGATGTGCATCCCATCAACTGCAAGATGCTATCCTATCAATATGGGCCAACATTTCTAAAGAATGCTTTCAGCACCTTGTTGAATCAATGCCACGTAGAATTAAGGCAGTTCTGAAGGCGAAAGGGGGTCAAACACAGTATTAGTATGGTGTTCCTAATAATCCTGTAGGTGAGTGTATGTATACAGTGATAGGCGTCGTATTCCTATAGGTAGACATGGATCAGCTGAGATTCACTGATGCGAGCTTGACTAACGTGACCTGCCAGAGCTGACGCTACGCTTAAAGGGCCGTACACACCGGGACGAATATCGGCGCACATTATTCGCCAGCGCTTTTCAACGCGTTTTTTGTGTTCACACCCAAGCGTTTTCGCTGACGATGAGCCGAGTGAACATGCAAATTAATTTCCCGACATTAGATGGCGCTTAATGTAAAACAGAAATACCCCGGAAAGACAATTAAGTGAAATGAAACTCACCATCAAGGCCCATTTGCTCTGCAATACCACTCCATAACAGTTCTCTTTTATCAATATTTTTGTAGTCGCTGTCGTGTTTGTCATACAGTTCCTTATGTTCCGACATCAGCAGCTCTACATTTATCTTGGCTTGCATCTTCCTCGTCTTCTTCCCGGCAGTGTGTAGACGCTACTTTGCGTAAATCATCTTCGCCATAACGTATGTGTGCTCGGCAAGACCGTTTTGTGTTTGAGCGCCCCCAAGTTGTGTTTTACTGTAACTTCGGAAGCTCCAAAATTACGCTTTTACGCGTGGCGTTTTTCGCGTCAGTGTGCACACTCACATTGGCGCCCTTTGTTTAATCACGAGGCGTTAAACATCGGCGAATATCGCACGCGAAATTCGTCCAGGTGTGAACAGGCCTTAATGTTGTTGCAAATCTTTATTATTTTCCTTCTTCCATCGAATTTTTTGTGTGAAATTTTGAATGATGTAGTTATTCTTTTCCATGCTATTATAATGAGGATTGAGGATGTTTAAGCTACAAGAAGGACACAAAAGCACCATAATAGCATCATAAAAGTATCTGCTGTATTCCCAGATTTGTGAAGCCAAATGTTAGGTTCTGAACATACCTAATTTTTTTTGGGATATTTCACAACATAAATCAAAATGTATACAGTGAACACTAATGCATGATCTACAGTGCATCACTTCACTATTTTTTTAGTAGAGATTTTGATATATTTAAAAATGTGAATATGTAATTTTATTTCTGTTATGGCGAAGTATATTGAAAGCTGAATTACCCCAGTCTTCAGTGTGTATATATAAACATTTCATTAAAAAATTTGGGGTCAGTAAAATTAAATAATATTTTTTAAAAATCGAATAAAAAAAAAATGTGCGCAAGGTAAACGTTTCTTAAAATGTTTATTTAAAAGTCTTACAATGCCTTTAATTACATTCCCTTAACATGTAGATACTGAAGAGGGGGTCACTGTAATTTTGTCAAGTAATACATGTTCCTGGATCAATATATTTTGTTGACGCTGGAACAACATTCCTGTCTGTAAATTTAATCCTAGCCATTATCCCTACCCCTTAAACCTAACCCTATCCATAACTTTTCTCTAAAATCAGAGGGAAATGACAGGTGAATAGCACTGATGTAGAAGCACCTAACCCTGGTTGTAAGCCTAGACTTGACAACTGTAAAAACTGTAAACTTGCCCCTCAAATCTGATTGGTTGATTTGAATGTTGTTCCAGGATCAACAAAGATGTTGATCAATGAACATGTTGTACTTGGTGAAATCAAATTCACCTGAAGATCATAGATATTTATGGATTTGTGGGTGGTCTAAAGATAAAAAAAGATCACACTTCAGCTCAGGAGAGTGGAAAATGTCTGAAACTTTTGCCATTTCCAAACTCAGCTGTTGGTTTCTCCAATAAATCTTTTGGAGCGCTGAAGTTACACGTCAGTGTGTGTCAGTGATGAGTGTTAGATGCTTTGCCCAGACATGCGGATCATTCTTGGATCTATTCTGTGTGTAGAGGTGACGGGGAAGCTGGCTTTTGACAATATGCATTCACAATGTGCATTCACAAACCCTGAAGTCGTCAGGCTTTGGATGGCGCCGCGGCTGTTAGCTGCGTGATTGTTTGTCTTCTTTTGTGTGTTAAATCAGTGTTCTGCGACAATTCTCGGATTGTTTTCTCAAGAGACGCGATCTTTAACATTAGGGAAACAACTTCTTTGGATTTACTCCCTTTTTTTTTCATAACACCAGTCGAAATACTGGATTTTCTGGTATTTCGTATATATCTGCACTTTTTCTAGCCACGAAATGCAGACGGCGAGGTAAAAGAGCGTTCTAGGCGCCGCGGACTCCGCTATCCGGAATATTTCTTGCAAATGTGCGTTAAAGGGGTGCTTCAGGATTTTGGACATCGGACCTCATTTACAAGTTAGCCTGGGTGTTATTTATCAGTGGAGACAGTTTTCAAAAATTTTCATGCAGTCCTTCCAGTTGCATAGTTCGGTGCTAGGCTAGCGCGAGTCAACGGTTTCTGCTAGCCTGCCCTTAAAAACAGTTTTACCCACTCCACAGTACACCAAAAGCAAATAAATTATAATGCCAGACTATCGATGTAAATGTCTGTTGAGAGAATAATGTTAGAAATCAAACTACCCTTTCATCGCATTGCAATAGTTATACTTTGTTCCCTGTATTTATTAGCACAGTCTACAGCAGCGGCGGAGTGATATTAAGTTACCTAGGCAACCGAGAGAGCTAGACGTCCCGACTGTAGTGCGCTTCTGTTCTGTTTTTTCTTTTCGGCGCAGTACTACTAACCAGAGCAAAGTAAACTTCCGCCGCTGCTGAGAAACTAGTTCCTGTAAATGTAATGCGATCATTGAGATGCAAGAGTAGTTTGATTTATTCTCACATTATTCTCACAGACATGAGAAATAGTCCTATATAGGTCAAAATATGTCTACTTTTAAACGAAACAATTAGAAATAAATAGTTTGATTACCTAATCCATATAGGCGGCGCGCGTGTTCACTACTGCAGAATGACGAGTCAGCATTGCAATAATCATCTTTGCAGCCAACACACTTAGTAAACACTTGTTCATTAATAAACAATTAAAATATCTCCTATTAAAACATAATCATTAGGCTACTTTTTATATATACTTTTTATCCCGCCCCCCAGTAGCCTATATTAATTAAATTCACATTTATTTGTATAGCATTTTCACAATACTTATCGTTTCAAAGCAGCTTTACAGAAAATGCATGTGTCTAAATTACAATTTAGAGTGATCTGTTATCAGGGGTGACTGTGTGTAATGCATTTAAATTAATTTTCATTCAGTTTCATTGTTAAACAATGCATTAAGTTAAGGCAGAAACAATGAGCTCATTGAAGTAAAGAATACATGTTGTTAAATGATTAGGAAACATAGAAAACTTTAGCATTGGTGGTTTTTTACAGACTCAAAATATGAGTGTAAAAAAGTCAACAAACTGAAAAAATAAAAGTTTTTTTTTAGGTAATGCTATATTTTTAAAACTGGTTTCATAAAATTGGTATCGAAAAAAGAATTGTTAAGGAACCGGTATCGAAGTCAAGGTATCGGTATCGGTATCGAAAATTTTGTTACGATACCAAGCCCTAGTTTTCAGCCAACAACAACAGCCCCCCATCATTGAGGCCCATTCACAATCACTCATCTCAATTAACACCACCCCTGCCATCACAATGGCACTTTCAATCCTGGAAGGGGATGTCAATAGTCTATTCAAGAGACAGAATCCCCGAAAAGCTGATGGTGTCACCCCATCAACTCTGAAGCACTGTGCAGATCAGCTCTCTGCTGTGACTGACATTTTTAACTCCTCACTGGAGACATGCTGTGTTCCAGCCTGCTTGAAATCCTCCACCATCATCCCAGTCCCAAAGAAGTCTAAGATCATTGGACTAAATGATTATAGACCCGTCGCTCTGACCTCAGTAGTTATGAAGTAATTTGAGCGCCTTGTGCTGTACCACCTCAAGTCCATCAATGACCTACTAAAAGACTCACTGCAGTTTGCTTACAGAGCCAACAGGTCTGTAGATGACACGGTCAACGTGGCTCTCCATTTCATCCTCCAACATCTTGACTCCCCTGTAAACCTATGCCAGAATATTATTTGTGGACTTCAGCTCCACATTTAACACCATAATTCCTGATCTTCTCCAAGTCAAGTTCACCCAACTGGGAGTGCCCGAGTCCACATGCAGGTGTACCACAGTCTTCCTGGCCAACAGGAGGCAGCACGTGAGGCTGGAGAAGCACTTGTCGGACCCCCTGGCCATCAGCGCCGGCTCTCCTCAAGGCTGTGTCCTGATCTTTTCCCTGTGTACCAACAGCTGCACTTCCCCTCACCACACTGTCAAGCTTTTAAAGTTTGCAGATGACACCACCCTCATTGGACTTATCTCTGATGGAGATGAGTCCGCCTACAGGGAGGAGATTGATCATCTGGTGCCGGTTTCACAAAGCTATTTTAGACCACTCTGTAGTGTTAGACAAGTCTAAAATCTGCTCATAGACTAGTCTAATGTTTCACAAAAATAAAGACTGACTTAATTAAGACCAAAAAAATTAGACACCTTACCACAGGCTAACCCAGGTCTAAGACTCTGTTACCTTGTCAACCAGCAGTAACAATCAGTTACATTACAAACAGCTGAAAGAAAAGGCAAAATGTTCATAATTTTTTTGGTTTTCTGACGGCGTTATGGAGAGAGCTATGAGGAGGGAAAGGGTTTTTAGGGCAGTAACCTACTGGAAATATATAATAATGAGGACTTTTCTTTTCTGTACGTCTTTAACGATTAATGCTGTTAACTGTCGTACAGTAGCAATCTTTTTCCAAATTAAACATTTCTTCTTGCTACTACATTCTCCGCTAAATTCCCCAAATAAAATATCCTTGTAAATGTTATACTCCTCCAACACACACATATTTTCCGCTGGGGTAAACTGCACTGACCGGCTGGATGCGCTTACTCGATCAGCCATGTTTTTTGTTTTGAAAAGTCTCTTATTTTACCCAGAATGCATTGCAGTGTAGTCCTACTTAAGATAGTCAGAGTCTTAAGTGCTTTGTGCAACGGTCTGATTTAGATGTCGATCTGAAGTCTGACTATCTACTATATCTAAGCCATAGTCAAAGTCTATCTTTGTGAAACCGGCCCCCAGTGGGAGCTGAACATCACCTCTCTCACAAAGAAAGCACAACAGAGGATGTAGTAGATAGTCAGACTTCAGATCGACATCTAAATCAGACCGTTGCACAAATCACTTGAGACTCTGACTATCTTAAGTAGGACTACACTGCAATGCATTCTGGGTAAAATAAGACATTTTTCAAAACAAAAAACATGGCGGATCGAGTAGCGCATTCAACCGCTCAGTGCAGTTTACCCCAGCGGAAAACATGTGTGTGTTGGAGGAGTTTAACAGTTACAAGGACATTTTACTTGGGAAATTTAGCAGAGAATGTAGTAAC
This sequence comes from Siphateles boraxobius, assembly GCF_051911475.1. NCBI lineage: Eukaryota > Metazoa > Chordata > Actinopteri > Cypriniformes > Leuciscidae > Siphateles > Siphateles boraxobius. The sequence goes on along the minus strand of NW_027509209.1, from coordinate 77,523 downwards.
AGAAGAAATGTTTAATTTGGAAAAAGATTGACAGTTAACAGCGTTAATCCGACCGTTGAGCGGAGCGTTAAAGATGTACAGAAAAGATACAAAAACATGGTTCAAGATGCCAAAAAAGAAATATTTAATAGGAAATATCCTAAAAACCCTTTCCCTCTTCATAGCTCTCTCCATAACGCCGTCAACAAACCACAAATTATGAGCATTTTCCCTTTTCTTTCGGCTGTTTGTAATGTAACTGATTGTTACTGCTGGTTGCCAAGGTAACAGAGTCTTAGACCTGGGTTAGCCTGGGTTAAGGTGTCTAATTTATTTTGGTCTGAATTAAGTCAGTCTTTATTTTTGTAAAACAGTCTAACTTGCATTAGACTAGTCTATGAGCAAATGTTAGACTTGTCTAACAGTATAGAGCGGTCTAAAATAGCTTTCTGAAACCGGCAGCCACTGTCAAGGACAAGGGCAGGCTGCAACGCATCATCCAGTCATTGGCTGCAATCTCTATGCGCCTTACACACCTCCGGGTCGCTGAGGCGAGCAGCAAAGATCGAGGCTGATCCCTCTCACCCTGGAAATGGACTATTCAGAACTCTCCCCTCTGGCAGAAGGTCGAGGTCTATCAGGACCAAAACCTCGCGCCACAAGAACAGCTTCTTCCCTACAGCTGTAGGCCTCAGGAACCAACCAGACTATAGCCTGCTCCCCGCACTCACACAGAACCCTCACTAGATAACTGCACCTTACATATTTTTACATCTCAAAATTCAGGCCAGTTGATAATACCTAGAATTGTCCGGGAAGCAGACACAGTCTGTCAGTTCAAATCTAGACTAAAAACACATCTCTTTGACCTAGCATTCACATAACACTCTATAGACTTCTATAATTCAATGTTAGGCTGCATAGTTTAGATCAGCCGGAACCGGGAACACTTCCCATAAATCCTGATGTACTTTGTACATCATAAGAAGGATGGTGTCTACCCTAATATTAGTCTCTCTGTATATCCCGAGGTTTACCGCAGTCCGCCGGATCCAGGCCGTATCCGGATCTGATGAAGGACCTGCGCCTGGACACGACGACAACGCAGTCCTGAAGTGTCCCTAGTCTCTCTGTGAAGGCCTCCTTCCCTTTACCACTGTACTGATAAAACATTGTCGGGATAATCCCGGTTTACGTGGCTATGCGGACGCGATAAAAAAATATAATTCTCAGAGCCACCAAGCACTGTTTTATGCAAATGAGCGCCCGGATCGCATTAAAGAATTTTCGGTTAGAACGGTGTCGTGTTAGCGGCCGCTAAGTTAATAACTAATGATCGTTGCGACGGAAGTGAATCAATCAAAACTAACTTTATCTGGACAATAACTTTATTCTAGATCTGCTGTAAAGCCAAAACAATCTCTGTTACTTTAATTTCCTATTATCTCTGTAAAGCTGCTTTGAAACAGTCCATATTGTTAAAAGCGCTGTATAAATGAAGGTGACTTGACTTGACTTGACATCTCTTTAGTAATTTATCGTAGGTATTGTTTGTATTGTTTACAACTTATGTACAAATCGTTGCACTAATGGGCCAGAACAAATTCCTTGTTTGTTGTAAACTTACTTGGCATTAAAGCTTTCTGATTCTGATATGGCCAAATAGAAGATAACCAAAAAAAGAAAAACAAAGATTTTCCCTCAATTAATTGCCCCCTCACAGCATTGCAGCAAAGTCAAATATCATCATTCACTTGACGTCTGATTCCCTCCAGTGAAACGTGATTAATCGAGGTGAATGGAGTGAATTCAGGAGTGACGCCCTTTCAGTCTGCCGGTGAATGAAGGACGGCCAGGATTCAATTTGTCTCCGCATGGGCCACTGGGAAAGCAGTGCTTTGATAGGGAGGAAGGAGAATCTTAGTGTGCTTCATCTTGAAAATTACACTCATATTCCCCATCTCAAAAAACAATTTTGTAGTAAAAACAAAATTTCCATTTTTTACCCTCTTTCTGACTGTTTTTGCCACTGTACGCTATAGTTTAAAAGTTTAGGGTCAGTCATTTTTTTAAATAAATAAATTAATACTTTTATTTAATGATGCTCGATATATCGGCCACCCGGTATTGGCCGATATATGTTAATTTTTTAATGTTATCGTTATCAGACCGATAAGATAATTTGGCTGATATCCTAAAGCCGATAAATAATGGATTATTACCTTCAGCTGAGACACTTCTGATGCGCACTGTTCAACATGATGGTTTTGGATTGCTTGAAATATGATTGAAATCACTTCAAAAAGGAAAATATGGTTAAGCGCAGTGCAAATCTATCATATAAGCTATTTAAAATTATAATGAGAACATTATAATTGTGTGCTTGGGTTATGGATTTTAATGGTCAGACTTTTGTTTTTGTAATCAGGCTCTTGAAAATTATAAAAAAAACTTGGATTTAGATTTTTCAACCAATATATCGGTTATCGGCTTTCAAATACAAAGAATTATCGGTTATCGGTAACGGATTTTTTTTTTATATCGATATATCCCTACTTTTATTCACCAAGGATGCATTAAAATGATCAGAAGTGACTGAATTATAACATTACACGAATTTCTATTTCAAATAAATGTTGTTCTTTTGAACTTTCTATGCATGAATGATTTCTGAAAAATGATGCATCACGTTTTCCACAAAAATATAAAGCAGCACAACTGTTTTCAACATTGATAATGATAAAATGTTTCTTGAGCATCAAATCAGCATATTAGAATGATTTTTGAAGGATCATGTGACTGATAACTGGAGTAATGAGACTGAAAATTCAGCTTTGCATCACAGGAACACATTTTCACAATATGTTCTTGCTGTATTTTTGATCAAATAAATGCAGCCTTGAGCATAAGAGACTTCTCTCAAAAACAATTAAAATAACCCAACCCAAATTTTTAAATGGTAGTGTACCTTTAATAGTTCTATGTATATGGCCTTTGTTGTGAGTGACAGACCTCTTTGCCAGTTAAATTAGTGAACACAGGGCTCATGGATTTTGCTGGTTAAAAAGGCCCCGTTAGCTCTTTTAGTTTTCTGTGGCATATCTACTAAAAAGGAGGGAAAAATGTGAATTTTTCACATGGGTATTTTCATAAGGGGTCAGTGACAGAGCTGCCGCATCTGTACGCGTCCTGTCAGTTTTAAAAGCTGGTCATAATCTACACTGACAGCCACTTTTCTTCACTGTGACTCGAGTGGTACAAAAAGCTTGAATGTTTGTCATGCAACACTTCCTTCTACTAGAAACCACTTGAACTGTCCTGTCTGGTGACTTGAGTTATTTCAGTGCACTGGAGCTGCATTTTTATGGTGGAGTCTGATACTTAGAGGGGAAATTCTTGGTAAAATTGTGCACCTAAAATTTTACTTTGAAAAAGATCAAGGGATATTTGATTCTTCATTATATGTCTTCTTTAATGCAAATAAAACTTCAGTGTACTATAGCTTAAAGGTAGAGTTCACCCTAAAATTAACATTAAGTCATCATTTACTCACTCTGGTGTTGTTGTAAGGCTTTATAAACCACAAAAAAAGAAGTTTTTTTTCATGTCGCGTTTTTGTTGATCATGATTTCTCACAACTTGTGTGTATTTTCTGGGCGCTAACGAACTAGCACGTCGTATAGCCGTGCACAGATCAGGATTTTCATTAAATAATACATCAAATTTCATACTGTATCAGAACACTTAGAATAGATGGCATGCGTAACGTGGGATCTTACTGTGATACTTTCGTTCCTTTTAAAAAAGCTATTCATGATCACGAGGGGTCATTTTTTTCTCTAAAAAAATATAATTTTTTTTTATTTTGTGGTCCATAAAAGTAAGAAGGGCATACGGAGTTAGAGCAACACCAGGGTGAGTACATGATGACTTAATTTTCATTTTAGGTTGAATTATCCCATTATCTTTCAGAACTGACAACTCCCCAAGACCACTTATTGAAATGGCATTAGAATTAGCCCATAATCGCTCACATGTCAGTGATTACTGTCTGGTCTGATTTTAGCAGTTTGTGTAGCACATTTTTAGCACAGATTGTTTTGTGAACCTTTTGTGCATTGACCTCTTAATGGTACATACACCTGTTATGGTTTTTGGAATGATTGCCTATTATATATTTTTTACATTCACTGTTTGAGGATGAACACCTTGATTATAGCCTTGAGTTTTCTTCCGGGAAAGTACGTCGCAATATTCCTCATTTAAATAATTCCCGTTAAGGGCACCTAAAAAACGTGTGAGGCCTGGTTGAGTTGCGTTAGTAGTGTGTTGAAACTCGCAGTTATGGTAAGGGGCATGACTTTTCCGACACACACTCGAAGAAGTGACCAATCACAACACCCTGGTCCAACCGACCAATCAGAGCACATTGCACTCTGTGTCCAGAATTTATTTATTTTTATTTATAAAAACTAGTTCTCTACGGTAATTTCAAGCTTGAATAGCAGAGCCTCAGAAACTACACCTCTAAAAGATTAAAGAGGGAAGGAAAGACTCAGCGATTTATAATGTTTTAGGGGTTAATTAAAGGGTTGGATTGTCCCTGTTTGTCTTGACACAAGGATTTCATGTTCATTTCCTGCTGCTTAAATGTAACACAGTCTCCATTTCCTGTCCCCTAGTGTCCAATAAACAGACATTATGACAAAGACATTTCAGTGCCATTAGTCAATATCTGCCACGGATAAAATCTAAGTGTCAGATGGCTCACTGTCATTGCAATAACCAATAAGGCATCTGTAAAATCATATTCTGAGTGGTGTACTGATACTAATGTGTTAATGCCCAGCTGTGATTATGTTTCTTTAACTACATGTACTTTTAAGTCCCAGGTTTGATTTTTTTTTTTAGATTATAAATTTTTTTGACCCTTGTTCCAGACACAGACTTTCAATCTTAATATAGGAAAATAAATCATATTCAACATTTTGTAGATTTTTAAAAATATTTTATAAATACAAATTGTGACAAAATTTTTATAATTATTTATATGATTTGTGTTCATTGTGTGGAAATGATTTATATGATTTTTTTGTAAGGGTAAATATCACTTGTGAATTGATATATTGTGCATCATTTCCAATCAGACAGTAATTTTGTCATATTATGCTTTAAATTATTACTTTGAAAAGTATTAAAATTTGATCAAATTGTGTTTTAGCATACATATAATGCTAGCTATTAGCAAGGCAAAAGAGTTGGCCATTTTATTTCAAAAATATTTAAAATATAATCTCCACCACAATATGAACATAATATGAATTTGATACATTTGAGATATGGTGGAAATTATGTATGTATGTCCACATTTACACACTGCAAGTGGACAAATGACAAAAGCTTTTTTAATGTATGAGAAGATTTATTTTCTAACAGGCCAAAAGTGGCCATAGTTGCAGAAACACCCATGCATAGACTGATATATTGGATGAGAAAATGCCAGAAACATTTGAGCATTTCTGTCAGCTTTAAAAACACTCCGTCAAGTCCAGTCTGCCAGGAAATTCTGCGATCAGAGTTAAAGGTCATCACAGAGAGGATGTGTGGCTGAAGATGGCAGATGTCCAATTTTCCGGCCCGGTTCGCCCATTTAGCGGTGTCTTCATGACTGCCAAGGAGTGATGTAAGGCGAGGAGCATCCGCACATAATCAAGGCATTGATCGCACTGGGGCTGTTTGAACATTTCCTCCACACCTCCAGTGGTCATGCAGACTAGACCATCACACTGAAGAACAGAAAATGCTTTTCAGCTCCATCTTTTTAATGTCAGATTGAAGCCGATAGACTGTGTTATTCTGACAAATTACAGGATTTTTTAATAAAATCCTTAGGTCTATTTAATGCCCTTGATTTTTCTGTATATTTTAAAAATATATACTGTATGCAACGCTGTATATAATAAAGAATTAAGTGTTAAAAGCTGAAGTATTTTTTGCATGCTAGTGTATTAATCTCACTATTTATACATGATATATGCATATTGGGCACAGAATGTAAATTTTCTGTATGCATAGAGCTGTCGGATGGCAAATCGTGCAGTATAACCAAGAACTGCACATAATAATATATCCCACAATGCAATGTGCTTAAACTCCCATTCCCAGTGCAACAAATGAACCAGAAAATTAAAACGCCAACAGCTTTATTTTGACTCATTTGACTGCCAAAAAAGACATTTTAAATTGATTTACAAATACACTTTATTTGGGAAGTAATTTGGCATGTTGTCAAAACATAGCGTAATATTATATTTAAATATATATTTATTATTTCATACATTTAAATGTTATTATAAATAGGTAACACTTCAATAAGGTCTCATTTGTTAACATTAGTTGCATTAACATGAACTAACAATGAGCAATACATTATTTATTAATTTTGTTAATGTTAGTTAATAAAAATAAAGTTGTACATTTTGTCCTTGTTAGTTCACAGTGCAATAACTAATTAGCAATACAACTTTTGGATTTTCACAATGTATCAGTGAATGTCTCAACAAGTGTCTTGTTTCTCGGGTTAACTAGTTCTCACATGCTTACATCACTTATATCATGTCATGCACTGAAAGACCTGAGGAACTTCTCATACTGCTCTTTGTCATTTTTTGATTCTGTATTCTGATGTTTACTCTCAGCCCTGAGAGTTTTCCCAAGATGCACTTGGCATGCGCAGACACCTTTTAGCATGCAGGGTGAGCGCTCCAGACTCTGCTAGCCGCGTCCCAGCAGAGCAGCAAAGCTAAGCTAAGCTAAGCAGAGCAGGGCCGTGATCGTGGCTTCATCTCTGGGCAGAAGCGTTGACTTGTGGGAACTCATTAGCCCACCTGGCAAACCTTAAACTACATTATTATTCTTCTGTGGTTTTCTCCTTATCCCTGACGCCTCTGATGGAATGGGTCCATATACTCCCATCACTGGTTAATGTGGTTTAGGCTTGACTAACTGGGTCAGGCTTCAGGAGCCACAGCTAAAGACCTTCATCTGTTCTCAGGAGTAAATGTGAAACAGTCCCTGAAGGCACAGATTAAGAGAATAACACTGAAACCTAGAAAGCTGGGAAAAAGAGAAGAAAAGGGCTGAAGAGAAAGTAAGAGGGAAGATTAAAGAAAACATGTAATGATGTTCAGAACAAAACCTTTTCTGCAGTTCGAGGTTTATTGTGCTTCGATCCGTCTTCAAATTTGGCATATTATAGTTTGTAGTGACAAATTGCTTGCATTTGTTTGGCTAAAAGTGTATTTTAAATGATTAAATATATATATATTACCATTCATTGGGATTTGACTGGCTCAGAACGAGGGGAACAGGCTATAAAAGGACTGGTTACTGCTTGATTATGTGAGCAGAAAGTTAGAGTTTGAGAAAATATATTTAAATGAAATATTATGACTGTATTATAGAATAATGTGCATCATTATTTTTCATTAATCAGGTTAGAGACCAGAGACATTTATCAATAAATGTAATGCGGCCCAAACATTGTGTGTGCGTGCGTGCGTGCGTGTGTGCGTGTGTGTGTGTGTGTGTGTGTGTGTGTGTGTGTGTGTGTGTGTGTGTGTTCATCCTGCCTGTCTGTACCCGTTGGAAATCTAGTTATAGTAAAAGTTTGTCTTGGAACTTTTTGCCTTCTTCTTCTTCTTCTTCTTCTTCTTCTTCTTCTTCTTCTTCTTCTTCTTCTTCTGCCTGCACCACACCGTGACACATACATTTCCAGAACAGAAATCTCAACATTTGATAAAGCTTGTTTCATTTTCTTGACATATTACAGTAAGGTTTTTACAGAGGGGATTTTGGATATCTCCATAAATCAGAAATGATTGTCAACAGCCAGACCAATTCACCATGTTATTAAGAAAAAAATGTTATACAAATGTTATAAAATTATATATCATATTTTCATAATAAATGTTTGAATATTAATTCTGTCAAAACCTTCAGAATAAACCAGTAAAGTAGAGGTTTGTTGCTCAGTGCATGAGAAATAACTCATTTTGTGGAAACAGCCATTAAAAATATGTATTGTTTGAAATATACAAATGCAAATATAAAGTGTAATATAATAAACACTTAAATGTGTATTTTGGATATTTTCTTTATACTAGTCTGAAAGAAGACATGTTTAATACTGTAAAATACTGTAGCCCATATCCCAATAATTTTTTTTTAAATCTGTGCATGAAATAAACAAACAAAAACCAAACATCTGTTTTGTCTGTAGTGTCTGGCATTAATATGTATAGAGGTGACTATAACTATAAGCCATTCTTTGGTTGATTTGCCTATTGAATTTAGGCTGAATTTCAATTTGACTAATAGTGGGAAACCTGTTTGAAAACAGTTATTATTTTTGCAGTTCCACTTGGCAATGCAAAGCGCAGAATTTCACACTTGACCTTTAAAGAACGAAATTGTTAAATGAAGCGTAACAAGTGAGCGCGGCGTTCGCCCCTCACCCTCTCAGGCTTGTTCCGCTTCGACATGAATAGACGTGTTTGTGAGGAAGCGATCCTGTGAAATATCAGCCTTCTCCTTGTGGGGTCATGAATGTGGGAACAAAGAGAGATTCTGTGTATGTGAGGAAGGGGATGTCATCGCACATAAGACCCCATCAGTTATGCACATTTTTAGGCTGGAGAACATTCAGGGATCCAAAACTCACGCTATTGGTTGAATGGTTTATAATTGACTTTGCATATTAAGATGGGATAGGAAAAACATATGCATTATACCTTTAAAAATTGAGGTTATTGATGCAGTTATGTGTATATGTATAAAAATATACAGTATATTAATTATATAAATTGCTATTATCTTAAAAACATTCATTTTATTAACATTGATTGGAGATCATCAAATACGTCATGATTTGCATAAATCAAAGCAGTGTTAGCTGCTATATTTCACCTATAGAAATGCAGTTTCCCTGATGTGTGCCGTTGTGGACTTGTGCGTGTTGTAGCCGCTGAAGGAAATGCTTGTGTTTGGATTAAATATGCAACTGTTGTAGCAGGTATAGAGAGATGAAGGTCTCCGCCAGCAGAGACGCCTTTTCATATCTGACAGCTCAGTGCCAGATAAGGATTCATGGGATATTGAAGGACTGCAGGGTTTGTTTTAGGCTCAAAGCCGGTGTGTTTGGCCTGACAACTGTGTGTTTATCATGCATGGAGTCACTGATCATGGATGTATCCTTTGCCTTGAAATGTAACTTCTTGTTTGATGAAAGTGTTGGTTGCTGGCAGATTTCTTTGCTGGAAGACAGATTTAATGGAGCTTTTTTTCCTACCTCATAAATTTACTGCCTTCTTAGGGGAATGATGTATGTGTTAACTCGCAGGTTTTCAAAGGTTCTGCTAACTTGGAGCAAGTATAATAAATTGTACACATCCTATCAGGAGTTTTTATTAGAGACATTTTCTTGTGTATAGTTGCAAATTCAGTTATTTTGACAAAATGCCAAGGGCTGTGCACCTCTCAGCATGCGTTCCCTGCTTTCTGCTTCATCTTCAATAGCGCTCCCGCTAGACCGGAGAACTGCCGGTCGATCCTCCGCTGGATGATGCCCCTTTGGAGATGGGAAAGTGGCTGCACTCCAAAGCCTACAGAGATTTTGAAGAATGATTATACCTGGACTGCTGGATGACCTGCGGCCATATAATTCCCATCTGAGCTGACGCAACTCCAGCTTCACCGCCCGTGCTCTGGCTTTTTCATTTGTTGGTGTTTTTGATAAATAATGCAACCTCACCTATCAGCATCAGAAGTCTGCAAGGCTTTCTTAGAAGAATTGAGCTGCAAGGCCAGTTAAATAGGCTTCTGTCCTGTGGCCTGCTTGATTGTGCTGGGTGTTCAATACAGATAAAGTGTTTTTTAATGTTAGAAATCTTCTTCTATGCCGGTTTGCCAGATGACTAGTGCTGCTAGTCGCACAAAAATGACAGAAACCTATTGTAGCGCTACTGTAGTTATCGACTGGACTACTTTTATAAATATGTACATTTGTTTTAATCATTGCTTTTTTAAATGAATTGTTCTCTGTAAGTGATGAGCTAACTTAACTTAAAAAAGTAAGGAAACCCGTTGCCTTAAAGGTGCAGTGTGTAATATTTCTGAGGATCTATTGTCAGAAATGCAATATAAGATCCATAACTATGTTACCTTGCATAATGAACCGTTATGTATTTATTAGCTTAGAATGAGGCATTTATATCTCCATAACCGCGGGCGCCCCCTTCTATGGAGGTCGACATATTGTGTGGTCATGTTTCTAGCGTAGCCGACAGCGAACACACAGCGCTACAGAGCGCGTTTCCTCACTACCTTGAAAAACAAGTCTTCAGTGGTGTATAAAGACCTTACTTAATGAACCGTTATATTTGTATTACCTAAGAATGAGCAGTTTCTGTCTACACACACCGCGGGTTCCCGATCATTGAAATGCCCCAACATGTTTCTACGGTGGCCCTAAACGGACAAACGCGTTTCGTTACTATGTTGCTTTTCGTGCGAGGAAGCAAGCTTAGTTCAGTGAATAAAACACTGACACAATGATGAACAAGTAACAATAATATTCGCAATAACATATAATTTTACTGAAGAATTAAGTAAATATAATTTCTTAATTTATCCTTGTAAAGAAACCTCATTGATGAACTGGCTACTCTCTGCTGTCTCAGACGATGACATCACTTCCTGTCGGCCACATAACTTTTGTTGGTTGCAATTCGTATCCTCACCACTAGATGCCGCTAAAAATCACACACTGCACCTTTAAAATGAAGTAAATAAACTTCATGCATAATTGAAAAAATTATGTTAAGTGGAATTGTCAAGTTCACGTAACTTATTTTTTTTTTTTCAACTACGGATGAGGTTATTTACTTAATTATAAGACAACGGGGTTCCTCACGTTTTTTAAGTTACAGTAAGTCAACTGATCACTTGTGTTTGATTGAATGGTTAATTCATTCATTCATACAAAAGTTTGGGGTCATTTCTGCTAGGCTACATTTATTCAATCAAAAATACAGCAAAAACAGTAATAGTGTGAAATTTCACTACAATTTAAACTGTTTTCTGTTCATATATTTATTTTAATATGTAATTTATTTCTGATGTCAAAGCTGAATTTTCAGCATCATCTTCAGTCTTCAGTGTCACAAATACATTTTTAGGATTCTTTGATGAAAAAAACACCGTATTTGAAATATATATATTTTTGGGTAACAATTTAAAAGTCTTGAGTTACTTTAATGAGTTACATGTTTATACATATACACACACACACACACACACACACAAACACACACACACACACACACACACACACACACACACACACACACACACACACACACACACACACACTGCCCCTATCCCTAAACCTACCCATCACACACACACACACACACACACACACACACACACACACACACACACACACACACACACACACACACACACACACACACACACACACACACACACACACACTGCCCCTATCCCTAAACCTACCCATCACACACACACACACACACACACACACACACATGTTTGTTTTTGTGATTTGTGAGGACATTCCATAGACGTAATGGTTTTTATACTGGACAAACTATCCCTAAACCTACCCATCACACACACACACACACACACACACACACACACACACACACACACACACACACACACACACACACACACACACACACACACACACACACACACTGCCCCTATCCCTAAACCTACCCATCACACACACACACACACACACACACACACACACACACACACACACACACACACACACACACACACACACACACTGCCCCTTCCCTATACCTACCCATCACACACACACACACACACACTGCCCCTTCCCTAAACCTACCCATCACACACACACACACACACACACACACACACACACACACACACACACACACACACACACACACACACACACACACACACACACACACACACACACACACACACACACACACACACACACTGCCCCATCCCTAAACCTACCCATCACACACACACACACACACACACACACACACACACACACACACACACACACACACACACACACACACACACACACACACACACACACACACACTGCCCCTATCCCTAAACCTACCCATCACACCCACACACACACACACACACACACACACACACATATTCATCTTGAAATAGATTGGACATTAAGACATGAAGAGCTGTATAACAATTATTTACATTACAATCTTTGCTACACATTTAAAAATGAATAACATGCAAGTGTGCCACACACATGAGTGAATAATGATAGACTATTAATTTGTGAGTAAACTGTTTTATGTGTGCACAGTCATGAGCATATATTATGTGTTAGTCCACATGGACTAATTGGTTTGCGTGTGTGCATTGAGACTGCCAAGCGTTAAAGCAGACTGGATGTGTAAGGAGTGTGTGGATCTGCTTATCTCATGACCCTCTCTGGGAAGACGGTTTCACACAGCCACTGAAGCAGGAAATGTGCTGTAACAGAGAACAGTGATTGCAGCTTGTATCCGGATTGTACCTGAATGCAACTTTCTGAAGGCATATATCAGTTCAGTGTAAGTCGAGTTTGAGCCTATGAAACAGTACAATCAGGCCACCCTTCTCTTAGATGAGAACTATACGTGGATTTGAATAATTCATGAGAGCGGTATGCCTGAGTAACTCCTTATTACCTTGTAAGAGCAGGTAAATTATTCATAAAATGAACATCTTGGATTATATTTCACAAAAAGATGAAATAAGGTTTGCGATTTAGTGTCCTGTGAAATAGATTTCAGGTTAGGATGTACCCGTCGTGCTCATCGATATTCTTATCAGCTCGGAGCAGCTTCTTACTCTATGATGATAAGAAAATAAATGGAGCCGCAGAAATTCTGGAGCATCACTTTTGTTCATTCACGTACAGAGATTCTCAATCTTTCTTTTCAGAAGGGGTGTCTTTATCATAACCAGTGGCTTTTGGGGACTGAGGTAATTACTCGTCTTTTAGGGAGAGTTGGAGAGGATGCACCCTACAGAAAGATTGAATTGTATTGAATTCTTGGTCACACTTTATATTAGGGTACAATTCTCACTAAAAATTAACTATTAACTATGGCTTTTGCCTCAATAAACTCCTAATTACTGCTTATTAATAGTTTAGTAAGTAGTTGTTTAGTTTAGGTATTGGGTATAGGATTAAAGGAATGTAGAATATGGTAATGCAGAATAAGGCATTAATATGTGCTTTATAAGTACTAATAAACAGCCAATATCCTAGTAATATGAATGCTAATACGCAACTAGTTAATAGTGAGAAGTGGACCCTAAACTAAAGTGTTACCGAATTCTTTAGTGCCTGACACTTTTGATCTCAATGGTACTTTTGTGACAGCCTACTCGACCCAATTAAGTAATCAAGAAAAGTGTAAATTGTATAATTTTGAATCTATTTGTGTCTTAAATTTTTTGCACCACTGTTTTCATTGCTGGACCGAGGCCAATGAGATTTACGTAGTGATTTGGATGTGTAGCCTACATTTTATAATTTCTTTTAAATGGAATGTTTATTGGGTTTTAACTGAAAATAACATACAAATGAACACATATCTACATTATGTATAAAAAATAAGCAAACAGTGACATGTTTAACAGCCGCTCACATAGAAGAGAGAATGTGAGAACAAAACAGTGAGGAATTAACTATTTTATTTCATTATATTGTAATTAAAGGGATAGTTCACCCAAAAAGGAAAATTCTGTCATCATTTACTCACCCTCAAGTTGTTCCAAACCAGTATGACTTTCTTTCTTTCTATCTAAAGAATAAACTTTAAAGAATGTCTAAAAACCAAACAGTTAACTATAACCATTGGCTTCCATAGTATTTCTTTATCTTTTTCTTTTTTATACATACAATGGAAGTCAATGGGGCTCATCAAAAGTTTGGTTTCAGATATTCTTCTAAATATTTTCTTTTGTGTTCAGCAGAAGAAAGAAAGTCATACAGGTTTGGAACAACTTGAGGATGAGTAAATGATTGCAGAATTTAAATTTTTTTGGTGAACTATTCCTTTAATAAGAAAAAAATAAGAAAGAATTGTGCAGCTCTATTTGGCTGATTTTGATAGAACTGTGCATTTAGTCAGTCACTGATTTGTCTTGGATGTTTCTCATTAACCTTCCCATCAAACCTTATGTGTTTTAAGGGGCATTTACCATTAAGTTTTATTTGCATGATGTTCATTAGTAGTACTACACATGGAGAACCCCACAGGAGTTTCTGCATTCGCTATGAAAGAATGATGTCACACACTAATGAACATCTATTTGATTAGTAAATGATAGTATCTGTTGCAGATAGTGAATGTATAATTAATTAGGTCATGATGATGCTAATCTTGAAGGTAATTGCTGGGATTTCCATGCTAATTTAGGTAGTAATCATATTCAAACCTAATCAGTATGAACAGATTGAAGAAATGATTCACATAAAAATGAACAATTTGTCATTATTTACTCAAGCTTATGCCATTCCAATCTCCTATGATTGTAAAAACATTCCACCTTAAAAATGAAAAATGTCATTATTTACGCACGCTCATGTAATTCCTAACCTGTATGGTTTGGTTTCTTTGTTGGAGAAGTTTTGAAGAATGTACTTTTGTCAGTTTTCACTATCCTGTCTCAAAATCATGAGCACTATGAAAGTTACTTAAGGAGTTTTGTTCCAGTAATGCATAAACTAAAAGTTGATGGAAGTGTCAGCTAATTTACCAGTTTGAATTTGATGAATCTGCATACTGCAACTGCTAAACAATTCCTAGTTGTACAATGTCACTTGTATTCATCAGTATGCCATGTGATGGTACCAATTAAGTAGTCGTGCGGCTTGCTGAGGGTTTCTGATTGACAACGAAGCTGTGATCACTAGTCATTTTTTGTGCCATTTGACAGGCATCTCTGTGGGACGTACGTTAATGGTTGAATAAAAGTTTTATGTGCTTGTCTGCTGTCTTCTGCTCTTGGTCATGACACCTCATCTTGGTTCGCAGCCAAGTATTGCTGTCTTTTAGACCTCTAATTAAGTTTGATGAAGCACTGCGGCATCCCATTATACTTCAAGTCTCATGCTTTAACCATCTTTTTCCCATCAGGCTGATATGAAAGTTATGATTTAACTTTTGTTTTTAGAGTGCCTGCCAATATCTGTCTTCTTTGAAACTGACTGCATTCTAATTTGCAAACTATCTGTATGTTATAATATGCAAGATAAGGATCATCGTGTCTCAAATCATAGTAAGTTAAAAAAATAGAATGTCAAAACTGACAAGGATCACTAATTAAACTGAAGTTTCGAAACATGTATTCAAGCCAGCAGTCATATATCCCCCTGTAGCCAAGACTGGTTCCCACTGAAGATAAGCAGGGCTGAGGCAGGTCAGTGTCTGGATAGCAGACTCCTGGGAAAACCAGGTTTCTGCTGGAAGAGGCGTTAGTGAGGCCAGCAGGGGGCGCTCACCCTGTGCTCTGTGTGGGTCCTGACGCCCCAGTGTAGTGACGGGGACACTATACTGTCAAAGAGCACCGTCCTTCGGATGAGACGTTAAACTGAGGTCCTGACTCTCTGTGGTCATTAAAAATCCCAGGATGTCCTTCGGAAAAGAGTAGGGGTGTAACCCCGGTGTCCTGGCCACATTTGCCCCTTGGCCTCTGTCCATCATGGCCTCCTAATCATCCATGTATACTGATTGGCTTCATCACTGTCTCCAGAGCTCCCGGAAGTTAACAAAGAGGAGGAAAATCCGGCAAACAGCTTTCCACTATGGAGAGACGACTGCTTGGGCTGATTGTATCCTTGGTCATAGTGTATTATATAGTTTGTCTACACCACTTTAGGTAAACAATAACGGATGAGAATGAAGCGAGGATGCGGCTTGAAAATAATGTTTTAATTCACTGCACGCGGTGAAGGAGCATCGCAAGTCACTTCAGGAGGAGGCGTTTGAACTCCACGTTTTTCCGCGAGCTGCCATGCTAGTGCAAACCGTCAACAATCATTAGTCCTCATCGCATAATGCACAGCGCAGCTGACTACCGCAGCTGGTTTAGTCCAAAAATGCGCAGTTCTTTGGCAGTTGGGTCTGTTCGAGGTCGGATCATGTTCTCACCACAAACGAACTGCTCCGGAGTTTGTTTGAAAGCGTACCGAGACCACCTCGTCGAGGAGTTACGGTACGCTTGTTTGGTCCACTTTTGGTGCGCACCCGAGTGCGATTGCTGCTTTCACACCCGCCCAAACGAAGCGGGTTTGGAACGACATGAGGGTGAGTAATGGAAGAAAATGTTTAGATTTGGAAGAGATGAGTTTTCAGCTGCTACTTGAAAATTTGTCAGGAGTTCGGCTGTCCAAATAGGATTGGGAAGATCATTTCCAGCAAGGAAAAGTAAACAAAAATGTTCTTGACAATGATTTTGTGCGTCTCTGTGATGTTACCATGAGGCGCTGATCAGTTACCGACTGCAGGTTCCTGGAGGGCATGTAAACTCGTAAGAGCGAAAGGAGGCAAGAAGGGGGCAGAGCTCATGGCCGTCTTGTAGGCAAGCCCCAATGTCTTGAACTTGATGTGAAGCCAGTGCAAAGAGATAAACTGCGGTGTGACATGGGCTCTTTTAGGTTTGTTGAAGACCAGCGTTCTGAATCAATTGAAGAGGTTTGATTGCACATGTTGGAAATCTAGCCAGGTGGGCATTGCATTTGCCCAGACAAGGACCTGTACGAGAAGTTGCTCAGTAATTCTTCCCTGATGCTCTGCAGGGCAAACCTGCATGATTGGTGGTCTTTAAAGGTCAGCTGGTCATCAAAAATCACCCCAAGATTCCTGGCCGAACTCGATTAGATCATTGTTGCTGAACTACTGCTGTGAAATGTTGAAAAGTGACAGGAAACACAAGAAGCTCTGCCTTTGCTGAGTTGCAGGTGATGTTCTTTTATCCATGCCAAGATGTCCGCCAGGCAGTCGGTGATTCATTGAGCTACTGTGGGGTCGTCTTGTTGAAGTGGAAAGTAGAGTTGTGTTTCATCACTATAGCAATGGTAGGATAAACCATGTGCCTATATAATGGGTCCCAGTCATGTAGTGTAAATGGAGAAGTGGAGGGGCTCAAGAACTGATCCCTAATATTACAAATAAACCATAGCGCTATGGAAGATGGTTAAGATTTTCTTTTGTCTTTCATTCACTTGTCACTTATAACTATTTACAATTTTTAACTGTATGGAATAATAAATCTGTTTTTTGGCAACCAAATTGGCAACCAGTGACTGATTTAAAACATGAGTACCAAACTCAACTTCTTCATTGTTTGCAAATTGATTGGCACTTTTTCTCTAGAAGAACTACAAAATGGTAGAGAGAAGCTTGTATATTTCAAGAAACATATTTGAAAGCATCCGCTCTGCTTGAGTTATGACCCTGTGAGTGTGAATGGAGACAGTGGGTATTTGTGTGCTGCGGCATATGAAGGATGATTTATTTCGTGACTACAGCTCTGTACTGAGTGAAGTGACCATTGAGTTCTGGCAGCGTGGTTGGATCTCACAATGGATCTCTGCTACCCAGTTTGCCAACTGAACACAGGCCATGTTGTATTCTGCTTTCTGAAATGTGGGAGTGGGATTTTGGGAGGGAATGGTCAGGTTTCTTTTGTCGGAAGTGAGATATGCTCTATTGTGCAGTGTTTAAAGTCAGTACGAGGTGAAAATTGACCTATTTTTGTGGTATTGGATAATGCTATTTGGTCATTGTGTTAGCTACCTCTAATTCATGCTGGCTCCTTTCTAGTATGCGACGTCCACTTGTGCCATTCAAATCAGCATCCAATAGATAAAAGTATGTCCTGTCTTACGTAAAATAAGTCAAATTACAGTAAAATGAGTCACAAAGGTCAGTATGATTTTGATTCTTTTAAAGGGTTAATCTCTTGAGTCTGTTAAAAACTATTGGTTGTATTCTGGTATAATCTCAGTGTGAGGTGCTTATGAAAATATTAAAGACTTCAAAATAACATTTTTGCATTTATGTAAAATATTTTTCTCACTGAAGTTTTATGAATATTTTGGGTTTCACCCGGGTAGTCTTACCTGAACCTTACCTAACTGAAATTTTTCTAACAGTGTTATTTATTTTCTTTATGATTGGTATCTCACAATAAAGAGCCTCTTGACCTTCTCATGTCCTTGAAAGATGTTACCTGATTTAGAAAAGACAGTATCAGCACAAAAGTCAATCTATCTCAAGTTTGTTTACTTGTAATCAACATGCTAGATGCAGGACATTTAAACCTGACCTTTAACCTGCAAAAAGTGAGGTGTTTTTGCATTTGCATCTAATTTTAAACCTAACTGTATCATCAGGTGGTAATACAGAGTTTAACAGGTTAATTATAAAGCCAATGATGAGATTTGGGGTCAGTTCAGATAGAAACAGCTCAGTTTTGTTTCTATCCGGGCAACATTTATCTGTGCAAATGCGAATAGAGTGATCTCTTTCCTTTGGGACATGACCTAGTTCTCATTAAACTATTGTTTATTTAACACCATTAGATCTATCTTCTCGATTGTGTGTGTTTCAGTCGAGCACCTGTGAGAAGTATGACAGGACGATAACAGAGACTTTTGATGATTCTCTGTCACATGTGTCAAACTCTGCACCTGTCCAAAACACCTGTGTGCAGTTTCTTGGGCTGTGTCCGAAATCGCCCCCATACCTTTAATAGGGCACTATTTGAGGGGACAGCTATTTGTAGTTGTGTAGTGGACGTTATCGAGTGCACACATTCAATCCCACAATGCACTGTGATAGCGAGGTTTATGCTTAGTTTTTCCGGGTTAGTTGTGGTTTGGTAAGCTATATATAACTTGATGTTCATTAAAATGTAATTAATCAAGTTTCATGTTGGCTGTACAGCAGTCAGCTGGTGCTCAAACCATGTTTGATCAAATAAGGAGCATAGTTCCAAAACTGTTTGAAAGTTTTTTTATTTTATTTCTCAGTGTAACACTGACATTGCTTTTCCATACAATGGGAGTTCAGTCACCAACATATTTGGGTAAAAAAGGGAAAAAAATAGCACAAAAAGCATTTAAGAACCACACATGTTGTCCATATAATTCTTGCCCTTTGCTTTAGCTCCTATTTTCAGTGAAAATGAAAACACAGATATCTAGCTTGTCATCTTATAAAGCTATCTTGTAATGAGGACTTTTAATATAGTTCATAGCTGGACTACTACTTTTATGACATGTTGGCAGTAAGTCACCATTGTTCAATAAAATATTGAGCTTATCAATACAAATATTCACAATAATTCCTCAGATTAATAGTTCATTATAATTGGTGCATTGCGGACGTTTTTAGTGTAGAATCTATAACGATGTGCAAGGTGTACATACACTACCGTTCAAAAGTGAAATTGATCAAAAGTGACTGAAAAGACTTTTATGTTGCAAAAGTAAATAATTTTTAACTTACAAAATACATGTTTCTTGAGCATCAAATCAGCATATGATTTCTCAAGGATCATGTGACACTGAAGACTGGAGTAATGATGCTGAAAATTCATCACAGGAATAAATACCATTTTAAATATATTCAAATAGAAAAGAGTTATTTTAAATTGTAATAATATTTTACAATGTTACAGTTTCTATTGTATTTTTGATCAAATAAATGCAGCCTTGGTGAGCATAAGAGGATTTAAAAATCTTTCCGACCCCAAACTTCTGACCGGTAGTTTATATCAGCTCATCGACTACACAACACGGCTCATTCATTCAGATTTCAGTGATTTTTCAGAGTCTGAACTATCCGTTTCAAAGAGACTCAGATCATTGTAATCTGTTCAGCTGCTGTGTGTGGCAGAATGTTCTGTCGAGAACGACTGATTTGATGTTCCAGGTTGAGAGAGTGTCTCATCCCAGACTTTTCAATGTGGGAATCAAAGTCGTGGACGCTTTACCTCATGGTGACTAAACCCTTGAGTAAAACCCCTCTGTGAGACCAATCCCAAACCCCAAGCACAGCGAGAGTATTAGATGAAAGAACTTCCCTTCCTTTGAGAAAGAATTCACTTTTGTGCTCTTCCTAATCCCTCTTCGAATTAGTTAAATGAAGCATGGGCTCTCTGATACATATAGCAAAGCGGGGCCAGCCGGGGTTACGGAGACCCCACAGGGAGTCTGTTCTTGGTGAAAAATAACTTGTAAAACTCTCAAGAAATTGTGTTTAGGGCTGATTTCTAGAAGCAGAACTCGGCCATTAGATCCTTAATTGCATCTGTTGCAGATTACACTTACACTATAGCATCTGCTTACAGACAGGGGAAATTAATACAATAGAGGGGAATCCATACAGAGCAGGAAAAAATGGCATTACGATGTGGTTTGTAGTTTGTGCTTATCTAAAGCTGAGGACACCGAACGAATGTAATAATGAATGTAATTTGATACTTACAACTGATCATGCACAAACGAGACAGTTGCGTTCAGTCGGTGTTCACAGTTGGTGTTTAAAATGAATGCAAGAATGCATTAAATTGACCAAAAGTGACAGTAAAGACTTTTACAAAAACATTCTATTTTTCAAAAAACTCCTGAAAGAAAATGATCACAGTTTCCACAAACATATGAAGCAGCGCAACTGTTTTTTTTTAATGTCGATAATAATAAGATAATAATGATTTTTTTTCTTGAGCATCAAATCAACATATTAGATTTTTTTTTTAAGAAGTAATGATGTTTTTTTTAAGAAGTAATGATGCTGAAAATTCAACTTTAAATCACAGAAATAAATTGCACTTTAAATTATATTTAATTAGAAAACAGTTATTTAAAATCTTTTATTCTTTTACAATATTACTATTTTTACTTTATTTATTTATTATGAAGAAAACTGTATTTATAATATTGGCCATATTTAATCATGTCCTCTGACCCATTTCTCAGAAAATATTGATATTAATTCCATTTAAATTTGATTACTTAATCAGCATATCACGTATTTAATTTATTTAATTTTAATCAATTGACATCCTCAATAAAAAAAAACTGTCAATGCAAATCTATAGAAGCAGAATCCACAGAGAGATCACCTGTCAGCGAGCTTATAGATACTACTGTAGATATAAAGCTGTATCCCAGCTCAGTTTTGTTTCTATCCGGGCAACATTTATCTGTGCAAATGCGAATAGAGTGATCTCTTTCCTTTGGGACATGACCTAGTTCTCATTATTTTGTTTATTTAACACCATTAGATCTCTCTTCTCGATTGTGTGTGTTTCAGTCAAGCACCTGTGAGAAGTATGACAGGACGATAACAGAGACTTTTCATGATTCTCTGTCACATGTGTCAAACTCCGCACCTGTCCAAAACACCTGTGTGCAGTTTCTTGGGCTGTGTCCGAAATCGCCCCCATAACTTTAATAGGGCACTATTTAAGGGGACAGCTATTTGTAGTGGACGTTATCGAGTGCACACATTCAATCCCACAATGCACTGCGATAGCGAGGTTTATGCTTAGTTTTTCCGGATTAATTGTGGTTTGGTATAACTTGATGTTCATTAAAATGAAATTAAACCAAGTTTCTCGTTGGCTGTACAGCAGTCGGCTGGTGCTCAAACCATGTTTGATCAAATAAGGAGCATCACCTTGAAGTCAACATTATATAACAGTGTTCGCAATCGCAAGTCATTACACATTTCACGCATTAAATAGGAAGATATGCAAAAATATGCAGGGTGGGATATGATTTCATACATCAGGAGTTCTTTGGTTTGTGAAAAGTGACAGGTGGTTGCACAGGAAGTGTCCTTTTGTTGCATTGCCAATTTAAAAATGTCTCGTATTTAAAATAGAACGCATATTTACTTGGACAGTTGGAAATAAAACCGTAAAAACATGACATTTAAAACAAAAAGTGATTTAAATATATTTAAAATGTAGAAACACTTTTATAGTTTTTAAAAATCTAAAATCCTATATTTTTTTAGATCATGGTGTAGCAACTTCAGGTATTCCATGTACCGCTGCATATTTTTTGTTCGAGAGCCACTGCATTAGAGAATATATGATAAAAATAGTGTCTCTGTTTGTTAAACTAGCAGGGGTCTTATTTCAACAGGCGAGCTGATGCCTTGAATGGGAATGAAATGAGCTCTTGATGTATATTCACCCCTTGAGGAGAGTCTGTATAGGTCATCCCTGATCTGTATTGATCTGGACTGGAGTAATTTGGGAGAAAATGATGTTTGATAGGGCTTTCAGAGTTAGTGTGTGGAGTGTAGACCCGATGAGGAGATGCTTGAAGATGCAAGTGAGAAAAAGAAAATCAATCTTTAACAATTCTTTCTTTTATACCAGGGCAACTCAGTGTAGCTCCGTGAATAAGGTGTGTAGCGTTTTACTTCACTCTTTCAAAGGGTCTGTCAGAAAAGATTACCGGACAGACACCACTTTTGTCGGATTGACTTCGAAGCTTTTTTCCTTCTGTTGTTTCGGTGGAGTTTGTCTGAGTCTTTGTTGTGAAATGAAGTCTATTGATCTGACAAAGACAACCGTTTGAGTTAACCATCATTTGATCCAAGACATTTGAAAATTAGAGCTTAGAAAGAGGTTGAAGTGGGTCTGAAGAATTAGTTTGGTCATGCATGTAAATCTATCAATAGCCTATATAAAACTTGTTGTGATTTGCCAAATTATTCTTTTTTATTAAATTTATATAATAATTGTGTAATTTAATTAGTTACATTGACTAAAATAAGTTTATATGACGTATAAATTAATTAAAAATAATGTGTATAATTGCTACATTATTAAAAAATTGTCATTTTGTCAGTTAAATTTAGTCAGTAATTGAATATGACATGAAAGATTTGCTAAATGTAATGACATTTTTGTTAAAAATGGCTTTAACAGAAAAAAGTGTTAAAATGAACATTAGAAAATAAGTAACATTTACACAGCTTTAAAAAGTAAATTTCACATATATGGAATTAAGTTAAGTAAAATTAACAAAGAAAATGCTATAATACAATATAATACGTGCTATAATACAAACTTCTACTTCTACAAAATTTCTACTTAGGTTACGTAACAATACTATGTTTTAAAATTTTACTCAAAAAAAAATATAGCACTGAATTAGGCCATGGTTTTTAAGCATATGCTTTATATCTAAGTAAAAAAATACAATATTGTGTAGACAACATATCAACATAATCGAAGTAATGTGGTACTCACCCGAACACAGCTTTTATTTCTGTAAGCTTAAATTGAGGACTAATATAGAATTTACTTTGTTTTTTAAATTCTTGCCTGAACTAACTTATTCAGGTAGAAATTACATTTGTTTTTGCTGTAGTGTTTACTTCACCACAGAATGATTTTTATGCATTACGGTAGTTGAACCCATTAATAGATCTCATGTCTTCATTTGAAATTCTCTATCCTCCGATTATCCTCTTCTGATTTATCAGATGGTTAAAAATATTAGTGATGATCATGCATGGCTCTAAAATAAATTCTAGTCGTATCTCAGATGGAAATCTAATTTTATTTCCTTTTTCTGAGCAACTGTGGACCCACGAATGCAGGATGATAGATCCATTTCTTCACATCTCAATTTGTTCCAAAGATTAATAAGCCTGCATGGAAACAGGTTTCAGAAACCTTTTGATAAATTCCTCTCTTACCAGCCTCTATCTTCCTGCAGACTATCTTATAATTTTGATCTGAAGTTGTTTACTCCTCCTCACACACCTTTGTTATCTTTTTTTTTATCAGACTTGAGTGCTACAATCCTCCCAATTACCTGATTCACAGGCGCTCCAAAATATTTAAAAAAATCATCGCTGGCTCTTGTGAAGTTGGTAGAACTATTTTTTTTCTGACTCTGGAATAATTCTGTTCATATCTTCAGTTAGAGCTGCCTTGTTTCAGTGCTTGTAACGGTAGCGGGCTCAAGAGAGGCAGGACATTATGGGATGTAGTCTGTGGCTCTGCCGGTGGTAAATGTTTAGTTAGTCAGTAATGTAGAGTTTGCTTCATCCTTGGCTATTGGACTGTGAAATACATTATAAAACATTGGCCTTTATATATAGTGTTTCTTGAGTAAAGAAAACACTGGACTTATTCAAAGAGCCGGTTCTTTATTTACTCTTGCATTGCAAACAAGCAGAAGGGGGCGGAGTTATGAGGTTTGACTGACAGTTTGAGGATCCAATGTGTTTTATGGCCCAGGAGTGCAACAAAACAGGACTCTTCTGTAACAGAAGCCAGGTTCCATTGTGCCTTAACATCTATTTTTCTGTTTGCATTAGTAGATAAATAGTTTACTTTTTTGTTTTTCTCCCCGGTTTGTCCTCATCACGTCTCTGTCCTTGAGAAGAACAGTAACAGAGTTCAACAAATACAATATGTATTCTTCCATTGTTCAGTGAACACTGTGAGTCTACAAACACAAAAGCTGCTTCATAGTCTGAACATATCGGCTTCCTAGAGGACTGGAGTGACCAATCATTACATTTCAAACGTCATCCATCATTCTGAGCATTTATTGTGCAGACGCTTTGCAGCAGACAGTCTGGTTGCATTTATATGTTTTGAAGGTAAAGCAGGTATATGTGAAGGACAGTAAAGCATATATGAGCTTAATATAATTTTCTTTTTGTCCTTGTCACTCTTTCTCCTCCATAATGAAAGGGAGCTCCTAACAGGAACTATAAAGCAAATTCTATTCAACTCGCGGCCGGGTAATTCGTCTTGGGGCAATGTTACATAGACCAAAAAGAGAGAAAAAAAACTACATATTTCATCTTAAATACAATAGCCTTAGAGAAAAGCCAATTGGTTTCTATTAGGGCTGCACGATGTGTCGTTTTAGCATCGATATCGCGATGTGCGCATCCACGATAGTCACATCGCAGGATGTTGCGATGTAAGTCGTACAGTATACAGTTGATCCGTGATTCATGATCAGTACGGGCCAGCAGCTCCCCGGCCCGTAACGCTTGCGATTCGCGGATTAATTGCAAAGTTTAACCATCATATAGTGAAAGTTTATCATTTGCATGTGTTTTTAAGTCCTGTCAGTTTGAACATCAAGCGTAAGAAGACTGGAACTTGCGCGTTGTTTTCTGTGAGCCGGGCAGATCAGTGGTCTTTCTCTTATTTCTGAGCTTGAACGAACACGAGAATTCAAAATAAAGTCAGAATGCCCTTCCTCCATTGAAAATTTTTTGGCGGCCGCCAAAGCGTATTTTTGTCCCGCCAAAGCCTTATTTGACCGGTGAGTGATGATAGATGACTGACTGCTGCGCAAAACTGAGAGAACGAGCAGAGAGAGAGAGCCCCGGTCGCGCGCGCACTCTCACCGTTTTCAAACTGTCTTGCTCTCTCTCCCTCGCGCATATTAATGAATTGAGTTGACTGAATATCTTTGAGAATACACAATGGTAAAAAGTCGGAAGACCGAAGTTTCAGGTGAAGCATTCGGATATATTTTTTTCCTGAACTACCGCTGGTTGTGAATTGTGCTAAAAAAATATTCTCTGAAATGCGTTCCACACATTCAGATAAAACACTTTCAATAAACAAAACAAAAAAAATCTATCCAGTGATGAAATGTTTTCTGTGTTGAGACCAATCTTGTGCGATGTCCTAACTTCCGGGATAATCACACAACGTGTGCCGTGGTCCGTTAATGACACCTCCAATTCGCGAACTAATGATTCATTTGAACCGATTCACTTTAATGAATGGTTAAAACAACTGATCTGTCCAACACTGAACTCAAGAGACATAACAAATCGGAAACACTTTACAATAAGGTTCCATTTATTAAACTCTAGTTAACTACATTAGTTAATAGAATCTATGCAGATTTACTCCATTACAAAATCACCCCAGTCATTCAGATGATTCATTCTTTCCAAAGAGAGCTATTCAAGTCATTGGGTGAAATTGTTTTCATATCGCAATATATATCGCAGAAAAATAAAATATCGCAATGTAATTTTTTCCCAATATCGTGCAGCCCTAGTTTCTATCTAAATGCAAATTTGTACTTGTGTGGAACTAAAGTGAGCTCATGCATGTGGGTTTTGGACCTTTCTGAGACACACAAGGCCTCAATCATGTATGACATTTCAATATTTAATCTCCAATGAATGACTGACAGGTAAATTCTTAAAGTTTCACACGGCAGAGATTTTAAATTTAAATTCGTGCTGAAATATTTGCTGCCTGCAACACTACCACTATTGTTTTGTATAAGGCTTCTTTAATATTAGCATGAAGTGATTTGATAAATTAATTTTTTGGTAACCGTTTTGCATTCATTTACTTTCAGCTCACTTATCGGTTCTTGGCTGGTTGTGAGTAGGACATTACTGAAAGAGACTATTTGTGGTTTGGTGAGTTATTAAGCTGTTAACATGTTTTATTTTAAATTTTCTTGTATTTTATTATTTTGTCTCATTATTATCTTATTTCTTATTTTATTTAAATCATGAAATTCTCTTTATTTCATATTATTTTAACTGATTTTTTTTTATTTTTTTATTTTCAATCAGTATTAAAAAATTAGCTGTTGCTGTCATTTCCGAGTGCTATAACATGGAGCTCAAAGCTTTTGCCTGCAGACTGATGTTCCTGGCAAAAGCCTGTAGTCTTTGAGACAATTAGAAAATGGCCGCAAAAGCCCTGGGGACAGAGATGTGAGATGTTTGATATCTGCTCCATCATTTAATACTGTTATCAGGAAATTGGCCATTGCTCAATTATTGGCAGAGCCTGTGAAGTGCTGAAGAGCTAATCAGGCATTACTTTTTCTCATTCTCATAAACGAGATCACAATGCTGCATTCCTTCCATTTCACGACAAAGACGGGGTAACAAACATTGCTAGTAGACACTATTTAGGGGGACTTCAGATGTCAGTCCCCCTAAAAAAATCTGTGATTCACATATGTTGAAGACAGCGGCTTCAGTAAGCTATGTGAGGTTATTGCATTATTAAAAGACATTAAAGTTTCTCATCCATCTCATTTGAGCGCTCTCCGTTCCAGTGAAATCCCAAGATAAATGCAACCAAATAGGCCATGATTACTGAAATACATCCGCTGACAAACAGATGGCATTTTAATTTGTTCATTTATTTAACAAATGATCAGTTCAGCAAGATTTGAACTTGTGACCTCTCACACTTAAAGCAAAATTATTCCACTGAGCTCCATCAGCTCATGCTCAGATTAAAGGCTGAGATCCCTAAGACTGAAATCCTTGAATCGCCTGTGGTAAATGTTCTTGAGTTAACCTCAAGTATTCAATACTTTTCTTTCATTGATTGTTGTTCACCCGAATGCAAGAATTTCACCTGTTCATGGTCTTTGTCTTGGTGTAATTATTCTGCTATAGTTGAATATTCTTCCCTGTTAAATAGATGTTTTTTGTCTTTGTGGCGACCACAAATGTGGTACTTTCGTGAGCATCCATCTGAAATAAAATGACAAATAGAAAACTCTACAGTCTCATGCATATCCTTCACAGATACTCACACTGAAAGCCACGAGAGTGCAAATCCTCATCAAATCTACCATTTTGGATTGGGTCTTAGTCTGCAGTTAATTGTGTAAAACATAATCTTTTGTCTTTTTAATGAGGACAGCTTTTTAATGTTAATGTGGAAAAAACAACAACAAAGAAGTTTTCAGTAACCTTTTCAAAATCTCAAAGCTGTTTTATTGTCGTTAATTGCAGTGTTTGGCTCTGAAATTCTACCTTGAATAGAGAAGCACATCTAATTTATCTCTACCATTGTTTTTTGCACCACTTCTGAATCTACAGAACCACAGCACTGGAAATCATATTTTACCTGAGTAAATGAGCTTGCAGGCTGAGTTAAATATGATTAAGATGAAAAATACTGTGTATCATAAATAATAATACATTATAGAATGGCATTCGGTTTTATCCTTTGCTGACTGCACACAAAAACAAACATAGCACAAACAGTGCAGTCTGACTCACAAACTAACATGATTTGATTAATTTAATATATTGAATTTTATTCATTTAATATGTATATATATATATATATATATATATATATGGATGGATGTTATAGTTACCAGTTCGAGTCAATTCAGTGAGTTGATTCAGTTTTAATCATTCACTGAATCCATTAGAGCTGAGTTAGGTTACTGGGTTACTGAATCAATATCTCACTGATCGAACAGCAAGTCTGTGCTTTTAGTAATGTCCATCTCCAATTAATTGTTTCGTGTACTTAATGTTTGTGAACCTCGAAATCAGTGTCATTACTGTCTGATTGTTTGAAAGACAATGCATAATATATATATATATATATATATATATATATATATATATATATATATATATATATATACATACACAGACATATATATATATATATATATATATATATTTACTTATACTGTATATATACATATATATATATATATATATATATTTACATTTACATTTATTCATTTAGCAGACGATTTTATCCAAAGCGACAAATGAGAATAGAAGCGGTTAAACTAACAATAGGGCAACAATATGCAAGTGCTATGACCCTTCTCAGTTTAATCTAATGCAGTACATGTAATAATTATTTTTTTATTTTTTATAAATAGAAGTGAAGAGAAAGTGTTAGTATTACTGGATCAAGTGCTATATATACATATCTTGTATATATATATATATATATATATATATATATATGTACGTATACATACAGACATTTTCGATTTCTTGTAATTTTGCCGACTTTTATTTTCAGGTATCCTCTAGTCCACTTACGATTACCTAACAAAGAGCAACATTTATTTTATTATCTCTGTTGTACGACTAAGAGGATTTCTCTGAAAAGAAGGACAAAAACATTGTTTTTTTCCTGCCCTATTTCCTTTTCCGCCTTGTCGTTAACAGTGGACCAAATGCATTATGCTTCTTTTTGTTGATAATTTCTCTTTCATCTTCCAGCATGTTGTCTCTGGAAATAACCTGTATGCGTGCTTCATTCATTGCTCGTGTGGGTGCAGCGAGCACTGGCTCATTTAGTATGCACTGTGTTCACTGGGGAGCTGGATGGGGTTTTTGAAGTGAGGGCAAGTCCCCTACATTTAAGGCCAGTTGATTGACAGTTCATTCCCTCACCGGGATCCACACGCCTGCGTTTCCTGCGTTCTCTTCAGGGCTCTGATCCCACCAATTGGACTGTCACACACTCAGGCACACGAGCACACACACATACTGCACTAACAATTAAACATGCCCTGTTGCACCGGCAGCTCTGAGGTGGATTTTACTGATCTGTTCACTACACCACCTGTAACTAACCATCTGACACCACCCAGAATATGCCAACTCTGATGAACTTGATGAATTACAGGAAGCTGGTTTGTTTATCACCATGACAGCTGGTGTGATTTTATCATCACGTAAATCTGACGAGAAGGATGTGGCAGACAGCTCGCTCCATGGGAGGTCACCAGTTTTGGGAAAGTTATTTTAATACTTGCAAAGCTAAAACTACTAATTATTTTAAGTAAGGGAGGTGGTGATGGCGCAGTGGATAAGACACATGCCTTTGGTGTGAGAGACCCGGGTTCGAATCCACTGTGAGACACCAATGTGTCCCTGAGCAAGACACTTAACCTCTAGTTGCTCCAGAGGCGTGCGACCTCTGAAATATAGCAATTGTAAGTCGCTTTGGATAAAAGCGTCAAATAAGTAAAAGTACAGATGAGTTGTCCTTTTGGAAAAAAACAATCATCTACAACATTACAAGGTACTGGACCAACAAAAAGTAGCTAATTACATTTAAGTTATTTAGAGTGACAATATATTATGTTAATACATGTTAAAGCATTTTTACAAAATAAGAAGCATCATGAAAATTGCATGTTATTTCTGTCCTGAATAAGGTCAGATGTTTGCATATAGTCCACAAGAAAAATTACCCTGTTCTTTACATAGACCTACCTTTTGATTTGTAATGCAGCATGCAGTAATATGATGCCATGGGACATGTAAACTTTTGTTCACAACTGTGTTTGTGTGGAGGGTGGGAAGACTTAATTGAACAGAACATTTGAATAATTTATTAGTCAGTGTCGGCTGCAAAGATGAAGTTTAGAGAGTTTAGACGCCCCTAGAGAGAAATGCACGTTTCATAAGGATTACATAATCAGAGAATATTTGTTTTCGAATTTGAATTGTAGATATTTCAAGCTATAGACATTTAGAATATGCCTGTGAGGCAAGCATACGCTTGTAAGAGTAGCCTATGAGTTTTGTTTAATATTTGTGATGCGCTCCAGAAAGAAGTTCACTGAGACCGAGACTGGAAGCACAACCTGATTGTTTTCTATATTTTACAAAAGCATGAGTTATTTTGTTGTTGTGAGTGTACACAAGTATATTTACAATTTCGAATGATATTACTCTTATCTGTATGACCAAAAATGATGTTCTTTTTGCTGTTATCAGGAAAAAATGCCAGTGATCTCCGCATGAACATATAATGTTCGTAGCCCACAATTATCTAACATTAGAGCGAGCAGCCATGTAAAATGGCTAGCATGCTACATGTTTCAAATGAGAAGCCATATTTGATGTCAGTGAATGATAGACAAACATTTGGATTTCCTGCCCGACATATTGTAATTACCACATGGACCAGCTGTGTTAACGAACTGTCTGTATATATTTATATTAACTACCCTCATATCATTTTTGAGAAGCATAAGCTAAATATTTTGCTAAAAAAGTATGTTATATTTACAAAATATCATCAAATGTGACACATTTATTTAATGTATTTTTAACATAAGTTGTAAGTAATTTTTGTTTTACTTAAATTAGTTTTAGTTTTTAAAAAATAATTTTTAAAAATTTTTTCAGTAAGTATTTTGAGTACTTTTTTACCGCTGACATTAAGAATGATTTTTAAAGTGTAGTTAAGGTTAGTGGTGTTCTTCTACGTATTTACTTTCCAACAAAACTGCATTCTTTTCTGTACATAAAATTGGATTGTTCTATTTAAATACGCTTTCAAAAAAAAAAAAGTGTTAATTGACTGGAAACATTTAAACATGTTGCGGTTGTATATGAATTGAGTGATTTTATGCTTACAGACTCTGTGAAAGTGTGTCCTCATCTGCACCTGAATATTTTACTTTTAACAGTGTGTTATCCTTATGGCGAGATACATATTGTGCCCTCAAAATATTCATACCTTTCACTTTGTTTACATTTTCTGCGTTACTTTATTTTTTTAATGGATTAATTGAATTGTCTGCACTTGCACAATGCGAAACAAAAGGGAATACAATTGTGTATAGTTGCAAAATAAATCAACTTCTAAAGAAAGGATAACACACTTCTATATCTTTTGTTCTTGGCAATTGGCATTCAATCAAATTCTATGGCAGAAATGATTCTGTCGATTGGTAAAAGTTGTGAGAGGAAAAGCAGGATCAGGAAATGTGTGAGTCGGACTCAAACCCAGTCGCCTGATTAATCTGTCGCTAACTGCCGTGCCACAACTCCGACCTGGATCGTTATGGATAGCCATCTTGATACCTTAAACCAATTATTCTCCAAGGTTGTTGAGATTAATGCTTGGATTAATTAAAGCATTCAATATGAAGCTCAGTTATATGTGTACTAACCTTAACAATTTAACTGGTTCTATAATTTGCAGTTTACATGTGTCCATGTTGGGCAGGACTTGATTTTGTCCATGTGGAATTGATTGGATGGTTGTTTTTTAGCTATTGGTCTCATGACATGTTGTCTTGCCCTTGACCAGTAAACACCATCAGAGAAGAGAAGCCTCTGCTATAGTGAGAGGCAGTACATACTTACAGTGCAGTTTCTCTGGATCTGTGTGATATGAGACTGACTCCTGGGTTTCCATTCACAGAGAACTTCTCCTCACGCTGGCCCTCGGACAGGTCTTATCACTGCTCATCTGTGGGATTGGCCTGACCAGCAAATACCTGGCGGATGATTACCACGCCAACACCCCTGTGTTCCAGAGCTTTCTCAACTACATCCTGCTGTTCCTGGTCTACACTACCACGCTTGCAGTCAGGCAAGGTAAGGGGCGGCTCCTCGCTGGTTTCTGTGCAGTTTAATACAAATACTGTCAAATGGAAACATAACGTGAGGTTATCTGTATGACAAGGCAATGATAAGACCATGGGAACATACATGTTTTATTAAAGACTGTCAGAAAAAGGTTATTTTAAGTTTTTTTCATTAAATTTCTCTCTGACATCTTCTGGGACTCTTGCTGAAACTTTCAAAACTAATAGCCTGTTTCTACACAAAAATCAGTTAGTCAGGCTGTTTTTTTAAAGGATAAACCCAGCAAACACAGAACGTTCCCCTAACGTTTCCGAATGGTCCCATGAGGTTATTTTTTTGGGAACCAAACAAGAACGTTATAGGAACGTTCCATGTAGGTTATTTTTAGGTTCCATTTTTATAACGTAAGGAAAACGTTCCGGGAACGTTCCCCTAACGTTAAGGGAAAGTTCTAGGAACGTTCTGGGAACCAAAAACTAACGTTCCCAGAACGTTCCCAGAACCTAAATTTGTTTGCTGGGAAGGTCCTGCCTTTAATTCTTATTTTTTATATAAGTTATATTTATTTTATGTTTTATAATATTTGTCTTTCTCTAAGTTATTTAAAATAATATAATGATTTTGATTATGTGGAATAAAAAGATAAATTCATTATATTCTACTTTTGTAAATTTTTTCCCTGAAGTAAACATAGAATATCAGCTTGTATTTATTTGTAAATAAAAGTAAAATGATTTACATATAAATTGTATGTAAAATGTCAAATTTGTATAGACTGTACTAAGTAAGGCGCCGTTTACACGATGGCGTTTCCAACAAAAAATGGAAAACTTTATCCGTTTTGGACATTCATTTACAGAACAATGGCGTTTTGGGGGCCTGAAATTCGCTTGGGCCGTGTCCGAATCTGGGGAAAATGATTGGCGTGGCCAACGCATGGTTTAAAAGGGATGTCCCTATTCTCTTAATGAGTAATGGGTGTGTTTTGGGCGTAACATGCAAAAAAACAATCAGAGTGTAATTTCCGCTATGGCGGATTCACTATTTAGATGGCGCAATTTGCAAACGGAAAGACTGAACCCTTCTCCAGAGTGTAAACGGACCATCTACGAGGCAAGCCGGTTTCCACCATATCTTTATATACACAATATTAATCTTTGTGATTAATACACATTACTAACACGCTCTTTAAATATAAAAAATACTGAGCCATTGACTTTAGACCAGGTAACCTCGTTTTCAGACCAGCACGCCCATGGGTGCACAAATAGGCGCAAATGCATTTGCTATTTAAACAACGTGACGCAGGACGTGAAAATGATAACTGCGTCGGGCTGAAACTAGCAAAAAACACTGCGCCGGGTGTATGATAGGGCTCCAAGTTCTTGAAATCAATACCGTTATCGTCTCAGTGTAATCTGCAAAAACACAAATTTGTGAAAACTGTGACGTCATGCTCATGCGTATTATGTGTTCAATCTATAGGCGTGTAGTGTTTCTTTACAAAGTGACATCGCCAACTACTGGCCTGGCAGCAGAATACAGTTTTTCTTCATTACCTTGAACGGGGATCGTTTTGACAACATTGACGTCTGTACGTCTTGTGTAAATGTACCCTGAATGTGGGTATTTTTTTAATAGTACTAAATGAAACATGTAGGGGTGCATAATAAGCCTTGTCTTAATGCAGATGAGGTAATTATATGTTTCAAATCTCTAAACATTTAATGTATAGAAATCTCTAGACGGCAAGTCAGGTTAAAGGTGTCAAGCTCAAGTTTTATTCCTTAATTGTTTTTATGTTCAGCCTCTCGTCCACACAGAAAGCTTTGACACATGTTTTCTGGCATACTTTCAGCAGGCTAAGAATAGATATGGAAAAGAGTCACGTTCTGAGCTGAGAAATATGCCAACTCGCAGTCTATTTATAATATATCACATCTTTCATCTTTTTATACAGAAATGGGGTTGTTTTAATAAGCTCCTTTTCAGACCAATAATGGATAAATCATGTTTTTGAAGACTAAACAGGACCGTTAATGATTTTCGATAACTCTTGGAATCACCGTGAGCTTTCATAATTTTATACTAGAATTAATAATAAATATTATTACCAAACTCTCAAATGTTTTTGTATAAACCTACTGAACTGTATATTTGTCTATTGGACTAGAATATTTCAATGAAAGTGCACGATTTGATGGCCATTTAACTGGTAAGTAATCATGTCATAACATAAGTGGTATGTACTGTCAATGATCAATATTGCAATATAAACTTCGGGGTGATTGTCCAAAGACTTTAGATATCCAAAGACGTTGCACTCATTTTACTATAAATGGGAGAAAGTGCAACCTGCAATATGGCAGAATAAGTAATGCCTTCTAAAGAAAAGTTTTTTTTGTCATGTTTTAAAAACAAAATTTGAGGCACTTGTTGGCAGATTTCATTGATGATTTCAAATATGAAATTGAATCATTAGTTCAGCTTTGGAGAATTAGATGTTTCCCCATTCAAAGAGATAGGAGCTGCACTTGTATGACTGAAATAGTTTCAAAGATAGCCGCCGAGTGAAATGACTTGCCTGAAAGGGACTTTGGATATAAGACTTTCACTAATTAAAAAGTAAGTAAACAACTCAGCCACTTAGATATCACCACTTTATGTCACGTCAAAATAAAACTTGAAATGGCCTGAAAACATGATGACTGTGGGTTTATTTTAATGAGCAATCAGCTTTGGGAAATTAAAGGTATATCTTCGTGTCTGTGACAGACTGTGTTTACCAAGAATGATTGATGATACAACAATTAGTTGACTATTAAAAAAAACAGCTGAACATCAATACACAAATGAAATATATTGTTTAATTTGTTACTGCCTTTAGTTATTATTTCGGAATAAATGTAAAAATGCTTAAAACACTAACTTGATGAGATCAGTCCTCCTCTGGCCAACGAACCAACAGTGGATGATTATGATTCAGGTCATTATAGGCCAGAGGTCAGATTGGATTGGAACATTCAGAATATTAGAACGAAAAAATAGAACTAAATAGAATAAAAAATTATTATAGTTTTTTTTTTGTTTTTTTTGATGTAATGTAAAGTAATGTTTATTTAATCAGACAATGTGACTATGTGAACTGGGACATGAATTCAGAACACCACTGACATAAGGCCTACAACACCAAAGTTTAGATGGCAGGTGAAGATAGATTGTTATTTTTATATATATAGTATTCTGAAAACAATTTGATAGTTGGTAACAGATAGTATACACTGTTTGATAGATAATGATAGATAACTTTTGGGGTTTATTGGATGACTTTTCAGTACCTTTAGTAGTCATTCTGTCAAGTTTTTGTCATAATGACTCTTTTTTTGTAACTCATTATGCATCAATTTAATTGGCAAGCCTAGCAGAACTTTAATTTGAAGAATGCAAACATTGCACACAAAGACTCCGTACAAACTCATTATTTCAAGCACGTTTCTGTGATCGAGCCGTCGGGTAGACATGTCAAAACTGCCCCTGCCAAATTGGCCCACTCTCTTTGTTCTACTCCAGTGACCAAGGAGTTGTGTCTGCAGCCTCGGTAAACATGGCCACACGCTTCAGAAAGTGGGCTGGGAATGTGTGCTTTCAGAATAACGAGAGTGCAATAAGAGCAGTTGCCTGTCAGCCGTCCTGTGTCCATGAGCTCCGGCCAAACAATGATCCTCATCTTGTACAGTCCGACAACGTAGAAGCTGTCATCTTACAATAGCCTTGGTAAAAATGAAACTTGCTTTTCTCATTTCCTTCCTGACGGTCATCTCTTCTCACCTCTTCTGCGTACCTTGTAGCTGTCGTGACCCACGTGCTCCGTTCAAATTGGATTTATGCCACGAAACTGCAGTAGTGAAGAAGGACTATAGAGGGATATCAGTCTTCACTCTCTCTCTTTTCAATCACAACTACATCACTTTTTACCGATGCATGCAGGCATAATCTGGTGTCCTGTACTAATGCAGGCAGGCAGATATTAATTACTCGAGGCTAATGCTGATGGCTTGCAGAAATGTTTGAAGCGACAGTGTTTTTTTCTGCCGTGCATTAAGCCTGATTCACATTATGGCAATTCCAGAACATTATGCTCTGCTGATGATCAGAGGTAATATTAAATACACCTTCAACATTTAATACATTTAGAAAGCCTTCAGTTGCTGAGGAACAACTCATTTTTGATCCCAGTGGGTATGTCTTTTGTATGTGAAAAGAAACGTGTTTTTCTGATGCTTCTGTTTGTTTCAGATATAGTTTTCTAAGGTGTTCAGACACCAATTTCATTGTATAAATGCCCTTTTGATACAAGTAAGCTGCATTAGTATCAAGTTTGCTGATATTGAAAGAAAAAATTGAAAGAATAGCTTTTCAAAGCATGAGAGAAGCGATGTATCAGAATAGCCCATTTACTTTGTGTGAGGATGCAAACCGAGTCAGAATAGCTCTTGTTCCAGTAGGACCGTGTCTGATCAGCATATGGCTTTCTCTCTCCCATTGTTTCAGGAATAGAAAACAAATGCAATTGCTTGCCAGAATTCTTCTTACCAATCTGTCGGAGCTGTGCCATGGCTGCCAAGTGAAGGCTGGCAAAGAGAAACGAGTGCGTGGTGTGATAGATTTTTCCCTAAACCTAACTACATACCTGCTACCTGGGTCTCATCTCCAATCGACGTCCCCTAATGTCTCCAATAGACGTTTAATTCTATCTGGGTCTCGACTCCAATCGATGTCCCCTAACGTCTGGGTCTAACGTCCCCCCTTCTATCTGGGTCTCAACTCCAATCGACATCCCCTATCGTCTCCAATCGACGCTTAATTCATCTGGGCCTCGACTCCAATCGACATCCCCTAACGTCTCCAATAGACGTTTAATTCTATCTGGGCCTCGACTCCAATCGACGTCCCCTATCGTCTGCAATCGACGCTTAATTCTATCTGGGTCTCGACTCCAATCGATGTCCCCTAACGTCTGGGTCTAACGTCCCCCCTTCTATCTGGGTCTCAACTCCAATCGACATCCCCTATCGTCTCCAATCGACGCTTAATTCATCTGGGCCTCGACTCCAATCGACATCCCCTAACGTCTCCAATAGACGTTTAATTCTATCTGGGCCTCGACTCCAATCGACGTCCCCTATCGTCTGCAATCGACGCTTAATTCTATCTGGGCCCCGACTCCAATCGACGTCCCCTAATGTCTCCAATCGACGTTTAATTCTATCTGGGTCTCGACTCCAATCGACATCCCCTAACGTCTCAAATAGACGTTAAATTCTATCTGGGTCTCGACTCCAGCAACGTCCCCTAACGTCTCCAATAGAAGTTGAATTCTATCTGGGTCTCGACTCAAATCGACGTCCCCTAATGTCTCCAATAGACGTTTATTTCTATCTGGGTCTCAACTCCAATCGACGTCCCCTAACGTCTCTGTAACGAAGGTTCTTTGTGTGGAATGGAAGAAGACAAGGGTCGGCGTAACGGGGACTCGTACAATTTATTAATAAAAAAACCAAAACAAAGAAAAGGTGCGCCACATGCGCGTTCACCGTAGTAAAACTACAGCACAATGTAAAGACACTCTTTCCCACTGGACTCAGCTCTCAGTTCACTTTTATCAAACTCTTCCCGATGTGTAAATTCAGTCCATTCATAAAACTCTTTCCGATGTACACCTCAGTCCTCTTGTCAGCCAGCAGGTCGTGAGTGTTTGTACGAGTCCCCCAGTCCTTCTCTCTCCCGCTCTTTTGCACCAGCCAGCTTATATGCGGTCTCCCCACGCCAATTACTGCAATCAGAGACAGGTGTTCGTCATTTTGCACTTGACCCACTTACTTACCGCTCGGTTCCTCCCTCACTCTCTCGCTGCAGACTCCGCAAAACCACGCCCCCCTCATCACATACCCCCACCGCCCGACTCAGGCCGGGGAGCCAAGGAGGGGGGCTCCTTCTCCTGGAGAGGAAGTCAGCCACAGCCATCTGCGCCCCTGGCCTGTGGATATCTTTCATGCGGTGGAGCCATTGGAGGGGAGCATGGTCCGAACAGAGGGTCTAATTCCCGTTCAAAGAGATAATAGCGGAGGGTGAGAACGGCCCATCTGATGGCAAGACATTCTTTCTCAATGGTGCTGTATTTAGTCTCTCTCTTAGAGAGCTTACGACTAATGTACAGCACCGGCCGCTCTTCACCCTCTATCTCCTGGGACAGGACTGCACCCATCCCCCTGTCCGACGCGTCCGTCTGCATAATAAAAGGGAGAGAAAAGTTAGGAGCCTGTAAGAGCGGTCCGCCACAGAGAGCAGCCTTTATCTGGGTAAAGGCCTGCTGACACCGCTCCGTCCACTGGACGGTATCTGGTGCATCCTTTTTAGTTAGATCAGTCAGCGGGCTAGCGAGGTCCGAATAATTAGGCACAAACCTTCTGTAGTATCCCGCTAGCCCCAGGAACTGTCTAACCTCCTTTTTGGTCTTAGGTCTCGGACAGGTCGCAACTGCTCCAGTCTTATCAATTTGGGGACGCACCTGTCCATGACCCAAGTGGAAGCCCAGATACCTAACCTCCACACGCCCAATCACACATTTCTTTGGGTTGGCCGTGAGCCCAGCTCCTCGCAGCGCCCCGAGGACAGCCCGCAAATGCTGCATATGACGCTGCCAATCATTACTATAGATGATAATATTATCCAAGTACGCAGCGGCATATGGAGCATGCGGCCGTAGAATTCTGTCCATCAGGCGCTGAAAGGTTATCGGAGCCCCGAACAAGCCGAAATGAAGAGTGACAAATTGGTGTAATCCAAACGGCGTTGTGAAGGCAGTTTTTTCTTTAGACATTGGAGTTAAGGGGATCTGCCAATATCCCTTCGTTAAATCCAGTGTCGAATAAAATTGAGCGGTGCCGAGCCGATCAAGCAACTCGTCAACCCGAGGCATTGGATATGCGTCGAATTTCGACACAGCATTCACCTTGCGATAATCCACACAGAACCGGACCGAGCCGTCAGGTTTTGGTACCAAAACTATCGGGCTTGCCCAGTCACTGTTGGATTCTTCTATTACCCCCATGTCCAGCATAGCCTTCAATTCTTCCTGAACTACTTTCTTTTTATGTTCAGGTAAGCGATATGGCCGGCTGCTCACTACTACACCCGACTCTGTCTCAACGTGGTGCTGAATGAGATCGGTTCGGCAGGGCAGGGGCGAGAACACATCAGCAAACTCCGTTTGTAAATTACGTATATCAGTGATTTGGAACGGCGAGAGGTGGTCTCCACCAGTGGCCAGCAGGGCCGGCGCTCCGCACACGCACATCACGCACTGCGCGTAGGGCACCAAGTGCTTGGGGGGGCACCAAAAAATCTGGGTCGTGAAAAATCATCACATTAGGCTACTAGTATAAATAACAAATAAAATATTTCTAAAGCATGTTAATATACAAAAGCAATACAAAAGTAATATAGGCCTAGACCAAATTAGTCGAGAAAAAGGTGAATCTCCTGTGCCAGTCTCCCTCTGGTGCCCCCCCTTCCCCACCTCCCAGTGGTCTGTTCGATTATGCCTCAATCAATGTCAAATGTGGCAGACACCGACCTCAGACATGGCCTCGAAACGGCACCAAGAGTCGGGGGCGGAAAAAGGAAAAATTAAGAGACAGCGGGATGATACTCGCGCGTCGCTTGCAGGTAAGACAATGTTTTAAATAAAAATTTTGGTTTTGTAGCGCGGGCGCCCTTGCGTCGTGTATGCATGTCCAGGGGGGCGTCGCTAGTAGTGCAAATGATCCAGGGCAGGCTTTTTTAGCCCTGCATGTTGAATCTTTTATTTTAACGGGGGTCCGGTTTCTCCCCCGGGAAATTTTGAAACTTGGGCTGTTTAAGATGCAGTTAGTTTGTTTGAGAAGAAAAGGAAGACCGCTTAGATACGTTTTTTCGTTGTTGTTTTATGCGGTTAATGCGGTCATTTTCAAGAGGTTCATAGGCCAAGGCCCAAGGGCGACATCTGTTGGTGAAACTGCAATTAGAAAAAAAAAACCCACAATCTCAGTGTTTGTATATTTTCATATTCACAGAGTTGTCAAATTATTAGGGCTGGGAAAAGATTAATCGCATCCAAAATAAAAGTGTGTCTACATGATATATGTGTGTGTACTGTGTATAATCATTTTGTGTATATATAAATACACACACATATACACGTATATATTTAAGAAATATTTGCATGTATATACTGTATATATTTATATATAATTTATATTATATATACATTTAAATGTTTTATATCTAAATAACAAATATTTCTTAAATACATACATGCAAATGTGTATTTATATATATATACACAAAATAATTATACACAGTACACACACATACTATATATCATTCATGTAGACACAAACTTTTATTTTGGATGCGATTAATCGCGATTAATCTTTTCCCAGCCCTATAGAATAGCAGAATGGTCTCTTTATAGAGATGTAGACAGTCCCTCTGTTGAGTAAATTCTATTGTGCAGTTATGTATGGTTATTTGCAGTTTAAAATGTGCACTTTAAAATTCATACTTGTACAGTTATAAACTTTTTTTGCACTTTTAACTTTCTGTGTTTACAATGTTCAGTTCCAAATCTGTGTTTTTAGTAATTGTGGTGGTTCTTGGTATTTATAATTTTAACCTTTATATTATTTCTTTTCATATTTGGTGCCATTGTTAATGTAAAATTATGTATTTGCAGCAGTTATTTTGGAAGTAAAGAGAACCTAACTAAGAAATTCCGAATGGTTGTTATTCCTTGGGTGAGTGGGTGGGTGGTTGGGGGTGGGGGGAGTGGGGGCGGAGGGCACCACCAATCATTTGTGCTTAGGGCACCTAAATAGCTAGCGCCGGCCCTGGTGGCCAGAGCGAGTGATTGAGACTTTGAATTCGCCTCTGGACCAAGATCCTCCTCCCCACACACTACTGTTGCCAACATCACTGACTCCGCTTCGCTCCATTTTTTAAGGAGATTGAGGTGGTAAACCTGATGTTTCCCTCCCCTATCTGTACGAACGACCTCATAGTTGAGATCCCCAACTCGTCGTGTGACCTCAAAGGGTCCTTGCCACTTCGCGAGTAATTTCGAACTGGACGTGGGGAGTAATACAAGTACTTTATCTCCCGGTGCAAATTCGCGTAGTCTAGCCCCCCTGTTGTACCGCCGACTTTGTTTGTCCTGGGCCTGTAACAAATTCTCCATAGAAAGCCGCCCCAAAGAGTGTAGTTTTGCTCTCAGGTCCATGACATATTGAATTTCATTTTTGCTATTCGAAGGTCCGTCCTCCCAAGTTTCTCTAAGCACGTCCGGCACCCCGCGGGGCTGACGCCCATAAAGAAGCTCGAAGGGGGAAAACCCCGTGGAGGCTTGGGGGACCTCGCGTACAGCGAACAAGAGGGGTTCTAGGCACTTATCCCAATTTTTGGCGTCTTCCTGTACGAGCATCCGAATCATTGACTTCAACGTGCGATTAAAGCGTTCGACCAGTCCATCTGTTTGTGGCTGATAGACGCTGG
Organism: Siphateles boraxobius; assembly: GCF_051911475.1. Classification (NCBI taxonomy): domain Eukaryota; kingdom Metazoa; phylum Chordata; class Actinopteri; order Cypriniformes; family Leuciscidae; genus Siphateles; species Siphateles boraxobius. Next base: position 35,677 of record NW_027509209.1, on the reverse strand, counting down.
TGCAAACCGATCTAATGCCCAATAATACGTGAAGTTCGCGAATGGTACGTGACATAAACGCCATGCCTTGGTCGGTGAGAATCTCCTTTGGGATTCCCACCCGGGAGATTAATTGAAACAGTGCGCTTGCTACGCTCTTGGCGGAAATATTGCGAAGCGGCACTGCTTCTGGGTATCGCGTTGCATAATCCACTAGGACTAATGCAAAGCGATGCCCTCGTGCGGATCATTCTAATGGCCCGATGAGGTCCATGCCAATTCTCTCGAAGGGGACCTCCACTAAGGGAAGGGGGCACAATGGTGCTTTTGGGTTGGCCGGTGGGTTTACCAACTGACATTCGCGACAAGACGCGCACCACTTGCGCACGTTCTCGTGAATGCCCGGCCAAAAAAAACGGGTCATTAGACGATTTAGTGTTGCTGTCTGCCCTAAATGCCCAGCCATCGGATTACAATGAGCCGCCTGGAAAAGCATTTCCCGACGGCTCTTCGGAACTAATAACTGCGTTGTATCTTGTTTGTCTAAGCGTCCTGGGTCACCCGATACAACTTATCTTTTATAATTGCGAAATAAGGATATGAAAGAGGCCGGTCGGGGTGGAGAGGCTGCCCGTCGATCGTGCAGACCTGATCAAAGGCATTTTTAAGCGTTTCATCTTGGGACTGCTCCAGAGGAAAGTCATCACACTCAGAAAGATCTTGTCTTTCAATAGCGTTCCGATCCTCTGGTGCAGGTTCCGATGGTCCTGGTACAGCCTCTCCCACCTGAGCGACCGCTCTCCTCCCCCGCTTCCTTTTAAGCCCAGAAACACCCGCACATAAATGTCCCAATAAAACTTTAAACCCCGGCCAATCGGTCCCCAAAATTAGCGGGTGTCGGAGGTGCTGACTTACGGCTGCCTCCACCCTATGCTTTTGGCCCCTGAATTGGATCGTGACCGGCATTAAGGGATAATCCACCACTTCCCCGTGCACACACCTCACCTTAAACATGCGGCTATTATCCAATGCCCCAGGTTGAAACAGATTTTGATGGATGGAGGTTTGGTTACAGCCTGAATCCACCAAAGCCTGAAAAGTGCCCCCCTTTATCCTCACTGGTATTTGGTACAACCCAGCTCGATCGGGGGCGGCCTGCGGTGTGTCAGGGACCCTGATCAGAGTCCCCACCTCAATCACTGGACACTGATCGATAAAATGGCCAGGGTCCCCGCAACGCCAACAGGCCGGCCCAGTCCTTCCCGCCACTCCTCACTCTCTCGCTGCAGACTCCGCAAAACCACGCCCCCCTCATCACAGTCTCCAATCGACGTTTAATTCTATCTGGGTCTCGTCTCCAATCGACGTCCCCTAACGTCTCCAATAGACCTTTCATTCTATCTGGGTCTCATCTCCAATCAACGTCCCCTATCGACGTTTAATTCTGTCTGGTCTCGACTCCAATCGACGTCCCCTAACATTTACATTTACATTTATTCATTTAGCTGACGCTTTTATCCAAAGCGACTTACAATTTCTATATATCGTGAGCTTAGAATTATACAGTTCTATCACCGTTTAGGGTAGTTCTGAGATATTGAGCATCAAAGTTTTTAAATCCCTGCTGTTTTGTGAGATGGAACCTTTTTATTTTATTAATAACTACTAACAAAATATTTTTTTTACAAAAATAACACCACACAGGCATTAATAAACACCTAATGGATAAGATTATGTCAAAAACTCAATTTCGACCAAAAGTGGAGATAAAACCATATAAATCTAAGCTCACAATATGTCAGAAGTCGCACGCATCTGGAGCAACAAGGGGTTAAGTGTCTTGCTCAGGGACACATTGGTGTCTCACAGTGGATTCGAACCTGGGTCTCTCACACCAAAGGCATGTGTCTTATCCACTGCACCATCACCACTCCTAGCGTCTCCAATCGACGTTTAATTCTATCTGGGTATCGACTCCAATCGACGTCCCCTAATGTCTCCAATCCACGTTTAATTCTCTCTGGGTCTCGACTCCAATCGACGTCCCCTAATGTCTCCAATTGACGTTTAATTCTATCTGGGTCTTGACTCCAATTTGTCGTCCCCTAACGTCTCCAATAGACGTTTAATTCTATCTGGGTCTCGACTCCAATCGACATCCCCTAACGTCTCCAATCGATGTTTAATTCTATCTGGGTCTCGACTCCAATCGACATCCCCTAACATCTCCAACAGACGTTTAATTCTATCTGGGTCTCGACTCCAATCGACGTCCCCTAACGTCTCCAATAGACGTTTTATTCTATCTGGGCCTCGACTCCAATCGACGTCACCTAACGTCTCCAATCGACGCTTAATTCTATCTGGGCCTCGACTCCAATCGACGTCCCCTAACGTCTCGAATCGATGTTTAATTCTATCTGGGTCTCGACTCCAATCGACGTCCCCTAACGTCTCCAACAGACGTATAATTCAATCTGGGTCTCGACTCCAATCGACGTCCCCTAACGTCTCCAATAGACGTTTAATTGTATCTGGGTCTAGTCTCCTATCTATCACTTGTTCCCCTAACTAACTTATTTCCTTCCCTAACTGACTTGCTTCCTGCGCAGGAATAATCGACAAACAGACTTCAGCAAATGTCCTTTAAATGCTTTAATCACGGCCGGGAGAGTACTCGAGCAGTTCCCAGAGCATCTCTCCCAAGAAGAAGCAAGGCCGGAGGATCTCAGATAAATTCCATTGAAAATCCCACCAGTAAACACGAATACAACAGTTTTTATAAAATAAGGGAATGGGCGAAGTTACATGATACATTACATAATTTCCCAACAATTTGATTGGTTCTTCAAACTCTCCTGTTACTTAGGTAGGAGCAAATTCTGTTTTTGTTGATTACTAATAACAAGGTTTCAATAACGGTTACAATCATAAAAAGAAGATGAAAACAGTTTGCTGCGAGGGAAGTGGTAGGAAAATAGAGGAAATTGTGTGTGAAAACTGCACTTGTTTTTTTTTTCTGCTTTGCCTCAGGTTTAGTGTTGTCCATGATGCCCTCAACCCATTTTGGTGATAAAATGCAGTATTGACTGATGGGCATTTGATTATTTATTTACATTGTCTGTACAATTGTTATTATAAATATGTTGTGTATATTTTTATTTACATTTATTTGGCTATATACACAACAGAAACATAACCATTTGCATTGCACATACAGTCACATTGTACATTGTAGTAAGAATGCATAACTAATTTTGCAAATAACTTTTAATGATGTTTTATTAACAAAGTTCGGGAGGAGCACGTTCAGAAAATTAAACCTAATTAAACACACGTGGAGCACACTCAGACAATCAAACCTAATTGGACACGGGTGGAGAATACTCTGCTAATCAACTCAATCAACAGTCAAGAGGTGTATATATACAGATAAACTTACTTCCATTCGTTGACAGTTTAACAGCATCCCTCCACCACCCCATCTCCTCACTTCTAGTCCTAAATACACTTACAACGGGGGGAGTACTCTGGGTTCGGGCAAAAAGTCCGAGCTCGGAGCCCCCGGACAGCACGCCAAATACGCATAATCTTTACTCTGTTAATTGATGTAAGTGTGTACTTGTGAATTGCATAAATTATTTACATTCACCTAGTCTACCAACACGAATACATTTCTATCATTGTCTGTACAAATGTAAATAGTTATGTTGTATATATCTTGTGGATAAATAAACAAATATTTTCTTGTTTAGTTACATTTTGTTCATTTGATTAATCAGATATATCCATAACATAAATATAAAAATTTACAATGCACAGTCACATTGTACTTGGCAGTCAGAATGGATAACTGAATATGCCGTTAATGCACAGAAAATGATTTACAGTCTCTAAAACATGTATTCATTATATACTATTATTTCAGCTCAGGTTTTAACAAGACCGTTGTTTATATATGTTGAATTTTGAGATTGATAGGCGCGACCACAAAGTTGCAGAGCAGCGAATGCAAACAAAATGAAAGCGGAACGAAAATGCGCTACTCATTTATGCTTCACGGACCGTTTATTAGTTCGGACCAATAATAGACAGCTAACTTGCCAGTCGCGGGCCGATCTCAAAACACGCTACACTGTTACTAGGAGATCCAGACTCTGGAGATCCAGTGAAGAAATCCATTGAATTCGCCTCAGAATTAATAACAACATCACTGCGAGATCCAGTTTGAAACAGTCCGATTCGGCGCAGAGTTCTCTGTTATAAACCATAGATATAAAAAAAAATCTAAACATTTTTTTTATAAAATAAATAAATAAGTGAACTGACTTAAAATAAAACAGCACATTGTAATATCTGTACCTTAAGTCTATTTATTATTAAATAATTTGTCAGTATTACAGTTATTTTGGGGGAAATTTTAATAATTGCATTGCAAGCTGATTTATGGTGTGCCCCTAAATTTTCGGGCTTGCCTTCCTAAAATGTTCAGTCAGGGGCTTCAAAAAAAAGTTATTCTGGAGCCCTGGGCTAGGTAAAAAGTGACAGTGATTAGCACTGCATTTGAACCAAAATTGTGCATTTTTCAACTCTTGCCATCCAGAAAAAACCCAGTAGGTTTCAGTATGGATAGATGCTCAGCGCCTTGTCACGCTCCTGGCGTTTTTAAATAAGCCATGCACTGAAAACAAATTTTTCAGAATATGCTGACGTTAGGAAAAAACGCTTCGGTGGACACATGGCCTAAGACCACCAGTCTCTGGCATTTAGAACAGAGTCTACTTCAGGTGTAGAGTTTCATTTACTCTGAGCCTTTTGGCCTTGAGCTGTGAAGAGCCACGCGCCCTCACATTCATCACTGCCATAATCTGACATTAGAGGCTTGTACAACTTGTCCAGCAATTGTAACTCTCCCCTAGAGCTTCATTCAATAAGCTAATTAATCATTTTGAAGCGATACCCCTGGTATTGATTTTATGCTGCTGTGATTTGTTTTGCATCTACTCACATCTAGAGATGTGGCATCAGGAACCGTTTGAATCGCTGATATTAGGGCGCAACTATTTTTTAGATGTTTCAAAGCTTGATTTCCTGGTGGATTGCAACTGCAAAATCATTCAATTTTACCTTTTCACAGCTTGTCTCGGAGAAACATCCATTTAAAAAAATAACTTCAGGGTTTATAAGCATTGTGCATCCCAACATGAATCAAGTTTTGCCAGTTATGATGCTTGATTGAATGAATGGTAATGATTTTTTGAGTGAGTGAGTTCGCATTATTCACACTGTTGTGAAAAAAAGACAAAAAGTAATTTGCTATGATGGCTTTTTGTTTCATGTTTCCTGGTATAACTTATGTAGGGCCCTATTTAATCCATCTTATTTTCCATTTTAAATTTGATGGATACCGTTTTTTTCCCGTTGCCTGGATTTATTAAATTATAATATTTTTTAAATTTAATTATTTATGAAAAGCTTAACAAAATAAAATTTTTAGGGTCCTAACTGTTTAATTTCCCCCAAAATTCTCTTGCAGAGACGCACATAAAATGCAGACTCATATTTAAATAGCAGTCTTTTTGTGCTTTAATATTCACAGGAACTAGTCCATATCATGATATGATTAAATGTATAGCCTTTTGATTAATTCATTCAAATTTGGTCAAACTCTGTGACATTCCACATTATAGTGAGCATTGATTTTTAATAACTGGATTTGTGTTTCGATGCATGTTAAAGCATTACCCTGCCTTTAGATGCATTTCAATAGCATAAAATACCTTGTTGAAACTATAGGTTATACAAGTGAAATGCATATTGTACATTGTAGGAGGATGCGTGGCCTCCACTTTGTGTTTCCACTCAGTTTGTAGCATATCCATCACACCGTCTTCATTATCTCCTGCTAAATCGACTGCTAGGATTGCTGGGTAATGTGTGTGTGGTTAGTGCTTTCTTCTTTACATTGATGATTACCCCAGAAAGCTTCTTTATTGGTTTTTTAGAGGCCGGCTGTATCCACTCCTCCTCACTGACACAGATTAGAAGTGTTGAGCTGACAGGAGTGAGGGAAGAGATTTATTGTTTGCATTGCTACGACTCCTTGACTCTATTCTGTTCCCCCCATGGACAGATAATCAATAAACTGTGTCCACACGATGATGGGGCGTGCATGAATCCTCCTCGGCCAGTGTCGAGTGTGAATAAGCCCTTCACTACCACACACGCTTATATCCAATGCAGCTTGTGTTGAAGTGATTCTACAATGGACACCTATGCTCAAAATGTAGCTGAGTTTGGTGCTGCTAATACCATGGGCATGGGTTTGATTCCTAGCAAACATCACACACATATAGATAAAATATACACCTTGAAAGCAATGTAAGTCTAAAACTGATGTCAGGGTTTGGGTTGAGGAAATACTAGGACGTACTAATTCCACTTTCAAATACTATTTAGGACGGATAGTATGTGAATTGTGATTCACTGAAGGAGAATAAGGCCCCATCCACACTACTGCGTTTTAGTTTAGAAACGGAGAATTAAAACGAATACGATGTCCGTCCACACCAGCGTTTTAGCTGCGTATTAGAATTGATCTCCGTCCACATTAAAACGACTGAAAATGCAGATCAAGTGACCATTCACCTACACTGGGCGTGCGCGTGCCGGTGTTGTGCCGAATTTTGACCCCCGCCAAATTACTACCCCCCTAGCATTGGTAGGTTTAGGATTAGTTGTGGGGGAGGGGTTAGGATTAGGGGTGGGGTTAGGATTAGGCAATCAGGTACTGACTTCAACGAGGGGGGTAATAATTTGGCAGGGGGTCGGCACAACACCGGTGTAAACGGGAAACAGATTGACAATAGTCAGATTTCGTTTCAGATAACCCTAAGTTTGATAAGTGCCGATCTGGACATTCGAAAGTTTTCGCACCATTCCTCTTGAACCACAACTTCAACTTCATTGATAAAATTATCTACTTCGCGTCTGGGTCCTAATCAGCCGTCGGGGTTGTATTCGCTATAACAACCGCCTCACTCTACACTATCCCTTACGTAAAATGCAGAATTTACTTGCGCTAGCGTAACTGGCTGTTGTTGTAAGTTCTCTTCCGTTGTATGACCCAATCAGAGAGCCAAGCGTGAGTCTCTGCGTCATCGTTTCTAAAGTCCTCCGTTTTGACCCGTCTTCTAGTGATGTGTCCTCCCGTATCGAGGCTTCAAAGCGTGTGTCGAGTAATCCGGGATGATTTCTGTGATCGCGTGTATCGAGGCTTGTGTCGGTGACGTATGTGGTGACGTTTGAAGCCTCGCGAGCCGCCTGTACCACGTGACTGCTTCAGGAAGTGGTTCGCGGTTTGGCGGTCTATTTGAAATATAAGGGCCAGCAAAATGCAATGGATTCCCCATCACATTTTGTGGACTTGGGACTTTGCGAGTTTGTTAGCGATCTATTCAAGCTTTTTTTTTTTGCGATGGAACCATGGGATGTCATTATAATCACACTGCACGTTTTACATTTATTGTCCACTTGATGGCTCAATAGATTGAACCAATTGGATGGAACGCTTCAATGCTTTATGAAGCTTCATCTCGCCATCACTACCGTCTTCAATAAAACGAGAGATTTAAAACGCAAAACGGGGTCGGCAGCGTTTCTAAACTTTTCCGTTTTAGGTCTTCGTTTTTGCCGTTTTAGTCTGGACAAGAGGAGCAAACATAGCAAAAGGTCTCCATCTCTAAACTAAAATGTAGTACTGTGGATGGGGCCTAAATAGGGAAGCAAACAAAAGAGGGTTACGATGGAGGACAGCTGGGGCAAATGAATCAATAATCAGGTAACAAGATGGGAGGGGCTAGACAATCACAGGAGAGCACACGGCACAAGGAAACACATGACAAGCCATGTGATCACACCAAACATGGCAAGAACACTAGAACATGGCCAGTAAAACTAATCACAAGCTATGTGCTAACACAAAACGAGACATGAACACACAGCTAATGAAAACACTCATAAGCCACGTGTTCACACAAAACATGACAACATACACAGCTAGTGTAAAACACAAGATGCATGCAACACAGCACAAGACAAAACAGGAGTGTCAGGGCTCTGTCACAAAACCAAGAAATAGACGGCAGAAATGACAGAACCCTGACAAAGTTGTTTGTTGAAAAATCGTTTGATGTTTAAATTAATAAACGTTCATACATTTGGTTAAATTTGGTCTGTTTGACACGTTTGGGTGCAAGTGTCTAAATGTAAATATGCAGATGAAGTCTAAGCATGGTATACAAATCGTCTGTGCACGGATGATGACCTACTTTCTACATTTTTCTACATTATACAGCAAGCATGCACATACTGTACCTCACAATGGATCGTGAGCATCCATTTACAGTGTGATGGATAAATAGAAGCAATTTTAAAGATCTAACATATACTGCACATTATGTACACTTCAACAATTTTTTACAAATAGACTGTAAAACAGTATACAGTATGCTACACTGTTGTCAAACAATCTCATTACTTTACATATTACATATTATTTAATTTAGCAAGTGATATCCAGTTTCATCTGAAAAAAAGGTTAGTTTGTCAATGTTCTTGTTCTTTCTTTCTTTCTTCCTTTCTCTCTCTCTCTATATATATATATATATATATATATATATATAGCACCATTTAATACAACAGGGTTTTGCCCAAAATGCTTCACAATTTTCTATCTGAAACAATAAGACAAACATGCAAAAATAACTTTTTAATTTCTATGTAAAAATCAAGATTAAGGAGGATCTTAAGGTCACCATCAAATCAAAATGGACCATTCTTGGTTTTTTAATGGAATTTTTATTTTTTTGTTATAAATTATTTATGCGTGCACTTTTTTTTTATTCATGTGCCCTTATAATAATCAAAGATTGCAGCAATAGCAATCCACAACGATCCAATGATTCAATCAATTCCCGATGGACAAAATCAAGTCCCGTCTTACATTTTGTCTTGTTCGAGAGGCCGTTTCACTCAGATATACATCACAATAGGGAAGAAACGCATTGTAACTTCTGTTTCATTCTGACTTTAAAATTCTGTCATCATTTGCTCACCCTTATATCAGTCATGTGCAAGTCTTTCTTATGCAGAACACTCGAGGGAATTATTGAACAACATATGTCCCGAAAAGTAGTTTATATATTATTTGTACATATAAGTTGTGCAGAATGTGAATTAATTTCATCTTTTCTTTGAAGAGAGTCTACAATATCTGATGTACACCTGCATGCAAACAGGACATTTGCAGTTATTAGTATTCTGTTTGTAAATGGAGAACAGATAATGATTCTCTGGAAGGGTCCTTTAGTCTCAGGAGTGATTATATTAGTTCTATAAGGCTTTTAGTAATTGCCAAAGTAAATGTAGCAGCACAGAGGATTTCTGCATTATTTATTCATTTAACGGCTGCTTTTATCATAAGTGCTTCATGTTCTCCTGAGTATATAGCTGTTTTGTCTTGACTACTGTATTGCATGTAGATGCTTTTACCTCAGGGTTTACACTGCATCATAGGATCACCACTGATTTACACCAAGTTCACACCAAGAATAATACCCATAATGTTAACTATAACCATAAATATATTAGTGTCCACATCAACGCACAATAGCATTCTGTTTATTCTAAGCTTTTTTAAGGTTTGTCGCCTGCAACTTTAAATGATTGAGCTCTTAAAGCTGGATTGATCTGACAGGTTGTCAATGTTTTTATCAGCTGAAAAATAAAACTTTCTGAAAGTGATTCCAACGATATTGTTCCTCTGTGACACATTGTTATAGTTGTGGTGTATCTCATCTCCATACCGGCGTGATGACTCCGACCCATAACCAGATGAACTGGATAAATATTGTGAAAGTTCTGATCCAATCTGACTTCTGACCTATTATGCCGCCTAAATCATAATCATACACTGTTGGTTTGTTGGCCATAGGAGGACTGACCCCAGACTGAGCCTGGGTTCTCCCAAGGTTTTTTTCTCCATTCTGTCACTGATGGAGTTTTGGTTCCTTGCCACTGTCGCCTTTTTTTTTCCGCCTTTATTCGCCATTGGCTTTTGGCTTGCTTAGTTGGGGACATTTAACATTTAATTTTGAATTTAACAATACTATTACAACTTTACTTTCCTGTTATCTCCGTAAAGCTGCTTTGAAAGAATTTGTATTGTAAAAGCGCTATATAAATAAAGGTGACTTGACTTGGTGTAGACTCTGCTATTCTTTTATAATTAGAATGATTTTTTAAAACTATATATATATATATAGTTTATCTTGTTGCCTTCCAACTTTCCTTATTACTCTCTGATCTGTCTCTATGTGCTCTTAAAAAGAAAGCTTCCAATAGTATTTTTTTGCAACAAAGCCAGAGAAGAACTGTTCCTCTTAGATCCTCTCACAGAACAGTTCTTAAAAGAGCCATTTTTTCTTAGTGTGAAGAACATTTTAATAATCTAAAGAACGGTTCCAATTAAATAAGCTTTTGTGCAATGGAAAGATGTAAAAGGTTCTTAATGGAATGATTGATGGCAGTAAAGAACTTTTATTTTTAAGAGTCTATATCAGTGTGGTCTTCTAAAACTGAGTCTGGGTTATTTAGTGCAATATAACTTCATGTGATTAATTAATGTGTGAGTTTCAACACCATTTACCACCTTCCTTACACTATCAACAAGCAACCAATATTTGAACCAATTTTTTGTGTGTTTATATTGAACTTCACATCAATGTCTCCTTAAGTTTCCTCTTAATGTCTAGTTAAACATTTTGTTCATTGCATAAATAGTAACTAAAATAGTACAGTACGAAGCAAATTGTGTATGTTTTATTGCACACTACTTGCTTCTTTGGACCATTAGTCACACACACACACACACACACACACACACACACACACACACACACACACACACACACACACACACACACACACACACACACACACACACACACACACACACACACACACACACACACACACACACACACCATGTTTACTTGGAGACATTGCATAGATTTCTATTGTTTTTAACCCACTTACAAAATTAAAAAGTACCTTAACTAATTGAATGTATTTTAAAATGTAGTTGATTCCTGTGATGTCAAGGATGATTTATCAGCATCATTACTCCAGTCTTCAGTGTCACATGATCATTCAGAAATCATTCTAATACGCTGATTTGCTGCTCAAGAAATATTTCTTATTATTATCAATGTTAAAAACAGTTGTGTTGCTTAATAAACTGATATCTTTTTATATATTAGTAGGATTTTCTGATGAAAAGAAAGTTTAAAAAAGAGCATTCATTTGAAATAGAAATGTTAGGGTTAGTCAAAAAGTATATTTATTTTTAAACATGGCATTTCGATAATTTAATTTTCACGTCTTTTTCTACAAATCTGAGACCCACCACAAGCCGTTTGCAAATTTGAGGACATACGGGCCTTGCACTGCCAGTGTGAGGATGAATGGTCTGTCGAGAGATTCATCTATAAAACTCTGGTAACACAGTGGGATTTGTCAGGTCTCTCCGGGAACAGGATTATTATATGGTGTCTCAGAATGACCTGTCTTTAAGAGTAATTTTCTCTTCCTTGTTTGACCAGCACGCTCTCCCCAGTCAGTCCCTTTAACAAGCTCTACGATGACATCTCTGTCACAGCTGCTGCCTGTGGTCCTGTTAAAGTCAATATAATGGCACACCATTAACATTATCACAAATGGGAGGTGGGAATAGATAATATGATTTAAAAGAAAAACGATGGAGGCCTCACAGAGCACAGTTCAGTGTCATAAATCCTTATAAAGCTGAGAGGGACAGAGTGTTCGCTCACATTACTCAATTTTTAATGTCGTTCCGAACCGGTATGAGTTTTTTCTCCTGTAGAATATAAAAGGTGACGCTTTGCATAGTGTTCAATGAGGACAAACACAAATGAGATCTGTCAGACGGCATGAGTTTAATTAGATCTGCAGTCAGTTGCACAACATTAAAAAAATCCCTTAGAATAATAACTAAGGGTTTTCTTTTTTTGATTTATATTCTTATATTCTTTTTTTTAAACATCACTATAAAAAAGGTTTAAAGGTGCATTGTGTAATATTTTGTGTGTAAATCATAGAGTATAAATACATAATTATTTCAGGTCACCTTGCATGTGCAGCTTGTTTGAGATCTACTGACTTACACTTCGGTTATCAATAATATTCATCATGATATTTAGCTGTGATGTTCCAAAGCCCTGAATTTGTTTCTAAAAGTAGTTAATGTATGATTTTGTGGTTTATCCAGGATTGGTTAATGCTTAATATAATCAATTCCTCCCTTTAATTGCACAATATTTAATGTGTGTGTCTCTCACATAATCTCAATGGAAAATATATTCATCCCCATGCTTAAATTGTTCAACTCTTCAACCGCTTCTCCATTTTTGTCTTAACACACTGTCATTTTAGTTTTATAGTCGCAGAATTGCAAGCGAACACGTGACATACACTTTGCTTTATTACGGGCAGCTTTTTCAGAAATCTTTCTTTCTTGGTCTGCAGATTTTCTCTTGACTTTACCAGTTGCTTTTAACTTTCATTTCCTAATAACATTTCAGATTGTAGAAGCTGGAAGAACAAATTGTTTTGTGTTCGATTAGATTAGAGCAATTATCCTTATTTTCTTTGGATTTTTCTAGGTTTTGTCTGCTGAAATCACCCTGAGAGATTTGAAATGCTGAAAACGCCTAATGAATCAATTAACTTTTTAAAACTTGCAATAAAACACTAGTGGTCTCAAAAGAAATGCTCAAACTTTGGAAAGATATTGGAACAGAAATAGATTTCCCCCCTAACTAGTATTCTGTCCATTAAAAAGTTTCTGTAATATGGAGAGAAGTTTGTTCCCTGCAGAAATTGTCTTCACTTCTGTTCATTTAGAAAATCAGAACGATTAAGATGGACAGTTCAGTAAAGTGTCGTGGCTTATGCCTGCAAAAGAAAGTGTGTGATCACCTTTCCACTCTACTTCAGCTGAAATAATAACTTAAGCATAATGGGGAAACTGAGTTAGAATATCTGCAGACTTTTGTTCCTACAGTAAGTTCTCCTCGTCTTGCTTTATTACCTGCAGTGCTTCTGCTGTTATGATTCTATAGAAAACTCATATTTATTTCAAGAGCAGCTTTGCTGGACCTCTGAGCAGAAAGAAAACTGGTTGTTGTATTTTATTTCTTCAGGGTCGGATCTGCAAGATCCCTTTGCGCCTATCGAAAAATCTGTAGACCTGTTTTTGATTAAAAATTTAATATTTTTATCTTGTTTTTGGCTTTTTTTTACCATCTCATATGTCATATTTCATGTGGAAAGTGTTTTATTATGATACATTTTAAATTTAAATACATTTTACATTTTAAACAAACATGAGTAAACCCTACGGTTCAAAAGTTTAGGATATTTCTTTTCCTTTCTTTTTGAGAGATGTCTCTTAAACTCAGCAAAGCTTCATTTATTTGATCAAAAATACAATACAATTGTGAAATATTACTAACATTTTAAATAAACGTTTTCTATTTTAATATATTTTAAAATATAATTTATTCCTGTGATGGCAAAGCTGATTCTTCATTGTCACATGATCCTTCAGAAATCATTCTAATTGGCTGATTTGCTGCTCAAGAAAAACTTCCTATCAATGTTGAAAACAGTTTGATATTTTTGAGGAAACTTCTCCTTGAGGGTTCGTTGATAAATATTAAGGTCCAAAGGACATAATTTGTTTGATATAGAGCATTATAAATGTCTTTATTGTCACTCTGATAAATTTAATGTATTATAATGTAACATAATGTATTCATTGCTGAATAAAAGTATTAATTTCACAAAAACAAAACAAAAAAATGGTAGTTTTGTATATACAAATTATTGGTTTATTATTTTTGTGGTCATTTTTGAATCATTGTATGGTGCCATCTACTCCATGCGACCTAATCCAGGTATCCCTAATCTATCCTTAAAATCTGAGGTCAATGATTTATAGGAATTATATTCCAGGACCATCAGCAAAAGAAGGTTTATCGAGAATTATGTTCTGCTCATTGTTCTGATCATATTAATATCAGCCTTCAACCTGCTTGACTTCAAACCAATTCAACTAATTGACCGTTTTTCCAAACAGTTTGTACGTATAAGTTCATAATGATTGTGAGTTATACCACAGCAGACTGTCTATAAGTAAATTCACTGTTTACCTTCATGTTTTCTCACAGGAGAGGAGAATCTACTGGCAATTCTGAAAAGAAGATGGTGGAAGTACATGATTCTGGGATTGATTGATATAGAAGCCAATTACCTGGTCATTAAAGCCTACCAGTACACCACACTGACCAGCGTTCAGGTAGGTTTCACCCCAGCTAATGTTTATGAGTGTGTGTTTGTGCATTTTGAAAAGAAAGATTGTGAAAAGAAGCGAAAACGCAGTGGCTTGAAGCCTTTGTTATGCCTGTCCGATTGGCAGTTAAAGCTCGACTGTTTGCCTCACATTGCGCTTGTCATTTAATCTTCATTAAGGCACTGTAAGTGCTGAAAGAGCCTTATTCACGTCACTGCTAATGGTGTTTGATTAGTGGCCAGAGGAGGTCTCAATGATTATTAGAGATCCCAACAGAGAAAAAGATCGATTTTCTTCACTTCTCACTCTTCTATTGCCATCACCGACAGTCATTACAAGAGCCCTTGTGGATGCAAAGACTGTCATCAACTATTTGATAGAGAATGTGCTGGCATCCAGGCATATATTAGCCTAGTCTACTCTACCATTAGACACTCAATAAGACATCCAGACAGGCTTTTATCAGGTGTGAAGCTGTAGCTGAGAGGATCAGCTCAATCAGGATCAGATCAATAAGGATTTTATAATGTGCACAAAAGAGTACACAGCTTGAAACAAGAGTGTGTTGTTATTGATTTCTTTGCGATAAGATCCCACAGCATTATGATAGCATGTGACTACAGATGAATACAGATGCTGTTCGATATTTATACGCCCCAAAACACAAACAAACACCACAGAGGCATCATTCCCTCGCAAAATGTTTAAATGTTTTAAAAAATGTGCAACCTCTAATTGCAGTATCTTTGATATTTTTTATGCTTATTGTTTGAAAAAGGAGTTGTGGACGAAATCACACATTTAAAGGATTAGTTCACCTCCATGAGTTCACGGCACGTTGCGGATCAGCTCAATCCGAACAATTGTAGTTAAAAAGTATATATATATATATATATATATATATATATATAAAAAAAAAATTGTTTCGCTAGATAAGCCCCTCCTCCTCAGCTGATCGTGCACAGTCTGTTAAAGCACTTCAAAGACCTTTGAAACTGCATTGATTTGGACTTCAAAACGCTGGTTGTCACTGAAGTCCATTATTCAAAGAAAAAAACAGAAATGTTTTCCTCCAAAAATTTAATTTCTCTTCCACTGAGGAAAGAAAGACATGGATATCTTGGATGTCATTGGGGTGAGTAAATTATTAGGAAATTTTCATTTTGAGGTGAACTAATCCTTTAAGTGGCTAAATTTGGTAACCAGTTCTACTCGACCCAATTAAAGTGGGATTCACACTGGGTTTCTAGCGTGGGAGGCGGACGCGCTAACAAGGACGCTAAAGACCGCAGCCGTAGCGCCAGTCGCTAGTGCGCCTCTTGAGGCAAGGGGAGTGAGGTTTACACGCACAGCTCTTACTGGCCAACATAAGACAAAAATAATTATAATGCAAATCTCAAAGCTTCTCTATTCACTGAAACTGCATGATCACTGGCTGTCAAGTTTAGTTGCTGCATTTGTTTATTAAACACAGTAATACTGTATATTAGCTCAGTATCTGAATCTGATCCACTTGCAGGCAACTTTACTTCTAGATGAACATGATTTGCACATATATAATAAACTACTAAGTTGTTTGGGTCATGTCATATCTAGCCAGGACTACTTCAAAATAATAGGTGTATGACGTCCCTGCAAACATGCACTTATTGGTTTTCAAGAGTCCTATTTTTTTAACTCGCCCACTGCAACCAATCAGCAGGTACCGCCAGTTCAGCACTACTCCGGTGCCTACGCAGCACAACCTGTGCTCCTGACTTTAAAGCGTTATCTGTCTCTGTGTTCTCCGCCGAGCACAGAAGAGAGTTAGGTGTTCAGTTCATACCAGCGTCTGTGATCAGACAGCGGAAGCAGACGCATGTGCTCCTGCTGGTCAATCAAACGCTGAAACCCCGAAGAACGCCAGCAGAACTCTTAATCATTTACACTGCATTGTTTAAAACCAACTTTAGTATAAATACTGCAGATGTGTGATGCTTTGTTGTAAAAAAACAATGTTAGATGAGCAAGCTTGAATTGCTACAGGGAACGTAGGAATTTATAAGCTGTTTGGTTTAAAACTGTTAGGGAATATGATTAAATGTGTTAATTCTTTATTATAATCACACCAAAATAATGTTAAATTGACATGGTAAAAGTAATATATTTTTTATGATAATTTAAAATAATATCAATTGATTTAAGTGTTCAAATGAACTTGTGAGCTATATTATAGTTTATAATGTCATTACATTTTGTCCTGTCTAAAATAGTTGGTTTCGGGGAAACTTGAGTGCAAGGTCTCCTGGATTCAAATTGTTTTTTTTATTTTTTACATTTCCGTATTGGATGGAAATGAGCAATGTTTGTTTGCATGCAGATAAGTGAAAAACATATCAGATGTATAACAGGAACCGCACTGATGACCAACAGCAAAACATTGACAAACTTTAGATTCCAGCATTGACACTCATTATAACACACTCTAATGAACTGAAAACTTTCTTCTGTTAGATGCATTTATTAAATGAACAGATTATTTTATTTAAAGCGACTTACCAGCGAGGAACACTACAACATTAGTTATTCATCAGGAGACGGGTGACATTAGGTGCTCAAAACAAAGTTTCAAAGTTTGCCAGAAATGTACAAGCTAATGTTGAGCTTACATTACAGAAATGTACCATAGTACCCATAGTTTCCTCCAAAATACCATTGGCATTTGTGCAATTTAAGCTTAAATATTTTTTCACAAATATGTTTCATATCATGTGTTTTTTGTTGTCTATAATATGTTCTTTACCAATTTTATTAAAGTTATATGGAATATATTTATTTATATATATATAATATAAATAAATGAAATGAAAATGAAATGAATATATGTATATATATATACAGTATAAGGCTGGAAAACACTACATGACTTTTGCTCAGTTTTTTGCCAAGACAGCATCCAAATGTGCTTGGCTCGTTTTGTCTTTCTCTGTTTTTCTTTTTTCAAGAAAGAGTTACTTTGTTTTTTGCTTCACCAACAACAGTGTTTTAAACACAATACCTTTGCTGAATGATTCGTGTTGGAATGATTCAATTTGAGTCAATGATTCAGTTCTTTTTTGAATCAGCGTTTTTGTACTAATGATTTAATGAACGATTCAATGACTCACTCACTTGTCGCCAACAACTGTGGCGTATTGATGTAACAGTCTTTTCCATCTATCTAATAAAGCTGGAAACTTAGTACATTAAAAAAGAGAGATTAAAATGACTGATGTGATTTTAATTTATATAATAATTTAATATAATGTATAGTATTAACAATGACTGTAGTAATAAGGGTTTTGCTGTTGTCAAAGTAAATTAAATATGCAAGTATAACATAAAAATAACAGTAAATTAGATTAAATGTCAGTTCCGTAGGGTAAACCGTATACACACACGCCGCCCACCTTTCTCAGTTGTTAAACCTTACATTGTGTACAGGAGGAATCAAATGAAGTCACAAACAGAGACATAGTAAGTGACTGATAAACAAGCCAGGGGCTTGAGCAGAGCTGATGCATTTTCAGCTGTAAATTGGAAAAAACATTTTCACATTTTCAACATTTTCTAGCATGATAGCTTGTTTGATGAGGTCAGTCGGGTTGCGGCTCATCCCACGCTGGAGTTCATCATGCTGTGCTCTGCTCCGTGTGTGGAGATGCTTCCCGCCTCCCAAACTTCTGCATGCTATTCCTCCCTGTGGATCACAACGAGTGTATTTTAACATTTTATATAGACCGTAA